>NC_137676.1:51139306-51251806 GCF_963989245.1 Nansenia antarctica
CACGGTTCCATGTGGCCAGTGGCCACAGATTCTTTTGCGCGGCGATGAGCAAACGCTTGTGTGGCCAGAGATCGAAATTGCACTTCTTCACCGTTTCGTCGTCGTTTCGTCGTCGTGTATCTCTATAGCCTTAGAGAAAAGAGAGCAATTTGGTCTGTGATCATTTAAATTTGACTGTTGTATAGCCAATGTCAAGGTTCAAGTAGAGAAACTGGTTTCCATTGTAGAAGAGGTTGAGGTCGTTTTAAGTATGTTAATCCTGCCCAGACAGTCTGATTGATAGTAGTATGACAAAATGTCTTTCCACTACACAAAATGTTTTATCAAAGTAATAATTTTCCCCTACACTACACCACCATGACAAGCTCTCTCTCTCTCTCTCTCTCTCTCTCTCTCTCTCTCTCTCTCTCTCTCTCTCTCTCTCTCTCTCTCTCTCTCTCTCTCTCTCTCTCCCTCTCCAACCCCCCCCCCCCCCCCTCTTTCTCTCTCTCTCTCTCAGTCAGCTATGCAGTTCATAGTGAACTACGTGTCGGAGGACATAGTAATCGCTAAGATCAAGAGTGACGCCAGTCTGATGTGGAGCATCAGCCCTGCCAGTCGCCGGGCTATGATCCAGGAGCTCAGCAACTCCACCCACATCTACATCACCCTCAGATGGGTCCTACTCAGGTAGTCAGCACCAGGGCTGCTGGCCTATTCTCTACCCTTCACCCTAGAGGGTCTGCTTTTTCTCTCCCTCTCATGGGACTAATATGTACTATAGTGTGTATGTGTCTCAGCTTGCTGTAATGCATCGAATGGAATAACGATTGGCATTGATATTGAGCCTGTCCTCCGATTTCTACTTCCACCAGCCTGGTGGTACTTATGTGTGTAACTGTGTATCTGTGTCATGTCCAGGAATGCTACCTTGTCGATGAACCCAGAGACAATAGGAGAACGCACTGTGAAGTATGAAGACAGGGCTATGAGGGACCAGATAGTGCAGATGCTCAAAGGGACACGCAGCGAAGCAGTGTGAGTCTCATCATCATCATCATCATCACAAAACGTGTATTATTTATTATATTATCATACACTATCTTTGTTAACTGTCTTTATAGCAATCTCTTTGTGGTTCAAACTGGTTTATTTATGGGTTTTTATGGGTCAGGCACGAAGAACCATACCAAACTGTAAATATCATCAACAGTACATTACATTCAATGAAACCAAGACTAGCCCAGAGGACTTGGCAACCTTGAATGATTACATTTTACACAGGAATGATAGACAAACCTTTTACACTTTTGCTTAAACGTCAATGAAAATCTATTAATTCTTGGTCTGTCTACTGTATGTACCATCACCATAGGATTATTGGTTTCTCCAGATATGGCCGAGGCACACGGGAAGCGGCATATTGGCCGGCCGCTTCCGAGGGTGGTATAGGAGTATTTCTGGACTAGGATCCGTCGCGCAACACCGCCCCCGTCTGGTGTCGGAGTAACGGTACTGGGCTCGAGGAGCCAGTCAGCCTAGTCTGCCTGGCGGCCTCCTCTGGGACTGCCGGCCACGGGGTCGTGCGGCGGATCCTTCGCAATAGGCAGGGGATAATTGGATGCTAAGTTGGGTTAAATTGGCTACCAAATTGGGTGAAAAGGGGATACAATCTGAAAAAACAAAAAAATTTAAAAAAAAAAAGGATTATTGGTTTCATCAAGTAAATGGTGGTGAGTGCAGTGCACCATCATGTGCTATGATGATTGATGTATAGATTCACTTTATTTAGACAAATGTGCTTGTTTAGACAAATGTTTTGTAAGTCGCTTTGGAAAAAGGCATCTGCTACATGTAAAAAATGTAAATGACTAAGAAAAGAACTAAATTATGTCATAGTAGTTATAACATGGTGGTAATTCTGCTCCATCTCTCTGACAGGGTCATTAAGTCTGTTTTGCCCAAGTATCTCAGAGGTCCCAAAGGACCGGAGGCCAAGATGGCTACCCGGCTGAAAGTAGGTTAGTGACCCCCCTACATTGCTTACCATATACACCACGATGTAATTATGCAAATCTAGTCTATTGACCATTAACATTTATTTTTGCCAGGTCTGCATATTCATCAGTCAATCTTATAAAACTGAGACATTACAGAACGTGTTATCTCAATAATAATAATAATAATAATAATAATAATAATAATAATACACACTCTACATTAACCACTCATGTCTGCCATGATCTCTGCTACTCTTTTCATTCAAGTCTGTCCTGCTACATCTCTCTAAATCCACCACAGAGCACTCGGGACGTCCAGACGATATTCAGACGTTTGCCTTCTTCCGGCCGCTGTCCATCAGGCTGCAGCAGGACAACAGCAGTGAGGAGGGGGGCCAGTGGTGGGTGGTGGAGGAGTGTGCACCTGGCCTGAGACGCGTCCAGACCTCCTGTCGCAGCATAGAGATTGTCGTGTTTAACGACAAGGTCACCCCCTCCAGCCTGGGTTTCCTAGCGGGACATGGGTAGGTGAAAGCACCTGGAAAACACGCACACACATAACACAAACACACACACACACACAAAGGGAGACGGACACACATAATTCCAACATTTTCATGGCTGAAAAGTGGTCAAACTGAGACACTTTTTTTTTTTATTCCTTACAATTCAGTTATCTCTACTAAACAAACCCTTTCTTTCCTCTTTCCTCAAAACTCCTGAATCCATAAATCCAATAAATCTGATCCCCATCTGACCGCCATCCATCCCTCTCCTCCCTCCGGCAGCATCGTGGGCCTGTACATGTCCGTGGTCCTGGTCATAGGGAAGTTTGTCAGGGAGTTTTTCAACGGGATCTCCCGCTCCATCATGTTTGAGGAGCTGCCATGTGTGGACCGGGTGCTGAAGCTCTGCACGGACATCTTTGTGGTGCGAGAGACCGGGGAGATGGAGCTGGAGGAGACGCTGTTTGATAAACTCATCTTCCTCTACCGCTCGCCGGAGACCATGATCAAAATGACCAGGGACAAGGACGGCTAGTTGGAGAACCAAAGGGACGGCATCAACTATGACTTATGCATGTGTTTTGGTGTTGTCTGGGGCCAGGGTTTGGATAACATGTAGTGGGGCTGGGGAGGCCAAGCATCACTATAACATATCAGACCCCCCATCCCATTAGTATTGAAACATCAATGTGGGTCCTAAAAAGTGAAAGTTATTCATGTGTCAATGTGGGTCCTTAAAAGTTGGTGTTGTCTCCGTGGTGTACCCCCGAGAGTCAATGTGTATTTGAAACCCTATCTGGGTTGGGTTGAGAGCACAGTCGACTTAATCCTATTCTAATAGGTGGACAAGTAAAGTTGTATTGTATGAGTAGCAGTATAGATGAAGAGAATATTTGGCTTAAATAATCAATAGTCACTTTTCTCAAGCCTGAAGTGTGATCCTAATGTATTTGTACTGTACAAAGCATGCAGTTTTAATCACTGACAAGTTTTTATGATTCACATTTTTACAAAAGTAGACTGCAGGCCATAACCATTAGAAATAACCTTGAAACATAAGATTAGTATATCATGAAACATAATTGTCATTAAAAGCAGATGACCATTCCTTCCCTATCTACTTTCTGTACTGTCTCTGTATAGAACTTCATTCAACAGGTAATAAAGCCATATTTCATGAGCTTCAATACCAGTTCTCAATGCTTTTCTATCACAGGGTCCTTGAAGTGTCCACTCCACTTGTGTATAGTGTGTGTATACATTTTAAGTTGTTTTAAGTACTATGCCTTCTTCACTTAACACAGAGCAAAACAGACTTGAAACAATATAGACCAAAACATTTTCGTAGGAGTTTTAATACATTTTCTTAATTACAAATTACAGTACAATTTATTTTTCATTCTCCTAGGTCCCCAAGTCTCTCCACCAATCATCTGCTAGATGTTATCCCTCCATCTTCATCCATCCATTAATTCACATAAAGACATGCTGGCCGGGACAGTGACACATCCTCATGCCTCTGAATAACACCCAGGGACCAACACCATGGCGTGAGCTCAGATCCTAAAAGGGAAAAAACAAGAACATATATCAATACAGGGACATTCAAATCCACAGATGACCAGTATGACATAATTCATGCAGTAACAGTAACTAGCAGCAGCTTGCTATTCATTGTCTCATTAGCTTACAGTAAATGACAAGTGCAAAAGGTTAAGACAACTGCAATGCCTGCATGCAATACACATGGTGTCATGATTACATTGTGTATACAGAGGGCGCACATGAATGATCGAATCAACTGAAAGCCACAAACGTGTCCACAAATCAATTCATCCCATGACAAATGTTGATTCCTAAATATATTAATTACGGTAGGGTTTCGAAACGTAAGGCAGTTGTGCATTATCATACTTACATGTTGTTTTGGGTTTGTGGACTTTCACGTTGGACTCGGCCTGTTTCATTGCCTCGGCTTTGAACTTGGGCTTCATGGCTCCACGCACCGCACTGGCGCAGATCGCCGAGAAGCGAATGTAGCTGCAGAGGGCAGAGAGGAGCACAGCACACTTTAGCAACATGCTAGCAGCAACTTCAATTGAACACTTAAGTATCATATCCATTTGAAACCGAACTGACATTTTTAACATTTGGAATTCTGTTCATCTGACTCTTAGACAGTGGAAAGTCAAACATACGAGTAGAACATGCATATTTGTAGATATGAACGAGGCAACATTTCTACTGTTAGCATTAGCAGCTTGCCAAAGGTTATTCAACAAAACAGAGAGCTCACAAAATGTTTTCACTCGAGTAAATGAACAACCTAATAGAAACAACCTAATTGCATCACCTGATAACTATAATGCATTTGAGGTTGACAACTGTGGTAAATATGCAATAATATTACCTGAGGCCCGCTTGTCTCCAGTAAGCAACCATTTTCCCAGTGATGTTTCTTCTCAAGGACAGGTCGGATATGTGCAGGATGACGTCACTTGACTCGCTTCCGGCGCCCAACCGTCCCCCCCCCCTCCGCAACCTGTCAGATGGTAGGTCCCGCCCCCAGCCTGTCAGATGGTAGGTCCCGCCCTTAAAGGTCACACACACAGACAGTCAGTGGAGGAGTGTATGACAGACAATCATTCTGAATAATAATAATAATAATAATAATAATAATAATAATAACAATAATAATAATACTTCATAAAATGCACTGTGAAATACACGAAAGAAACATTTCAGAGATTATTAAACCATTATATTATTAAAGGTCACACACACAGAGAGTCAGTGGAGGAGTGTATGACAGACAATCATTCTTAATAATAATAATAATAACAACAACAACAATAACAATAATAATAACAATAATAATAATAATACTTCATAAAATGCACTGTGACATACACGAAAGAAACATTTCAGAGATTATTAAACCATTATATTATTAAACAAACATTAGCCTACACACGGAGCGAGGTCAGAATGACAGTGAGCAGGCAGTACCTAGCAGCAAAGAGGTTAGAAAGTAGACTGCACTTAAAGATGTATGCCGACGCCGTCATAGCAGATATTTAAGCAAATAGTACTTTCAGAAACTGATGGGATACACAACTGTCTTGTATAGTTGTGTATTGCCTACCTAAGTCGTTATACCATTTTGTGTGTCCAATCCAATGTCTGTCTTGTACGCAATTTGTTTTAAGTATCTTGGTATTTCTGTAGCACTAATTATGACTAATTACACCAAAATCAATTCAATAAAAGCGATTCTGATTCTGATGTGTGTCTTGACAACATAAGAATGTCAACATATTTCTGAAGGCCAAAGGAGCTGGAGATCATCCACCATCAAATGATCCACCATCGCATGATTCACCATCACATAATGATTCACCAGGGAAACTTGTGGGACGCACTAATATCTCAGCCTCTGCTTCAAACGCCTACAGTGTAGCGTTCATCAGATCAACGCATCCGGGTACTTTGGCTCCCGTCATGTCCACGCCCCTTTTTGGGTGATAGAAGTGTAGAAGTTTGACTGGCGGTCAATGGACATTTCTGGTCTTTGCTACTTTAATCCGATAAAATAAGAAAACCGTAGTGCTTTTTAGATATTAGGAGGCCAAATCCGATGACCAGTTAGGCAAACTATTATATAGTGTCATTGCCGATCAATGATCGACGTCGTTATATAGAGAAAATGAATGAAATAGGGGTTGATTCATCAGAGCAGTCATACGTCATCTCCCTGTCATCAGGCATTTGTAGTTCTTCATTTTATTTGCAAGGATGACACGCAAATTCGTGAAGCGTTCCTTATTGCTAATTATTGAATATTTTATTGATTTCATTTTAGGGTTAGGGGTTATACGTATGTTACACAGACAAACATATATATATATATATATATATATATATATATATATATATATATATATATATATATATATACAGTAGATAGATAGATAGATAGAGATATATACTTACACACAGAAATACATACATGCACACAGGTACATATTCATGTGTGTGTGTGTGTGTGTGTGTGTGTGTGTGTGTGTGTGTGTGTGTGTGTGTGTGTGTGTGTGTGTGTGTGTGTGTATGTAGGATTTGTTGTAAGTCGCTTTGGATAAAACCAAGACCAAGGGATTTACTATCACTAGAGCTTTTGGTTAAGGTAAAGCACGACATACTGTACGTTCAGATGAGGACCCAGGAATATCATTGGACCTCGGATCGGATAGCCTAAATAGGCCTACCATAGGCCACCATGATTTGGTATCTGATCATTAAAGGCTGTAACAGCCTTCGTCACTATGAAACCTTGAGTCAACATCATGGAGACTACAAAACACATCACTTGTGGAGCAGCGCTGACACAGCCTTCTTTACCAAGCACCAAGCAGACAAGCTCATATAGCTCCTATTTTAGAAACTCTACACTGGCTTCCTGTTAAGTTCAGAATAGATTTCAAGATCCTTCTGCTTGTTTATAAAGCTCTCACTGGCATAGCACCAGAATATCTGAAAGACCTTTTGCTAGCATATCAGCCCAATAGAGCTCTCAGGTCTTCTGACGCTGGTTTTCTCTGTGTACCCCAAAAGAAGAGATTTGGTGAGACTGCATTCTCATTTGAAATATGTTCAAGTCAAGACTAAAAACCCATCTTTTTTAAAATATTGCCTTTAAATTACTAAATAATTAAATTATGATTATATAATGATTGGAGCACTTTGAGCTGCAACGTTTGCAGGAAAAGCGCCATACAAATAAAAAGTTATTATTACTATTATTATTATCCGTTTACTGTAGTTATATTACAAAGCATTGAGATGGGACAGTTCTGTTATTTTTGCCACCAAAATGCTAACTTTGATACACTTGGGTATCCATAAACCATAAAAGAGTTTTACTGAAAAGAAAAAGGGAAACAGCTAGAAGCAATATATGAAATCTGAAGCTTTATGTCTATACACAGTAATGTATAAGAAAAAGTTATTTAAACATGTGACAATGTGCTGTATGTTTCTACGTTGAACAGTTGTTGTAGAAAATGAACAAACAAATTAGTTTCATTAATTATATTAATTAATTTATATTAGTTGCTACTTGGTAGTTTTGAGTCATATTTCAACTAGTCTGATTGATTTCAACTAGACTGATTTGTGATTAATATAGATCAACTCTACAATTGAATAGGTCAACTCTACAATTTAGCTTAGTTATTTTGTCCCCCCCCCCCCCCCTCTCTCTCTCCAATGTCATTATTCATGTTAAATACATCTGCTGGAGAAGAAATTCCTCATGAAGCCCTACATAGGTTTGCTGACAAAATGGACCCTGGCTATGGACTGTGAGGTCACAATTGCCAAAGTGATGACAACCATGTAGAACATGCAGCTGGAGTTCTAGAATCCAGCAAGAGTACACATGCCGTTCATTTACCTGCAATTCATCTGTGAAGAGCTAGATAGATAAACGTTATTCGTTCTTTTCAACAACAAACAATTTAAGACATGAATCCTAGTGCGGCTATTCAATGGATGGCCTCCTTGTATGTAGGAGATCTCCACAGGGATACCACTGAGGAAATGCTGCATGAGAAATTCAGCCTTTCTGGCCCGATCGTCTCTACAAGGGTGTGCAGGGACATGCTAACACAACAATCTCTTGGGTATGCCTATGTCAACTTTCAACAGCAAGCTGACGCAGAGCGTGCCCTGGACACCATGAACTTTGATGTCGTCAATGGAAGACCTATGCGCATCATGTGGTCTCAGCGTGACCCTTCTCGGAGGAACAGTGGGGTCGGCAACATCTTTGTCAAGGATTTAGTGGAGACGTTCGACAGCAAGCACCTCTACGACACGTTCTCGGAGTTTGGGAGCATCCTTTCCTGCAAGGTAGCGTCTGACGAGAATGCTAATACTAAAGGCTATGGCTTTGTGCAGTATAACACCCAGGAGGCTGCTGAGAGAGCGATTAAGAGACTCAACGGCACGTTATTGAACGGCAGAAAAGTGTTCGTCGGACACTTCCAATCGCGCAAAGAACAAGAGGCTGAACTCGGATCCAGGGCCGGAGAGTTCACCAACGTGTACGTCAAGAACTTCGCAGAGGATATGGACGACCGACGCCTTCAGGAGAGGTTTGAAAGATTTGGACCAGTCCTGAGTGTCCGTGTCATGACCGATGACGCTGGTAAATCCATGGGTTTTGGATTTGTCGACTTCGAAAGGCATGAGGATGCCAAGAGGGCCGTTGATGAGATGAACGGCCAGGAGATAAATGGGAGGCGGGTCTACGTGGGCCGTGCCCAGAAGAGAGGAGAGCGCCAGACTGTGCTGAAGCGCCAGTTTGAGCAGATAAATCAGGGCCACAGGACCAGATACCAGGTGTGTGTGTATATGAACAAACATATACTGTATAAGAAAGCTCATAATCTTGGTAAGCATTGTTGATGTATTTGAGGCATGAAAAACATCTTAGTAAAACACAGTTTCTCTCTACCAGGGTGTCAATCTTTATGTCAAGAACTTGCACGATTGTTTGGACGACAAGCAGCTGCACAAAGAGTTCTCCCACTTTGGAACAATCACCAGCGCAAAGGTGATGACGGAGGGCGGACGCAGCAAGGGATTCGGCTTCGTGTGCTTCTCCTCCCCCGAGGACGCCACCAAGGCCGTGACCGAGATGAACGGCCGCATCGTGGCCACCAAGCCCCTGTACGTGGCCCTGGCCCAGGGCAAGGAGGAGCGCCAGGCTCGCGCAACCAACCAGCACATGCAGAGTGCGGCCAGCGGCTGCGCCGTTCCCAACCCAGGCATCAACCCCTACCAGGTCGCTCCCCCGCCTGGATTCTTCATGGCGGCCATCCCACAGGCCCAGAACTGTGCTGCACCGGACTTCACCAACCAGCTGGCTCAGCTGAGACCCACTCATCTCCTAGACACACCTCAGCACTTCCAGAACACGCCCACCAACGCCATGTGTCCGTCGGCTACCAGGCCTAAGACCTTCAACGCTACGAAGGCCACGCCCTCCCTGGTTCCCCCTATGATGACCTCTCAGCGCGCGGGTCAGTATATTTAGTGAAGTAACCCTGCCCCAAAAGAGCACTATCCAAACATTTGCCATAAATATCCCTTTGATTATGATTATCTTCCCTCTCAGCTACCCAGGCCTTGAGAAAGCACCCTGACAGTGCAGACGCAGCTACAGCACGGATGCACACTGTGCCCCGTAACAAGTACACAGCTGGTGTACACTACAAGCAAATGATAGGCGAGTCTATTTGTTTGTTTCAATGAATCCCCCATTAGGTTAGCATAATTACTGTTACTGATATTTATTCTCCCCCTCCCTCCAGGTGAGCGTCTCTTCTCATCTATCCACAGCATGCACCCCAGCATCGCTCCCAAGGTCACCGGCATGCTGCTGGAGATGGACAACTCTGACCTGCTCCACATGCTGGAGTCTCCACAGTTCCTGCGCTCCAAGGTGGATGAAGCGGTCGCTGCGCTGGAGGCCCACTGGGCTGAGGAGGCTGTTCAGAAATCTGGCCACATCCCAGTTTGAGTTTCAAGCGGCTAACGCGTAAAAAGGGGATGCAGACTTTGAAACCTACTTCACCGATAACTATGCAAAACGAATAAATGACCATCACAAAATGAAATCGATTGACTCAGCTATGTCTAAAAAAAGGGTAAGCTGTACCTCGATGATGAATGTAAAAGCACTGGTTGGACCAGATAGACCGACAACAAGGCCTCCTAGACCAGCAATGCACATCCCAGCTGGTCATGAAACAGAGGATGTGAAACAACTACTAGATCTTTAAACAGTTGTACTGAAACAGAGGATGTGAAACAACTACTAGATCTTTAAACAGTTGTACTGAAACAGAGGATGTGAAACAACTACTAGATCTTTAAACAGTTGTACTGAAACAGAGGATGTGAAACAACTACTAGATCTTTAAACAGTTGTACTGAAACAGAGGATGTGAAACAACTACTAGATCTTTAAACAGTTGTACTATTACGGCACAGACGTGCTCTATCAGGAAGTGTGTGAAGTCAGTCTATTACATCCCAATGTATACAAGAGTAAAACTCTTTGGCTTTGGTTCCTCAACATTATGAATGAATGAATGGTCTTTATTGTCATTGCTATAGTACAGGTACCAAACAACGAAATTTGGGAGGGGGGGCTCCCCTGGTGCTAGGAAAAAAAACTAAAAACAAGAAGGGAAAAGAGCTGGTTTACATAAATAAAGGCTATGTACACTATCCACTATACTATACTATACAAATAAAACACTGTGCTGTACTCTATGCTATGCTATACCTATTCTAACATTTCCTATCTCTGAACCTTATGTACCCGAGGGTTGTCATATTGCACATAGTGTTATTGCACATTCATTTAAAGTGTCGCAGTTTGCAGGTTTGAAATGTTCACAGTTGTGTTTCAGTATTGCACTTGATTTCAATCTAGTAGCTGCCATCAAATTGTCTAGATTGTCCAGGGCCTAGAACCTAGGTTACCTTAGGTGATTAAGGTCACAGTATAAAGATACCAGATGACATTAATACCTGTCTGTGTTGTGAGGCAGCGCCAGGCCGGCGGTGTAGATGGCGATGGCGGTGAGGACCACGGCCTCTGTCTCAGACACGGGGAAGTGCTCCACCGCCATCTCCTGGGAGCGGATGGGCAGGGTGTAGAGAGCCACGCCGGTCATGTGACTGATCACCACAGGGGTGAGGATAGACAGGACCCTCGGGCTGGAAGCCTGCTGCTGCTGGAGGAGCGAGGGGGGGGGGGAGAAGAGTTAAATAGACTAGAAGGGGTAAAAAAACAGACTTAAAATGGTGTACCATTGTGGATGAATTCAGGACATACAATGCATCAGACGGACGGACAGACAGACAGACAGACAGACAGACAGACAGACAGACAGGAGGATGTAACTGACCGGCTCCCCTTCTGCAAGGCCGTCCTGTGTCCCTGGAGGCGGGGCTCCTAGCTGACACCACAGGTCTAAGGCCTGCACTGCTGTCAAGGTCAGTCACAACAGCTAGGTGGGTATAATAATAATAATAATAATAATCCTGCTGGAACCATACTAAAAAATGTATGGACTCACTGCAATGTAAGTCGCTTTGGATAAAAGTGTCAGCTAAATGGCATATATTATTATTATTATATTATTATTATTATTATTATTAGGTGGACATTACGCTTACATCACCATCAACACACACATACATGACTGACTGACTGGTCATGAGTAAGGAGCGGAGACATTCTTGACCACCTGACCTGTCTCACTATCAAAGCTTATTCCCGAGGCTGCTAGCATACTTTCCTTACTTTAGCCTTACTTTCCTGTCTATCTTCACAATCTCTATCCAATAAAATGAAAAATATGAGTGGGACTGCCTCACTCAAAAAATAACCTTTAAAAAAAAGGAAAAGAAAAGAGAGATTAAGAGTAGCCTACCTAAGAAAAATATGCTTGGTGTAAGATTCAAATGAACAGTCCCAAGGGTCAGTGGCTCTTCAGATAACATATTTAAGAAGTAATAACAATAAAGCAATCATTGAGTCAATCAATCTGACAGGTAGGACACACAAATCATAAGAAGTTACAACAATGGTTTTAACCAAACTACTAATTTATTAATTAAACTGTACCTGCTAGTTCCGATCCAGATAGACTGAAGTATGACTGCCGCTGTAGCCTAAAGTATCCCAGTTTTATAAATAAAACACATGTTTATACACTCTACATACAAGTTGTTGCCATAGGCAAAAATGTAAATATAAGTGGGTGGAGTAGAAAGACGGTAAATAACGCGCATTACATAATTTACCCAACAGGGGGCGACTGTAGTTTTGCTCCTTCCAAGCTGCGGTCACGCTGTCAGCAGTCGCCGGCTCCCAGGCTCTGAAACTAGTCCTCAAACATGAAGATCTGGGCATCAGAACACATATTCAAGTGAGTTATTATTTACTTGACTAATAGTTCATGGAGTGTTCCATTTTAATATGTAATGGATATTGCTGTAATGGATAAGTTTGACGGCAGCTTGCTAGCTGAAGTGTTTTGACATTAGCTAGCAGATAGCATACTTGCTAGCTAGCTAGTTGGTGTTCTGGTGATAGTTAGCTGTCTGCTCTGTCAAAACCGCATGAGTGTCAGATAACAGAGCCAACATGTCCAACCTATTCCTTGTCCGTTCTTGTGTAATACATGTAATGGCACCGAGCTTGTGTGCCTTGTACACACACCCGTCTGTCATAATTAAAGTCCAACATAGATTGCCGCCCATGAGAAATGATGCAAATGAATGTAGTTAGCTAGCTAGCCAGCTAACGGTCTATGATAACCAGCTTCCTAAAGGACAAGCTTCTGCAATCACGCGAACTTTCCAGCTGGTCACCCTTCTAGTCGGTAGAAAGTCACGCGATTCACGCGCTTGTAAAGTACTTTTGCCTGATCATGGGAATGTATTCTGTGTTTTTACCGAATATCACCCCAATGCATCATATCGTATGTACTGCGCGCGGTATTACATAACAAGTTCCACATCAGGGATTGTATCGTCTGTACAAGGTTGAATCATAAATCATATTGCAGTACTTGTACACTAATTACAGCGAAATTGGGGTGGTGGCAAATAACCATGTTATTTTTGCACTGTCTGAGATGTATCAATAAAGATTTAGCTACGAATATTCACACTACAATAAACGGGTGACTACTAGTACAAGTAGACAATGGTGGTGTTGACAGGTGTGTGCATAACACTATCATCGTAATTAAGCTATGCCTTTGTTTACAAATAACATTGATTGACAATGTATACAGATATGAATGTTCTGGACAAACTTAAAGGACAACATGCTCAAGGTCAAATATGTTCCCTTCACCTATTTACCAATAATATAGTAATAAACCTCAACAATAAACGTTTTAGAGGAATGAGGAAATGCACATAACAATGTGCAGAACCAAAACCCAGACACCTTTGCTGTGTCACATTACATTCCTTCTGCATTACGACGACCATTTTAATCCCAAAATGACCTGAATAGAAAAGCCTCTATTCACCGTAACCAGTTTATTAAACAGATGCATGGAGTAGAAGTCTGTGACCCATAGGGCAGGAGCCTATCTGCTGTTTCCATAGCATGAGGCGGCTTTATGTACAAGTACACTCCCTGGACATGACGCTGGTATGAGTGCCAAGCAGGGAGCCATCGGGTAACATTCTTATAGTCTTTGGTATGACTGGGCCAGGGATCGAATTCACAACCTCCCAGTCTAACCGCAAGGCCACTGAGCTGGTATAAAACAGATGTGTAGAAAGAGCAAAACAACCAGAAGTAGAAACAAATTCGCGACTTTCATATTATGAAGATAATTCAATATTAATCTTGTCATGTTGACGTCTGTCTCCACAGGCACAGCAAATACAAAGAAAATAGACTGTCAGAGCAGTCCTCTGTTCTCCAGCTCCAGCGTCCAGTCACTCATATGTTCTCTGTTTTTCCTCCTCTTCCCCAGCCACCCTTGGGAGACGGTGACCAAGGCGGCGATGCAAAAGTACCCCAACCCCATGAACCCCAGTGTGTACGGGGTAGACGTGTTGGACAGACGCGTGGACACACAGGGGAGGCTACACAGCAACAGACTACTCAGCACAGAGTGGGGACTGCCGTCCTTGGCCAAGACTGTAAGTCTATAGACAATACATAAGTGAAAGCCACACACGCTTTACTATGCAGGTAGTTTGGTTAGAATGCCTTTGTCAGGTTCAAAATCTGTTAGCTGCAAACACTGGTCTTGATATTGTTTTAATATATTCAAGGGGCCTTGTCAATCAGTTTATTTAGAAATGTAGTTGCCTATATTTAGGATTGCTGTTGAATGACGCTCCTTTTAAAGGGATAGTTCACCCAAATTCTAAAATCATAATATTTGGTTCCTTATTCTGAAAGGAGTCTATGGACAAGGACAGACTTCAATTCACACGTTGGTTCTGTTTACTGGGCACTGACAAGGAACCAAATATGTACTTTTGTAATCTATCCCTTTAAGTGAATTGGGGAAGCAGGTTAAACTCTGAGTCGTTATATTTAACTGTTCTCAGGGTAGTTGAACGATATTAAGTGGTGCCATGACCTTGGGCCAAACAGGTCGTTTATTGCTGACAGTCTGTCTGCTAGATAAACAATTCTCAGGCCTTGAAGCTTGTATAAGTAAAGCTGTGTGTTGGGTTTTGTCTGTGATGATAACATTTTGTTTTTGTTGTCTTTTTAGATGTTTGGTGTAACAAGAACGTGCACGTACATCCAGGAACATTCTGTAGTGGACCCCAAAGAACAGACGTTTGAGCTCCAATCTACTAATGTGAGTTAATGTTAAACAGCCGTCAAGCTGCCACAAAGGGCAGTGTTGCTTCCTCGCACTCTTGAAATCACGCAAGTCTCAACAACCGTGTCCTCTGTATTGCCAACATGCATGACTGTCATTGAATGACCTCATTTGTTAACCAGCTACACCACCGAAAAGCTTGCAATTAGATGGTGCGTATCTGGGGGTTACGGTATTTCAACTCAAAGAGTTTACCGTCTCAACTCTTACATTGGCAACCCCTGCTGGTAGATACTCTGTGGATACTGTATAGTGGTGTATAAAGCTGATATCGATACAAACAGACACTGATGCAGTACACTCTTTTGCTTTCAGATTTCCTTTACTAACATAGTATCTGTAGACGAGAAGCTGACGTATAGGCCGCACCCGCAGGATCCTGAAAAGTAAGTGATCGATTTATCGGTTTCTTTGATTGATTGATCTCTTTACAGTAGGATGGATGTGATATGGCAAATTGTATAATGTCGACAAAATGTGATTATGGTTATCCTCAGCATGTATATGAGATTCAGAGCTGTAATGTTTTTGTTTGTTTGTTTATTTGTTTGTTTACCCTTCACTTTAGAACTGTGCTGACACAGGAGGCTATGATCACTGTAAAAGGAATTAGTCTAAGCAGTTACCTTGAGGGACTCATGGCCAAAACCATCTCAAACAACGCAAACAAAGTACGTTCTCTCTCTCTCATTTGCTGTCTCTCACATCTCTCATCAGCCTGGTTGAAATATTCACGAATGCAAATATATGAATTTGATGATAATAAATGTCTCCCATCACTTATCAATGCTACGGTAATCACTCCCAAGATCCATAGTTGTTTTACCATAATAGTGCTGTCATCTTTAACCCCTTAGTGACCTCTGTTGTTAATGTGACCCTCAGGGACGGGAGGCGATGGAATGGGTCATCAGGCGGCTGAACACAGAGATTGAAGACCTAGCAGCCACAGCACGTGGAACCATGCGCGTTCCCATGGCAGCCGCCGCCTCTGCAGACAAATGATGCCACCCTCCATCTTGAATATGGGACCCACAGACACTTTCCTCTCAAAGGGGACACCACCTCTAAAAAGGGGACACCACCTCATCCACCAGAACAGCCACTTCCTGTTACCTGCGTCTTTGGCTCACATTCATTGTGATGTCAGAAGTAACTCTCCCCTCCCGACGGCAGACTTGTCTCCCTGTATTGATTACAAGCAAGGGTACACAACTCTGTCAGAACAGAGGGAAGACGCTGGCTGATAATTAATAATAAACAGGGTTGCACTGGAGGCTCATGGGATTTGTAGTCTTCTATTCAAAAGTTTTAATTCACACCGTGCCTCAGCCATGCCATCAGGATTCTATTTATTATTTTAGCTCTTCTCATAGTGTCAATTTATTACATCTATAAACTTCTTAAGGATCGACTTTAACATAATTTAACAAGTAATATAACATAGCTATGCAAGCGATATGTTATCTGTAAACGGCATACTTTTCGTACTTTTTCAGTCAACAATTCAGTTTTTGTTTGTTTCGGTCTGTGCTCTTATATTTGTGGAGCGGTGTATAAAGGTAACTTATGTATTCAAGAATGTGAATGTCAAGGACTTTAACTTATTGTTATCGCACTTATTTTGTTTTACATATTTTACACTTTTTCTGACAAAGTACCACCATTGTCTTGGTAAGATGTTTATGTGAGCTTGGGAAGCATTGAACTGATGTCTGTGTTAACATTCACAACAGTGTGTTATTCCCACAACAATGGTGTTACGTACTCTTAATGTTCACTGTCAACATATAGGAAAAGCTCCAGTATGGGTACGTTCAGGATCACTCAACAGTTTCTATTGGTTTTGAACAGCAGAATAGGCCAACTTGAATAACTTGTTGCAAAATAGCAACCAAGCAGGAATTAATGAAAAAGAAGATGCAAACTATTTAGCAACTATGTTGCTAACATTTACTGCCCAATTTCTTTTCCTGAATATACCTCTAATGCATTGTGTTTCATGGTGTCATTGAACAGTATTTGCATGTGTTTTAGAAGCTCTTCTCAGTGGTGTAAAGGTTTACCAGGACCTTTCTCACTTTAACATTACACTTGATAGAGGTAGTACTAATTTCATTTCTCCATCCAGTCCAGTAAGGTGCTATTTAATTAACCATACCCTGTCTGTTCTACAGAATGCTGTTCATATCAGAACACCCCCCCCTCCCCCGCTTTAATAGTTCAACTCTTGTTGTGTTCCTTTTGTCTCCTTGTGTCAAGGTTAGGCTAACTTTGTGGGGTCAATGCCATCCACCCAGATAACAGTTTCATGAATGAAGGTTAATGCAATGCAGAACATTTTGAAAAAGGGCTGTACAAAATGCTCTACTACTATACTAAATTGGGAGTACACATTCCAAGAATGTGCAAGTGGAACCTGAAGGAAATGAAATGAAAATAACCCTCATCATGAAATGAAATAAAAAAGTTGTTTCATGAACCTGCCTGTGTCACTTACAGTGCATCTGGAAAGTATTCACACTTTTTCCACATTTTGTTATGTTACAGCCAAAATGGATTACATTTGTTTTTGTTCTCAAAACCTACACGCAATACCCCATAATGACAAAGTGAATTATCGTCAAATGTATTCAAAATAAAACACTCATATCACATGTCGGCCTACATAAGTATTCACTCCCTTTGCTATGACACTCAAAATTGAGCTCAGGTGCATCATGTTTCCACTGATCATCCTTGAGATGTTTCCACAACTTGATTGGAGTCCACCTGTGGTAAATTCAATTGATTGGACATGATTTGGAAAGGCACACATCTGTCTATATAAGGTCCCACAGTTGACAGTGCATGTCAGAGCACAAACCAAGCCATGAAGTCAAAGGAATTGTCTGTAGACCTCTGAGACAGGATTGTATCATGGCACAGATCTGGGGAAGGGTACAAAAAAATGTCTGCAGCATTGAAGGTCCCAACGAGCACAGTGGTCTCCATCATTCATAAATGGAAGAAGTTTGGAACCACCAGGACTCTTCCTAGAGCTGGCCGCCCGGCCAAATTGAGCAATCAGGGGAGAAGGGCCTTGGTCAGGGAGGTGACCCAAGAACCCGATGGTCACTCGGACAGAGCTTCAGCGTTCCTCTGTGGAGATGGAAGAACTTCCAGAAGGACAACTATCTCTGCAGCCTTCCACCAATCAGGCCTTTATGGCAGAGTGGCCAGACGGAAGCCACTCCTCAGTAAAAGGCACATGACAGTGCGCTTGGAGTTTGCCAAAAGGCACCTAAAGGACTCTCAGACCATGAGAAGGGAAATTCTCTGGTCTGATGAAACCAAGATTAAACTTTTTGGCCTGAATGCCAAGCGTCATGTCTGGAGGAAACCAGGCACCGCTCATCACCTGGCCAATACCATCCCTACAGTGAAGCATGGTGGTGGCATCATCATGCTGTGGGGATGTTTTTCAGCGGCAGGAACTGGGAGACTAGTCAGGATCGAGGGAAAGATGAATGCAACAATGTACAGAGCTCTCTGGGGCGAAGGTTCACCTTCCAACAGGACAACGACCCTAAGCACACAGCAAAGATTACAAAGGAGCGGCTTCAGGACAAGTCTGTGAATGTCCTTGAGTGGCCCAGCCAGAGCCCAGACTTGAACCTGATTGAACATCTCTGGAGAGATCTGAAAATGTCTGTGCACCGATGCTCCCCATCTAACCTGATGGAGCTTGAGAGGATCTGCAAAGAAGAATGGGAGAAACTGCCCAAAAATAGATGTGCCAAGCTTGTAGCATCATGCTCAAGAAGACTTGAGGCTGTAATTGCTGCCAAAGGTGCTTCAACAAAGTATTGAGCAAAGGGTGTGAATACTTATGTACATGTTATATTTTAGTATTTTATTTTTAGTATATTTGCAAAGATTTAAAATAAATAAATAAATAAAACGTTTCCACTTTGTCATTATGTAGAATTTAGATTTTTTAAAAAATCCATTTTGGAATAAGGCTGTAACATACCATGTGGAAAAAGTGAAGGGGTGTGAATACTTTCCAGATGCACTGTAGATGATCTACCAAGCAGATAACAACAACGACACAAACTATTAAAAGTTCAAGCTTGTGTATGTGTATGTTCTGCTTAGTTTCACCTTGGCATAGTTGAGAACTGGAATCTCTGGGCTCGACTCTGGCTCGACTAGTTCTGTCTGATGGACACTTCAGCTCATGTGTTTCCCATGGACAGCATGTTTTAACAAAATTATAAATACAACTTCTAGTAAAAAGCAACATATGACTTTAATGATATTACATCCTCACAGCTCTGACCTTCTCAGTTTGTTATTGATTGACAGTGTTTAGTTTAGGCAGTTTAGTGGTGTCAAAAAGGTACAGTCAGTTATTTTTAGCAGTATTTAATTGTGCCTGATGAAGGTCTACGACCTAAAGATCGCAATGAACAAATTGCAAGATCATTATAGAAGAAGCAGTTGATCTGATTATTATGAGTAATCTGTCATAGATCGACTAGAAATCAGAAAACAAAGCTGAAAATAGAGTCTTGTTTGATGACCATGACGTAGTCAGGGGAACCCCCCTCCGTACAGGCAGCCGCACTCTATGCAGATGAAAACTGGACGTCTGATGCAATGGCTATAAACCCCTGTAGAAGCAATTAGTTAGTGAGTGTCCACACACACACACACACACACACACACACACACACACACACACACACACACACACACGCACACTTGTAGAAAATATAGCTTAAACCATAGATACATGTACATAGTCAGTTACATGTAGGCTATGTACTGTATGTCAGTGGAGGTAGGAGGTAGAAAGTGGAATCAGGAATGGTATCAAACATGATACCATTTCTTATCCCATTCCATGCTTTACAATGAGCTTGTCCTCTGATTTCTACCTCCAACAGTCTCCCCTGATGTTTATGTACAGTAAACATGCACCAGAGGACAGTTCTATCAGTGTGTGAGACACAGACCTTCTCCACCTTCAGGGCAGGGTTCACCAGCATGCTGGGTAAAGGAATGCCGTTTGTCAGTTTGTCTGAAACAGCAGAACGCACCAGTGGTTCAGGGTAACACACTATAACAGTGATGATACCAGTTACAAGCCCAGATATAGCCAATTATAGCCTGTCGTAAATCTACACTACATGTTTGAATGTTTGTTTCTTTGTTTCTTTGTTTGTTTATTAGGATCCCCATTAGCTAATGCCATGATATTAGCTAGTCTTTCTGGCATGACACCTGGCACAATGAGCTGTTTGATGAGGTATATTGATATTAAATAGGAGTATGAATTGTACTTCTTCAGCACTGCATAATTATATGTTTCTTCTTACCATTCAGTTTAGTTACTAATACTTTTATTCCCATCTTTGCAACACCCTCCAGGGACGCAGTCTGGAAAAACATAATATGTAGTTATAGTCACCATTTCATATCATATATATACATATACATGTCTTCCTCAATGATGTACTGGGTTGAGCAGTAAGCTCCTGTCAGTATTACTGTATGTCAAATTGAATACATTGTCTTTGCACCATCATACCTGAAATGGCCCCACTTCAGTTGCTGCCAGTGTCAGGGTGAAGCTAGAGAATGGAGAGTTGTGTTACTCCACGAACTTACAGGCATAATTCATTCATGTCATATTGATATTTCATATTCATATAATCACATGATTAGTTTGGCTTTACTTGCTTAGCTCCATAGTTGCCTTGATCTTCCTCTCTGACAGCATTATTTTCCCAGTGAAGCTTGAGTCCTGCAGGAGATGACATGATTTTAATTCATAAAAGATTTGTTCATGGCACAGAATACAGTCTGAGAGTGTATTGTGTGGTATACACATTTCACTCAGATAGACAAAAAATAACATAAAATAAATTATCAACCAAGTTGTGTGACACACGAAAAAAGCATTCAATCATGTATTCATTCATTAATTTGTTCATCTTCCTGTTAAGTTCAGAATAGATTTCAAGATCCTTCTGCTTGTTTATAAAGCTCTCACTGGAACAGCACCAGCATATCTGAAAGACCTTTTGTTAGCATATCAGCACATTAGAGCTCTCAGGTCTTCTGAAGCTGTCTTTCTCTGTATACCACATGGACAAAAGAGGAGATTTGGTGAGGCTGCATTCTCATTTTATGCACCCAAATTGTGGAATGCACTGCCAGTTTACATTAGGGATGCAAGCTCAGCAAATATCTTAAACTCAAGACTAAAAACCATTTTTTAAAAATATTTCCTTTAAATTAAAAAATAATTAAATTATGATTATATAATGATTAAAGCATTTTGAGCTGCAACGTTTGCCGGAAAAGTGCTATACAAATAACACTTATTATTATTAGTTATTAGTATCCAATCATTCTTCCATTCATTCATTCATTCATTCATTCATTCATTCATTCATTCATGTATTCACTGTATAGTCCACTGCCCAGGAATTACAGTATTACTCACAGTATTAAGTGTGAAGAGCGGAGCCAGTGTAGCATTAGGAAAGATGGCGAAGGCCTTCACTGCACCCAGGAACTCCAGCGTCACTCCGTCAGGTATGAAGGAGAACATGGGAACATCCCTGGCGTAAACCTTCAGCAGCATCAACATATTGGGAAACAGCTTGGGAAGCTGAGAGAAAGGACATGGCGAAAGTATTCAGATTTATTACAACTTGAACAGTACTTTTCACCACTAGATGGCAGTAGAACCAAGTCTACATGGTTCTGAAATAGTGAAGTATGTGGTAGTTGTCCTAAGAAGCTGATGTTGGGTCAGTTTTGTGTTCCACAGAAGTGATCTTTTACCTGAGGGATGAGAGTTCCAAATGAGCTAGTGTTGAGATGGAATGGAGAGCTGGAGGGGATCTGAGATGAAGAAAGGAGATACTGATATCTCAAATACTGATCTGACCTCTTCAGCTTGCATTCTTAGACTGAACGGAGTAAGATGACTGAAGGCGGACAGATAGATAGACAGACAGACAGACAGACAGACAAATAGACAGGCAGGCGGACAGACAAATAGACAGACAGGCAGGCAGACAGACAGACAGACCGACCGACCGACCGACAGACAGACAGACAGATAGACAGACAGACAACAGACAGGCAGGCAGGCAGGCAGGCAGGCAGACAGGCAGGCAGGCAGACATTATGCGCACACACATACACACGCTCACCATGCTGTCGTTGATGTCGGCCTGCAGGAGTCCAGCAGAGAAGTAGGCGTAGGAGGCAGAGTTGACTGTGAACTCAGACAGGCCCAGAGACAGCATGTACTGTCCCTGCTGAGGCAGCTCAAAGGGCTGGGCCTTAAACGGCGGGTCTGTGTGACTCTGGACACTGTAGAACTCACCCTAGAAACAGAATACACCAGATCTGAGCAGGGCTATGGGTTTGAGTACAATGGGAGGGAGGATTCTGCTGCTCCTTCAAAGCATGATACTGATACTGACATCCTCACACCAGGGGAGGCTGGTGGAGGTAGAAATCAGAGGACGGACTCATTGTAACATACGTGTTTGATACCATTCCCCATTCCATTACAATGAGCCCATCCTCCACTAGCCTCACCTGTCTCGCACTTCAGCTCATATGTAAAACTAAGGTGAAAAACAACATAACTTGACATAACCGGGGGGTTACAGCTACCTTGAGATCCATTCCCAGGCTTGAGGCATCCATGCGGGGGGAGTTGGTGAGAGGAAGGTCCACAACTAGAGCTGGATTCACCTGGAAGGAGACTATTGAACGCCACAACACCGTGAACACCAAGTTGGAGCTAATAGTTGAACATTTTGGGACATTCAAGGGAGGATGGTGGTGGTAGAAACCGGAGGACAGGCTCATTGTAATGCTGTTTGATACCATTCCTTATTCCATTCCATGCATTACAATGAGCCCGATTTCTGCCTCCACCAACTTCCCCTGATTGAAATGTCAGTGTTCTTGCGGCTTACTGCTGCAATACCTTGCATCACAGCTAGGCGTCCCTCCAAGTCTGTAACATGGTCCTCTATAGCTGGGCAGATCTACACAGTGGTCATTCACACAGTTGGTTAACTAAACACAGCATCTGCTCATTTCCTGAGGTTTTCATTCATCAGGTACATGATAAATATGTTGTAAGAAATGAATAGATGATAAACAGGGGTGGCTGTTGGAGGTAGAAATCGGAGGACGGACTCATTGTAATGCATGGAATGGAATAAGGAGTGATATGGTATCAAATACATGGATACCATTCCTCATTCCATGCCATGCATTACAATGAGCCTGTCCTCTGATTTCTACCTCCACCAGCCTCCCCTGATTATAAATGATACATAAATAAACCATGACTCACTTTCTCCTCAATTTCGTCTTTGATGTGACTCCGGTACCAGTTCACGAAGGGCTGGAAGATAATACTGGTAATAAAGAGTCAACAAGTTATAACGATGGCTATGAACATTCTTTCTTTCTCTCTCTCTCTCAATTCAACTCAATTCAATTAAAATGGGCTTTATTGGCATGGGACAAATTATGTTTACGTTGCTATAAGCGTACTCTCTCTCTCTCACGCATCAGGGGAGGCTGGTGAAGGTGGAAATCGGAGGACGGACTCATTATAATGCATGGAATAGCACGTATTTGTATATTGTATAACCTACCTGCCACCTCCATGGAAGTCCATCCTGACACCACCGATGGCAGAGTCACAGCTGAGGCTGGTGATGGATGGACGGCCTTCCATGTCACTCCCCAGCTGCACCACCAACGTCACATCTATGTTGAACAGTGCCAGGTCAAACGAACCACCATCACGTCTGTCAACAAGAGTAGGGTAGGGTATAGTAGGGTACGGTGCGGTAGGATACAGTAGGATAGAGTACAGTAGGGTAGAGTATGCTAGGGTAGGGTAGAGTAGAGTAGAGTAGGGTAGAGTACGGTAGGGTAGAGTAGGGTAGGATGGAGTAAAGTAGGGTAGAGTACGGTAGAGTAGCTTTTGGTTGGTTAAAGTAAAGTAGAGTAGAGTAAGGTATGGTAGGGTAGAGTAGAGTAAGGTAGGGTAGGGTAGAGTAGAGTAAGGTAGGGTAGGGTAGAGTAGTGTAGGGTAGTGTCAAGTAGGATAGAGTATGGTAGGGTGGGGTAGAGTAGTATAGAATAGAATAGAATAGAATAGAATAGAATAGAATAACGGTACATATGAGCTTGTGAGGTAACTCTCTTAGGTTGAGAATGAGGAAGAGCCTTTGAATGATCTACTGCAGGAACTTGGGAGCAGGGGATGCTGGTGGAGGTAGAACACTGACTATTTGTCATTCTATTCCATGCATTACAAGGAGCCCACTCCTCATTCCATTCCATGCATTACCATGAGCCTGTCCTCTACCTCCACCAGCCTCCACTGCTAGGGATACTTCTCTGGCTGCATGCCTCAGAAGAAACCCAGAAGACTCTCTCAGTTCCCCTTGTACAGCTGGTTAAAACAGAAGTAGCCCAAACTGTGTGCATTTGATAGACAGTTCACTTCATTTTAACAGAATCACTCACATGATGCCAAAGTGTGTGTTCCACCTCCCCTGCAAAGCGATGCTGAGACCACTGACCACCATCTTTAGTGACGTGTCCTGAGAGAAGTCCACCGAGGGTTCTGGGAAGTCACAGCGGGTCACTGTGATCCTGCAAAGGATACACAATTAGACTGAGATAAGATACACAATTAGACTGAGATAAGATACACAGTTAGACTGAGATAAGATACACAGTTAGACTGAGATAAGATACACAGCTAGACTGAGATTGTCTTGGGACCGAAATTGACACCAATAATTTCCTGTGACCCCAACAACTTGCTAACACATAATGATGATGTTCAAGTGTATTTTATAATCACCTAAAAGATGTTGTTAGTGGTTGGATTCAAATCTCAAAATACTGCAATATTGGCTACAGGTGCAATGCACATATGACACGTTGTAGTCTTTTGGTATGCATATCGGCAACAAATCAAAATGGTCTGACCAAAACCAAAGAATGGTTTTCTTTTGAAACACGGAACTACATTTCAATGTTGTTTAAAATCACAATACAAACTCGCTAGTCAAGCCAAAATACTGCAACGCAATGGATTCGGTGAGTAATCCCCACTGCTACCTAGTTAACTATAACACTACTTTACATTGTTAGCAGACTCACAAAACAAGCTCTGTTAGTTGATTAGAGATGTGTCATTGATTTTCAACAATGCAGAAATGTATTCACATTTTTCGAAAGAAACGTCTGATCATTACATCAGATCCCGATATGCGGACCAAAGCATTAGAACGTGACACACATATGTTGTTTGTCTTCATATGAAATGTGAAAAATGTTTGTGTCTTATTTATCAAATAGAGATTAGTTCATTTTTCTCTGGGGACCCAATTTGAAATCAGGGGACCCCGGGGGTCCGGCCCCAAATTTGAGATCTGCTGGTACATTGTGTGTTAAACAAATAGCTGTGAGAAAATCATGATACAATAATAATATGACCATAAGGTCGAAGGTCAGTTTAGGCAGTCTGGGCTGAGCAGTAGTGGTTTTATGTTATAGATGCTACAATATTGGTTACCCGCTGAGTACGTAGTCCACAGTCCCCAGCATCCCGAGGCGAAATCCACCCTTGATATCCGGGATAGATGCATTTCCTATCCTGTCCTGCATCCAGCCTGCCCCCACATGCGTCCCTGGTGGTAGACACACACAACAAGTAGTCAGCTTTCTCTGCTTTATTAATGTTTTTCATAGTTATTGAGGATTCTGTGTTTTGCTTACCATATTCAAGTTCTTTCTATGCTCTATCGACTGTATAAGGTTGTATGAATATATCAAAGGCCATTATGTACAGTAACGCAGGGTGCTACAAGTTAAGAGATCCTGGTATTTCAGGAAACCACAGGTTCGTACCATATTTCAGTCCTTTCTCTGTCAGTTGGAGCCTTATTGCAGGGTATTCTCCATGTCCATGACTGGCAAGGGTCAGCAGCAGTAGCATCAGGAGAGGCAACATTGTGCAGGATGTGCACACAACTATGAGGAAATACAAAAGATAGTACTCTTCAAATATTACTGATATCAAAGTATGTCATAAAATGCATCAAGCCATTTCAATAATGCCAACTAAATGACATGCACCTTGGGTCTTTAATTCTGAGTTAAGTTTATTAAGTTAAGGTAATGAGAGAAGAGAGAGAACACATACACGTTTAGACAATTAACAAATACAAGTGAAATAAAATGAAGAATTTACCTTGGTTATCTCTCTAGATTGTAGTTGAGTTGGGGCTGCGAGAAAACCTCTTCTCCTTAAGATATTGTACTGCTATTCTTCCTCATCTGTTTCTTGAGAAGTGAAACTTCTGCAAATACACACACACACACACACACACACACACACACACACACACACACACACACACACTTATCTGGCCTGACCTAGTGGTGACACTGACTCATAAGTTAGGCACACAACAGAGCATGACAAACAGGAAACCATGCTTTAACAAGTCTACTGTCATTAACGTTTGTTTGTTTGCTTTATGTCTTGTGGAGGGAAGTATAGACACTCTCCCTGCTTACAAATTATACATCTATTAGTACAATGTTTCAGTCACATAGACCTTTGCATGTTTATGTCATGACACTTCTTCTTAGCTGCTGCATCAGATTGAATATCATGATAAGGCTTAATGGAAATGTACCATGAAATAAGCTTGTGTTTGTTGACACTTCTACATTACTGTGTACCATATTGCCTCCAAGCAAAACTATTTGCAGGCGCCTTCTCTTCATTGTCTTGTTCCTCCATCTTGGTGTGCAGGCTCTAGCATGGGTGAACTGTGGGTCTATACTGCAGCAGGGGAGGTAGAAATCAGAGGATGGGCTCATTGTAATACATGTTTGCTATCATTCCTTATTCCATTTCATGCATTACAATGAGCCCAATTGCTACCTCCACCAGCCTCCACTAGTCTACACTGCAGATACAGAGGTATACATGTTCCCAAACAGGCTGAACTGAAAGCTAGGCCTACTGCTTCAAATAAGAAAAAGTGGACAGTAACAAATGTGGTAATGATGTGTAAATGTGACAGTCAAAGGTTTTTGTTTATTCAGCTATTAAAAAACTATCTTTGTCTAAATATGTTTTGGAATAAGAACGATGTTGAAATCAGCTTGCGGAGTCAATCATGCAATAATTGTGATTTCAACATCTTTCTTTTCTGATTCACTGAGGTCATGGAAACAGTAGGAGAGATGAGGGTGTTCCTTGCTTCAATAGTTTGTTGTTTGTTTACTCAAAATATGCTAAAGACCTTGGAGGTCCATTGTGGACACTTGCAGTTTGTGTAGCCTACCTCTGATATTTTTAGAATATCCTCATTCTGAGAAGTAATGTTTTTAATATCCTAACCTGAAAAAGTAGAAGTGAAAGTGTTTGTGGTACTTGTCACAAGTGTATTTGAAAGAAAATTCGTTAGTTTCTCATAACAGTGTATCAATTTATAATCAAGTTAACCGTTTTACTATACTGTTAATTTCATAGGCCATTTTACAGTAGCCTAATCTTGAGCCCACTGCGCACGTGCTGGGGAGTGGGTTTATGGCTGGGATATGACTCATTTGCAACACGTGATGACGTGCAAATCTCATCTCATCCTTTTGAGAAAATAAGTCAAGCGAAACATGGAAACTCAGTTCGTGGCCGCCTTTATTCAGGCGTACCTCACCCATCACATGTCCCATCTTTTGACCATCGACAACCATCGACAATTTTTCCATTTTTGTTCTGAAATCTTCAAAACAACACCTGAATAAACTAATTAATCCAGAAAAAAAAACGTTTTTATTCACAAAATCGATTATTTTCCCCACATGTTCGTGCACACCATCCAATCAACAATAATAGGTCTATCTTTGGACATAGAGACATATAAACACAACGCATAAAATATTCGATTTATTTATCTATCAATTCAACACACTCGGTTCTTACACATCATGATTAATTCCATGAAAGCACAATTAACATGTTCAACAGGTATAGACTATATTAGACGGACGGTTTCATTAACACATTTAGGAGCCACTTGCTTGCACTTGTAATTCACTTCATCCATAACCATAGAACTTGAAACACCGAAAACCAAATGTGTCAACGAGGAGTATAGTTGAAAACGAAGCGAAGTGTTCTGATTAAACAACTAAATAATAATACGTCCATTTTATTTTTTAATCCAGCACCATTCAGAAAGTGCCTCGAGCGTGTTTTCACTGGTCCACGTTGACGTGTCAGGATATGATATGATTTATGGAGCAGCTCGAAAACGGCAATAGAACGTTAACTTCCTTATTTTTCAATCTTCAGAAAAAATGTCCTGCCATTCCTCAAAATCAACACACACAGTACATACACTTAGTATTGTACGTCCAGACTGGACGCCATCTTCCTCATCACGTCTGGGATAACCTTGCGTAATCAGACCAGAATACTCTCTGATGATTCCTCCGAGGCCATTAGGCCTATTTCTCTTCTCTAATCAACATACATATTGAAATGCATTAATGATGAGAACTGTACATTATATGTTTGTAAAGTCTATTATTGCACATTATTCACGAAAGGCATAAGAACAAAGAAATACAATTACACACTTTCCCTCTTGAGTTGTTGACCATGTTGATTACGTCGTTGCGCGCCGAAGTGAGAGGCGTTTAATTAGGATGATCAGCAATTAAAGTAACGGGAGATATTTAAAGTTATTAATCATGGAGGTTGTATCTGTACGCCTCTATGAGCCCTTCGACTGAGTGAATGAACCCAGAGACGCTGCAAATGCCCCCTATAACGAATATGGCGACGTCAAAGAAGACATGGTGCCATAAGAGTTTCCTCCATTGCAGCTTCAAGTGGAAGAGGCTCGGGAGAAGAAAGCACAGACCGGCCCCGGTGAGACTCCCGGTGAGGCCCATGAGGAGGGCGAAGTGCGGCACGAAGATGGCCATGAGCAACGTGAACACCACCAGGCCGCAGCGGAGGCCCAGGCCCCACGACTTCAACCGTCCCCCGGGGCCATAGCAGCTGGGTAAAACGGCGCGTTCTCCAAACAGGGAGCTCTCCAGAACCTCCACGGCGGCGAAGAACGGGAGCGGGTAAGAGAGCAAGGCCTTGGCGACGAGGAACATGTTGACCCACGCCCGGATGGTGCCCGGGAGGTTATCCGTGATGACCTCTTGGGTGGCGTCCGCCCACGTCAGGTAGGCCACCAGGGCGAAGAGGCCCTTGAGGACGCAGGCCGAGATGTGGGTCCAGTCCATCATGCAGTGGAACTCGCTGGGCCTGGACATGTTCCCCTCCAGGGAGGGCAGGAAGATCTGGGAGGTGTAGCTGAACACGATGATGCCGATGGAGATGGGGAACTTCTTGACGTCGATGTAGAACTTCACCTTGTCCCAGGCCCAGTCTCGCGCTCTGGACAGGCAGTAGGCGATCACCAGGACGTTGATGATGAAGTGGGCTATCGTGCAGAGCAAGCTGAACTTGGACACGGACTTGAGGTTCTTGAGGAAGGCGCACGGCAAGAGCGCCAGCGTGGCCACGACGGACCACGCTTTCTGGGACACGGGTAGGCCCGGGAAACTGTTGTACATCAGGTTGCCACTGACGACCACGTAGAGGATGCACGTCATCACCAACTCGATGATCTGAGCCACGTTGACGATGTGCCCGCCCAGGGCCGGGAACCGCGGCACGCAGCAGGCGTTGGCGATGTCCACGTAGGAGTCCCTCACGCGCACCAGCACCCCGTCCTCGTTCTCCTCATACAGACACGCGATGAGGATCTTCCCGGTGTAACAGCACACCACGGCGGCGAAGATGATGAGGAAGAGTCCCAGGTATCCACCGTGCAGGATGGCGTACGGTAACCCAAGGACGAACATCCCCTGCGGACACACGGACACAGTGACGTCACGGACATGGTCTTATTGGGTCTTATTGAAGTGACAGCCGCCCCCCCCCCTCAGCCATGCAATGAATGAATCACATTCAATGTTGCATAATAATCAGAAACGTATAGGCCTATAATTAAACCCTTTTTCGTAACCATAGCCTATAAGCATAAAACATGAATGTTTTTATTTTCGTTTATATATTATAGGCATATGCCTGCTGTGTTCGTTTTTAAATCGTACCCCATGTCTTTAGAAAATATTGATTTTAATTTTAAGATATAGAAAATCTAAGATATTTCGACAGCAAACGCACATTTATTTTGAAGCCTTTTATTCAATTAGATCGTGATGATAAGAATAATGATGTCATGGTGGCTGCGGCAAATCAAAACCATTTTAGCCATGATCCCACAACGAGAAGGGTGCTGTTTTTACTGATAAGACATTCTCGAATAATCCATTCGTATTTTCCACCCGCTTCTGTATAAGACATCAGCATCAAATTAATGCTATAGGCCTATAATACCAGGCCAATGTTTTAATTCAGTGATATCGGCCTCGGAGTTTTGTTTTTACATTATGAAATATCAAATGATGGCTATGGCTTAAATTGCACATCATTTTGTCTTTTTGTTGTTTTGTTGCTTCTCAAGGTGACTAAAAGGCGTCCTTCTTGGTAAGACCCTGAAGCTATGTTTTGTGCTCGTGAACATTTATCACATTAGGTAGGCCTATAAATAAGGCTAGATTTTGAGCACACAGGCATAAAGACAATATGTCACACGTTTTTATTTTATTGAGATTGTATAGCCTACCTGAATGGCATTGGTGACGTTCCAGCCCGCATCCCAAGTCGTGATTTTGGGCTTATCTTCCGAGGCCAGCTCGCTACATGCTCCAGCGTTTTTGAGAGAGGAGGATGCGGGGCCGGTGCCATCTCTCTGGTAGTGACTATCCCCCTCCCTCATCCCATCTCCGTCCATCTCTCTTCCGTCCTCGTCTCCTGGTAGGGTGTCCATCTGCATCCCCTGTCTATAGTCATAATCCAAGTCATCGCAGTCGGCGAAGCCCAATCCCTCGTCGTCCGTGGCGGCCTGGAAGCCCAGCCGGGCGAACACCCCGCTGACCTTGGCTTGGGATTTATTGGACACCGTGTGGGCCGCATTGGTCAGCTTGTTGCCGATCTTGTGTCGGATTAAATGAGCCATTATTAGATGTTGAGATTTAGCCTAAATGTGAATTAGATTAATGTGTCAAATGAAAAATGTGAAATACATGCAGAGGGGTGATTATTTTGGCTGCTGATGTTGTGAGAGAAAGAAAAGCATGCCTGTCGCCTCGACGTTTTGTTGTTGCCCTCAACGGCTGTCCAACCGTTATATCCAAGACCGTTAGCTACAAACCCGTCAATTGGTTTTGATGATCCATGTCACTCTCACTGGCGCGCTCACTTGGCAACAGAAGAAACGGCACAAAACAAAATACTCCCCAGAACAGAATTAAGTCAGATTGTGTCTCTTTAACGGCCAAATCGAAGTTGACTGTTTCCGACCTCTCCATCCAGTTGTCGTGTTGGTCCTATGTAGCACTCAGCTGTGCCACAGCGGTGACAGTCGCAAACCGCGAGCGGTGGAATCTGTGTGTCAGAGGGGGGCGAGGCACGTGTCCGCGGAGACTGCCAATACAATGATTTGCTCAGCATGCAAAGTACCCCTCACGGTTCTCAAGCGGTTGCATGAGAGAGAAAGAGAGAGATAGTTAAAGAGAGGTAGAGGAAGGGAGAGAGCAAGAGAGGAGGGGGAGATAGAGGGCGAGAGAGAGATTTAGCGATGACACAAGTGTGACCCCCCCCCCCCTTGCTCAAATTTTCTCCAGTATAATCAAGGACACATTTCTAAAACGCACAGCTTTGACATCATGGAAGTAGAAAGGAGTGCAATATTTCGTTAAGAATTTGTACATGTGCATAATATGCCTTCATTCGACCAAACTCACAAACTGTTGCATGTAGCCTATTTGATTAAAATGACGCAGGCTATTGAAATAATGAGATTTAATATGTTATTGGAAGCGATAATATCGAGTGCAAGAAGAATGCAATGTTTTGGGGATTCCGAAAATCATATTGGCTTACACACAATATTTAAGGAGAGAAATTGGGTGTTGCTCATTAAATCAATGTTTAAAAAATGCGTTTCAAAACCAATCAGACATTTGTGAGATGATGCTGATTTAGATTGCGCACGGATTTGAATTATCTCATGAGCGTCATCGCCAAGTAATTTTGATGCAAATCCCTCTCTGCCTAAATAAAATCAAGCGGTATGAAGCTGATATTCATGAACTAATTATTGGAGCTTTTGCACTAAATTATTTCTCTGAAACGTTTTCGTTACATGAAAATTACTAGGCTATATTTAATTTCCCTATTGACAATATTTAGATCAAACGCCTGTCCTTTAGATTAGGTGCATTTAAACCTATTCCTGTAGACCTCCCTGAATAATTATTTGAGATGTGATTTAAATTCTCCCTGTTATGTATTAAATGTATGTATTAAAAGGGTTTGGAGCAAAGGGACTTGATAAAATTCGCAGAAAGATTTTAAAAAAAATGCCCATAATGCCAAAATGCATATAGGCCTATACGTCCAATAACCTAGTTTCTATTATTCAAAATTAGAAAAGATTACAAATCACTCTAGGCCGCTTCACCTGTAAGATAATATTTATATTTTTGTTCACTCATCTGCGTTGAGCATCCTTTACACTCCGTGCTCATTCAGCTGCCTAATGACAGATCACGACCGCATAGGCCTCTATAGCCACATCTATCTAGCTGGAGACATTCTCCCTTCCTTTCATATCGCCAGAGCCTAGGTCAGAGACATCACTCGTGTTGCTAATACAGCCCACATTGTGTACAACCTTTACACCAGAGACATACGATAACACATCCAAATGTTATGCCTCTAACTAATCTCAAAGAAGACGAGGCATCCATCTCATCTCTTTTCCCCCGTAGCTAATCGATTCCGACATACCGCGACACATTACTACTGTAAGCACAACGGTTATCAGGTTGCATAGCCCGCATGGCTGCGGACATTTATTCTGTCACGGAGTTGAAGACCGGGACTTCAAACAGTGTTTTCATCATCATTTTAGAATTTAATGATGTTGAATGTGAATAAGCCTATTTTAAAGAAAGACAAAAACTCATAATTGTAGCCTATAAATTAAGAATATCGAGATATTAATTTAGGAATAATGTATGTCGAGTTTTGAAGACAAAAAGAGAAACGTGAAAGAAGACAAGAGATCTAAATTTAGCATCAACCCAGAGGGCAGAGAAAGTTCCGCATATTTTCATGCTTGGCTTATAGGCTGCCTTGCCAGCTGCCATTTGTGTTCAGGCATGCACAGTGTGTGTGTGTGTGTGTGTGTGTGTGTGTGTGTGTGTGTGTGTGTGTGTGTGTGTGTGTGTAAGTGTGTGTGTGTGTGTGTGTGAGTGTGCGTATGTGTGTGTGCGCGCGAGTGTGTGTACGCACGCGCATGCATGCTTGTGACTTGTGAGTGAGGCACACATGTCCTTATGTGGGCGTTTGCACGTGTGTGTGTGTGTGTGTGTGTGTGTGTGTGTGTGTGTGTGTGTGTGTGTGTTGGAGGACGGTGAGGAAAGAATATTCCCGGGAGAGTCCTTGGGGCATCTCAGTGACTAAGACTCCCTCCCCCATCATGCGCAAAACCCAGGGCTAATGCTGGGACAGAGGATAGGCTGCAAATGTCACACACACACACACACACACACACACACACACACACACACACACACACACACACACACACACACACACACACACACACACACACACACTGGTATCTCCTCCAACTGAATTCAGTTGCAACTGAACTGCACCTTAATGGAACACCATTTTTTTTCAGTTAAAAAAAATTATCCTAATAAATATCCAGTGAAATGTGCAAACCTATCATGAGGAGAAATAAAAACACACAAAACATTTCTTATTTGTATTTGTATTTTTACATAACAAAAAAAAGGATCTTCAGACACATTTTTTCTTCTTCTCTGAGATGGCATTAAATCGGTTGCTGTGGCGACCAATTTAGCTTTGGGTGAAGCTACAATGGCGAGGATTAATTCAGCAAAGATGAGAGAGGAGGCATGTCTGTGAGGAGGCGAGGAAGATACGGAGGGGCTTAGAACCTGCCAACCAGCCTTCCTGCGCCGGATGGGGGGGCCATAATCTGAGATAGTTGCCATGGCCACAATAATTGGGCAGGAAGCCTGAGAGGAGCACAGGTTGTCTATTCTGAAAGCCTGACTGGATGAGAAATGAGACCACTTGAGCCAATCAAGAGCCTTCACTCACAATGGGACGGGATCGGAGACTTGGATCAAAAGCAGTAGGCACACAGTATGCCCCTGGTTTAGGATTTTTTGTATGGTAGGGAAGGCAACATAGACCTTCTGCTAAATGGCTCACAAGGATATGTGATTCATAGGATTAAATAAACACACACACACGCACACACAGAGAGAGAGAGAGATTTGATAATATTATCCAGACCATTGCACTGTATGAATGGGAGGTAGGTATGGGGTCCACTCAGTTACTATAGCTCAACCACAGCTACACTAAATGGGGCAAGCATCCAATAGAGACTCTGCATGTATAATTCTGTAGAAATATCGAAACACCAACAGATGAATGGAGGGCAGAATTAGTAGACATACTATTTAGAGATGATAATAGATTTTTTTGATGCATCTGAACTCTAGTCCTGAAGCCACACTTCACCACACAGCTCTTACGATCCTAAAACTGAACTCTGAGAAGAGTCCCTAAGTCAGTGCTCAGACAAACTAACACTGTGCCACCGAACCAGGAGAGGCTGGTGGATGTAGAAATCGGACAATTGGCTCATTGTAATCTATGGAATGGATTCCATTGGATTCCATTCCATTCCATAAGCCTGTTCTCAGATTTCTACCTCCACCAGCCTCTCCTGCAGTGAACATATACCGGTCTCAGACCATGCAGCACTACTTACCAACCAACAATTAGAGTAAACCAATCACGCAAAGCAAGATTCTTATTTGGAACATGACATTATTTCTTTTTATGTTATTAAAAGCCCACATTAGCCATTTTGATGTGACATGACTAGCCTGTTTGTAAAGTTACCGCCCAGAGTCAAATATAACCCTCTGAACCCCCTCTGAGTCAAACAACCTCTAGACTCATTTTATTGAGAATTGCTCTTAGCTATATCTGACGTTACTCTTAGCTATATCTGACGTTACTCTTAGCTATATCTGACGTTACTCTTAGCTATATCTGACGTTACTCTTAGCTATATCTGACGTTACTCTTAGCTATATCTGACGTTACTCTTAGCTATATCTGACGTTACTTCACCAAATAGCTCAGTGAATGACAAACCAATGACTAAACTGACTGACTGGGGCTTTAATTAGCTGAATATCTCTATACTGTCAGATATATCAAACAGCGACCCATCTTTACTAACTTTTCCAGATATCATTCAAATACTTTTGCCATTTTATTACCTCTGTAATGTAGCATTAAATTCAGTCAAGCCAAGTACTTTGGCACTCCAATTAGATACATATTTCTCTTGATAATGAAATGTGTGATGCAGACCAGTGTACAGAGGACAGTAAGGTTTATAAGATGAACGCTTGCAACATTGGTGACAAGTAACTAGTATATTATGTGCCACGGTTGCAAAAAAATCAAATAAGACATTGAAAAGCTGGTTTAAAGCCTTTTAGAGTTAAATTAGCAAAACAATGAGTAATAGCAATGAAGGACCCCGGGCTCAGTGACCACAGCACTAGCCAGTAAAAAACGAAGGCCTAAGAAATCATGGCTACCTAATGAACTAAGAACATAAGGTCGCTGTTGACAGCTGAGGTCCAGGGAGAGATGCTCCTAAGCTGTGAGAAAGTCAAAGAGACCAAAACTTTGTGAAATTCAACTAAATAGTACAGCATTTTACAGATTAGGAAGATGATCATAAATTAAGAATAATGGTAGGAGAGGGACAGAAATCTAATCTTGCTGCCATATATGTGACGTCACGTTATAGCCTGAGGGAAAATGAGTGTCCATAAGATAAATAACACACACACACATGCACACACACACACACACACACACACACACGCGCACACACACACACACACACACACATTATGTCTTCATTATGTCTTCATTACAGTATGTCTTCATTATGCTTTGTATGCTTTGGCAATACATATTTCCTGAATTTCATGCCAATAAAGCAACGTTGAATTGAATTCTAGAGAGGGAGAGAGAGACAGAGACAGAGAGAGAGAGAGAGAGAGAGACAGAGACAGAGAGAGAGAGAGAGAGAGAGAGAGAGAGAGAGAGAGAGAGAGAGAGAGAGAGAGAGAGAGAGAGAGACAGAGACAGAGAGAGAGACACAGAGAGAGAGAGAGAGAGACAGAGACAGAGAGAGAGAGAGAGAGAGAGAGAGAGAGACAGAGACACAGAGAGAGAGAGAGAGAGAGAGAGAGAGAGAGAGAGACAGAGACACAGAGAGAGAGAGAGAGAGAGAGAGAGAGACAGAGACACAGAGAGAGAGAGAGAGACAGAAATTAGAATTCTTCACTTGAATCCATTAGGAAACATGAACACACACACACACACACACACACACACACACACACACACACACATGCAGACAATACACACCCAGTGAGGGACGCATGCAAAGTGACAGGTGCACAAACAGATTAATCATTCTATGGCCCAAAAAGATGTGTTATGCTTACAGGGCTGGAGACTGAAGAGAGCTGTAGTGACAGTCCCTGTGTGTGAGGGGGCGTAGGGAGGGAGGGGAACGAGGGCGGGGGGGATGAAGAGATGGGAGGGGGCACGAATGGTTTCCAGGGCGTTTAGTTTGATGTGTGTTGGCGGTGGTGGTGATATCAAAGGCATTCAGAATCTTCATTACAAGCCCTAGCCATACAGTCTATTATGTAAACCGTAAACAGCCTATTACATGTTCCCTTTCCCTTTCCCTTCTCTCTCTTTCTCATTCATTCGTCACAGAGTTGGATGCTGTCTTTTTCCCGTTTTGCTAGCCCTACTGTGCATGCAGAGAGATTCGACCGGACATCTCACCATTTAATTTCATGATCTGAGCTGGAGAGGGAAATAGGCACTTACATTCCAGAAAGTTGTCCCCTCCAACCTGCCCGTGTTCACTCCCCTTCACAGATCAGATAGAACACAATAGCTGGAGTTCTTTCTCACTGTGCAGCTCACACCTCTCCAGTCATCTCAGCCTATTAGATCTGTGAAGCAAGTGAACAAGGGTAGATTGGAGGGAACACGTTCTGCCCTGTACTGTAAGAGGGAAGACGAGCCATATAAAACATCATAACATGGTTTCAAAATTAGAATGATAGTTATGATATAAGCAGTGAAAAACATAATATTGTTAAGCTTTTAATACAGTATGACTGCCAATGACAAGCTCATTTCAATCTCTCTACTATGCCACACTACCACCCACCACCACCCTGTCACTGGAAACTGCACAGTCTTGTCTTTACATCCTCCCACAAAATGGAGGAGCTGATGGCAGTCCCAGAGTGCTTGTAGCCTATTAGTCCCTCCATCCCTCATCAGTGTCTGACAAGCACAACAAGCGGCCAGGACTCCCTCCTTGTGCTGAGGACGCAAGCACTACAATGTCACGTATTGCCTTCTGGGAGCCTGTGTGTGTGTGTGTGTGTGTGTGTGTGTGTGTGTGTGTGTACGTGCGTGCGTGTGGGTGTGTGTGTGTGTGTGTGTGTGTGTGTGTGTGTGTGTGCCATGACCTAGATCTGCTTATTAACATCAGAGCAAGGCGATTCACTCAGCTTTGTGCCTGAGCAGTGAACTGTGTTTCTGATTCAATGACACTACATCTAGCCACAGTATTGCTTTATTCCCTGCCTGCTCCCAAATCTTTGATGTCCTCCCACATAATAACTCTCCGGACTGAAATTATTATGAAATATAACCCATTTGTTCACATTACATTGGATTTAGGAATATCTGTTTTTTGCTATAAATTAAATGATAGTCATAATGCTTTGATGTTTTCTCTAAATTGGCTGCAAGGAAATGAACAGTTTAGGTAAATGATGTGTGTTCCTAGTATTGGCTAGTTGGTGAATTGTGATACAGCTCAGCCGAAAGGCTGCAGCAGCGTCGTGACTCCAGTGGAGGCTGGTGGAGGTAGTAATTGGGGGATGAGCTCATTGTAATATATGAATGATATCAAACACACGTGTTCCATTCCATTCTATTCCATTCCAGGCATTACAATGAGCCCGTCCTCCGATTTCTAACTTCACCAGCCTCCACTGGAGTCACGATGCTGCAGCAACCTCCCCTGCCAGTTCGTGATACAGCTCAGCTGAAAGGCTGTACTGGCATTGTGACTCTGCTTCTGCTGACGCTGATGCAGTCAAAAATATGCTCTTTCCCAAATCTCTACTCTCTACCCTAAAGTGTGCATTGGTGTAATTCCCCTGCATAGCATAGGATTGGTGCAAACGTGAGGAAGTTTCCCCCATATCTCTTACACTCATTTCATTCCATGTAGGGGTTTGGGCAAGCTTACATTTCAGAGACAATGTTTGAGAATTGCGATGCAGATAATAGCTGACAGACAGTCATTTCTGAGCCCTTATACCATCGGAGCAGGGGAGGCTGGTGGAGGTAGGAATTGGAGCATGTGTGACACCCTTCCGTGCATTTCAGTTGAGATGCTCTCTATTTCCTACCTTCATCAGCCTCCACTGCATTGAAGTGATAGGGTGGAGAGAGTTGGTGGTGGAGTGAGCCAAAGGGTGTAGGACCCTGGCCTACATCCCCAGCTGAGCCTCCACCCTGCCCACTACCTCCTCAAGCCTCCACTAACCTCTATCAATATTGAGAGTTGTAGCTCATTATAGCTGGCTTGAAACAGATGAAAATGTCTTATTGTTGATCCTCATTCATTCATATGCAGGTTGTTCAGTTGCTCTAGGGCCCTCTGGTGGTAGCTATTTAGAATAAAACATTTATTTTTTATTTTTTATAGCAAAGCAAGTTCTGTGCTGAATCAGTCACAGGCAAAGAATAACCTGTCGTCATAAAAAGCGGGTGAGAGGAATGTTCAGTGAGGAAATTTATTATAATGAACTATCTGTCCAAAGCGTCAGATTCACTGTGGTCAGATTTAGAAAGAGAGAATTTCTATCAAAGAAAAACCAATAGAATAGAATTGGCGTGATGAAGATTGATTGAGTGAAGATATACACAGTGAATTAGCGCATAATTGGTCTCTACACACCGGAACTATACTCGCTCATATTAAGCTTCCCATCGGCCGTATTTTCTTGTAACACTCATTCAAAATGACTTCTAAAACAGAGCCAGCATGTCAAATATTCTCATTTCAGGACTACAAATCATCTCCCGATCCAATTTACGAGGTCGTTGCTCAGTGTTTACAACCATCGCCAGTCCCGATTGTGATGGACAACGGTTCTTTCCAAACCCGGGCCGGTTGGGCATGCAAAGAGGGCGATCTCAGCGCAGCACCGAAGCTTATTTTCAAGTCCGTGGCGGCGAGAAGCAGAGGGGCGGCGCGCAGTGAGACCCAGATCGGCAACGACATCTCCAGCCTCGAGCCCCTGCGGTGGCTTCTGAAGAGTCAGTTCGACCGAAATGTGGTGGTGAACTTCGAGATGCAGGAGCTGATGTTCGATTACGTGTTCACGCACCTCGGAATTGGCGCAGACTCGGAGGAGGCGAGTAACTAGCCAAGAGTTAGTTTACCACTAGCTTATCAGAATCAGGATTGCTTTTATTACATCAATGTACCGGTACACACTAGTACCATTCTTGGGTTCAGGTTCTTCGACATTTAATTGGCATTGCAGCAGAATGCACAATGAATAATATCTTATCCAGATAGACAGGGACTGTTATGCGCTGGCATTGATTCAGGGTATCCGCGGTGTCTTGAAAAGTATTAAAAGTTGATAAATCAATTTTGGGAAAATCAAGACCCTTAATAAGTATTAAAAAGTCTTATCACGATTTTATGAGGTCTTGAATTTTGTAGGTATTTTTCTGAATTAGACTCTGTCCAAAGAGTTTGAGTCCTAAAAACTATTAGTAAAAGTTCGTGAATTTATTAGTTTTATTAAAAAACAAAGATGAACCGGAAATTCTGTTGTATGATAGTGGTCTAGTCTATTGCAAACTAAAAGGTGTCACTGATGTAAACGGTTACAGCTCGAAGTGGTGGTGAGGTCTGGAAAATTATTGACAAGGTCTTTAAAAAGTCTTAGAAAGGTATTGAAATTAACCTCTAGATTCCTGTATATACCCTGTGATTAGAAGCTTCAACTGCGCCGCTGAATGTTATTGGAGTGAAATAAATGTCCAATGAATCACTCGGGAAGTTCCTTGGGGGAGTCATGTCGTGTCTCTCCATCTCCTATGACCAGGGCAGTGTGGATCACCCTATCGTGTTGACCGAGGCTGTGTGCAACCCGCTGCACTGTCGCCAAATGATGTCGGAGCTCCTCTTCGAATGCTACAGGGTTCCTCACGTCTCCTACGGCGTGGACAGCATGTACAGCCTCTACTACAACAACGCTCAACGAAGCCTCCAGCCCCCTCACACCGGCATAGTCCTCTCCTCCGGCTACCACTGTTCTCATATTCTCCCTGTCATCAACGGCAGGTAACACTCCTCCTCCGTGGCTCCCCACATCAAGTCGAGTTTGACCTGCCTTCCACCCATTTGATACAGAGGAGGCTGGTGGAGGTAGAAATTGAAGGACAGGCTAATTGTAATGCAAGGAATGACATGAGGCGTGGTATCAACATGTGATACGCAGATACACATAATGTATGTCACAGGCCTAACTTTTATATTCTATTCTCTCTATTCTATTCTCTATTCTATTATATTATATTCTCTCTATTCTCTCCATAGAGAATATAATATAATATGTAATACCCATTGCCCTGTTGGCTTCTCAGGCTGGACACGGAGAACAGTAAGCGTGTGAATGTGGGCGGGAGTCATGCAGCCTCGTACCTGCAGCGTTTGCTCCAGCTGAAGTACCCTGTTCACCTGGCTGCGGTCACCCTCAGCCGCATGGAGGAGCTGATGCACGAACACAGCTACACGGCTACAGACTACCACCAAGGTTTGTGTTATACACACACACACACACACACACACACACACACATACACACGCGCACACACACACACACACACACACACACACACACACACACACACACACACACACACACACACTCACATAGTCTTAGTGTATGACTGTATTACTTCCTCTCCCTACCTCAGAGCTGGAGAAGTGGCGCAGTCCGGAGTTCTATGAGCGGGAGGTCCATCGCATGCAGCTGCCCTTCTCTGCCAAGGTGCTGGGCGGTTGTGTGAGTGTGGAGGAGAGGCAGGAGAGACGGGCGCAGCAGCTGCGCCGCTTGCAGGAGATCAACGCCAGACGCAGGGGGGAGAAGCTGCAGCAGGATCAGGAGAGGCTGGACAAACTACTGGCCGTGCAGGCAAGGATCGCCACACATGGAGATAGACAGACACACACAGCCAAAGGCCATACAAGCACATACATACATACATACACACACACACACACACACACACATACACACACACACACACACACACACACACACACTCTTCCACCGACCCCTAAGGTCTGTCTGTAACACTTACATGCGTGTGCATGTGCGTGTGCGTTCCTGTGTGTGTGCGTGGTTGTGTTTGTGCGTGCGTGTGTGTAGGAGCTGCTGGAGGATGGGCTGCTGGAGCAGTTCCATAAGAACCTGGTGGAACTGAACATGGACTCTGCTGAGGAGCTGCAGTCCTACATCAACAAGCTGGGTGTGGCTGTGGAGCAGGGCAGACAGCGGCTGCTGCACGAAGGACCTGAGGGCAAGACTGAGGTGAGGGGTCACAGACACACTGACGCCTATACCAGCCCCTAGATCAGCAGTTCCGAAACTTGGTTTGAAATCGGAGAAAAAAATCTAACTAACCTCTGTGATTTTCAGTTTTCAGCCCCATTTTGTATAGACAAACGTTGTCTGTGTATTGCACTTCTGTATTGCTTTGGGATTAAAATACAACCAATAAGAGCATGATTTAGGTAATTAGAATACACTTGGGTGTCATATCTGCTGGCGGAGCCCGCAATCAAGTTGTTGGGATCACAGAAAATTATTGACATCAATTTGAGGTAACAAAACAAAGAAGTTTGGGAACCCATGCCCTGGTCCTATACCCCTTTGACACTTGGGTAGATCTGAGGTATAAATTATAATATACTAGCTCCACCTGGCCCTCATTGTTGCCATCAAGCTTATATCTATATTGAATCTGCTGAGGTCCATGGAAGTGTCAGTTATTAACGATTATGATCAGATCATTATGATTATGATCATTATGATTAGAGTAGATTTCCTGAACTTGGAAATTGGTGAAGAGTAAATTGAATAAACAAACTGACTATATTAACAATCTTGTGTGTCAGGTGTCAGAGCTGGAGCAACCAATGGATGAAGGGGACGGAGTGACAGAGATGGAGCCAGATTTCAGCGAGGAAAACACAGAGGCAGAGAAGCCCATCAGTATTGTACAGGTAAATAAATAGCATATAATATAGTATTTTAATGTTAAATAACAATCTTTCAAACCTTTACTAGGAGTTAATCAGAAAAGTAATTTCCTCTCCTCTCCTCTCCTCTCCTCTCCTCTCCTCTCCTCTCCTCTCCTCTCCTCTCCTCTCCTCTCCTCACCTCACCTCTCTTCTTCTCACAGCCGGTGTTCAACATGGCAGAGTACCATCAGCTGTTTGTGGGTACGGAGCGCCTACGCCTCCCGGAGATCCTCTTCCAGCCCTCCCTAATAGGAGAGGACCAGATGGGGCTGACAGAGACTCTGCAGTTAGTCTTAGCCCGGTATGTGATCACACATTTCCTTTCTCTATTTCTGTTTTTTGCAATACGTCTTACCCAGGTAATAAGCCATACGTGTCCTCTCGTAAGTTTTCTTAGAAATGTAGGTTAGAAATGTGTATTTGTATCTTTGTTACATTTTATTTTATGTACACACTGGTAGCTCCCTGCCATGCCTTTTTACCAGGAGGTTAACCTCCTACCTGGTTAAATAAATGTTAACTAAAAAAGGAGCAACACATTCTGTTGTGTCACAGTGTGAACTCTGTGAAAATCATGAAGTAGAGGACTGAGTAAAACACAAGAAGTAGATATGTCTGAAGTATATTAGACATATATATGTCCCCTCTCTGGAAGAGCTGTACAACACACGCTGCCTCAGGAAGGCCTCCAAGATCTCCAGAGACCCATCCCACCCTGGGTAGGGCTGCACGATTAATCGATTTTAAATCGAAATCGCGATTTGAAATGATGCGATTAGCTAATCGCAAAGCCTGCGATTTGCCTGCGATTTTTATTTTATTTATTTTTTATTTTTTTTACCTTTATTTTACCAGGAAGTCACATTGAGATTAAAACCTCTTTTGGAAATTTGATCAGCACTCATGGAATGCCTCTTGTCCAATCAAATTACTTGGTCTCTTTATGACTTTGAACCCGGCGCTCTCAGAGCGAATTTACGAACGCAGGCATAGGTTGTGTCACGACAGTCAGTCCAATTATTATGAGACTTTGGGCTAACGTAACGGAGACAATTAGACACCACATGGCTTACTGGACGTATGATAAACGTTAGTATGTTATAATTGCGACAGGTAAGTGTACAATTTCACTATACTAACTGTACCAGCCAAGTGCATGTTGGTGCTGTTAGTCCAGCCTTAAACTTAGCTTAGCTAACTTGTAGTCTTCGAGACGGTAGCTTAGCTTAGCTACTCATGCTAACCCGCCGTTAAAGTACAGACACAGAGTTGACAGTCTCAGCAACCTGCGGGTTGGTGTTTATATAGTATAGCAGGCTTATGGATACATGGAAGTTAACTGTTCTGTTGTCAAACATGAATGTGTCCTGTATGCATAACCTCATACCATTCGTTCACACCAGCCGGCTTTAAAGACGCAGAGGTTAGCCTAGCCTAGCCTTGGGCTGAAGTATGTCACAGATTCCTAAGTCAAGGTGACGTGTGTCTGTGCTCCATAGTCAGAGACCACCATTCTATCATTCATCAGTTCGACTGTTGACCGAGTCATCTAGATGTGGTCCTTTCAGTTATAGTCACAGTGTATCCCCAAATGATCATTTTAATAGCTGGATCATCTTAGAAAGTAGCCACCTGTCTAGATGAGATGAGGTTATCATATATACAATTCATATCTTTTAAGTTCTCATCCTTGCATTAGAATTAGAGCAGTTAATAGTTTGATGGTATCATGTGGTAATGCTCTCTGAAAATAGGTGATAGACAGATTCATCCAATCACCTGCCAAGTATTTTTTGAAAGTACCTGCCCTTTTCCAAACAGCTTCCAATTAAGCTTTCCTAGATGGTTGTGTGAAACAAACCACCTGAGTCAGGTTAGTAATGCTCCATCACATGTTTTAATCTGAAGCTTGATTTTAAAGCAACCCAACTTTAAAGCAACCCAATGTAAGTTTAGTTATTTCACTCGTAGCTCGGGCTGTGGGGGTGCTAGAGGAGGGAGCCTCCAAGTCCCCTGAAGACGTACAAACAAACTGCACGTTGATACGACCTTCCTAGCCGGAGATATGGCCACACTTTACAAAAACTCCTTTTTTTTTAATAATAATCGCAAATTAATCGCAATCGCGATATCTGTCCAAATAATCGCAATTCGATTTTTTCCCCAAATCGTGCAGCCCTAACCCTGGGTACGAACACTTTGCTCGGCTGCCCTCGGACAGGCGGTTCAGGACCATGTCCGCAAGGACAAATAGACTGAAGCTCAGCTTCTACCCCAGGGCCATTCAGGCCCTGAACACAGCAAAGACCTAGGTTCTAGGCCCTGGACAATCTAGACAATTTGATGGCAGCTACTAGATTGAAATCAAGTGCAATACTGAAACACAACTGTAAACATTTCAAACCTGCAAACTGCGACACTTTAAATGAATGTGCAATAACACTATGTGCAATATGACAACCCTCGGGTACATAAGGTTCAGAGATAGGAAATGTTAGAATAGGTATAGCATAGCATAGAGTACAGCACTGTGTTTTATTTGTATAGTATAGTGGATAGTGTACATAGCCTTTATTTATGTAAACCAGCTCTTTTCCCTTCTTGTTTTTTTTGTTTTTTTTTCCTAGCACCAGGGGAGCCCCCCCTCCCAAATTTCGTTGTTTGGTACCTGTACTATATCAATGACAAATAAAGACCATTCATTCATTCATATATGTCTGGTTGACTATGTGCAGGTACACTCCTGAGCAGCAGGAGGCGCTTGCGAGCAACGTGTTCCTGACTGGAGGGAACATGCAGTACCCAAGCATGAAGGAGAGGATGGAACGAGAGATGCTGTCCATCAGGCCTTTCCAGTCCCACTTCCAGGTGCACAGACTTTAAACTATAAAGGACTCTGTTTTTTAAGAATGCATAAGGACAAGGTTTAGTTAGATAGCACAGTAAGCTTACTAGTAGTGATATGTTGTCTAGGAATGTTGAGAGCAGAGCAGATTCTATCAGGAGAGGCTAGTGGAGGTAGAAATTGGAAGACCATGCATGACAATGAGCCCTCTCCTGGATTCTATTCTATTCTAGTAGACATTATATAAACATGCATGGTGAAACAGTGCACTGTCTGTCCTCCCCAGGTGTCGATGGCATCGAGGCCAGGTTTGGATGCCTGGTACGGGGCTCGGGACTGGGCCTTGCAGAACCCCTCTGGAGGGGGGGCAGCGGACGGCTGGATCAGCCGACAAGAGTACGAGGAGAAGGGAGGGGAGTACCTCAGCGAGCACGCCTGCTCTAACACCTTCATCCCGATGTCGATAGCAAAGCTTATACCACGCCCCACGGATGCACCACCAGGGCCTGTCACCCCGATGGTAGCTCCTTCGCCCGCCACCGGTGTTTCAGCGTCTTTGTCGTCCACCGCAATGTCTGACGCCACAGCCCCGCCCCCAACCTGAGCCCCGCCCCCAACCTGAGCCCCTCCCCCCAAATGGACCCTTAGTCCCTGATGCCACAGGAGAAACCCTGTGTACATTCGAAATTGCGTTTTGTAATCACAAAGCAGCATAGATTTTAATGAATGAATGAATGGTCTTTATTGTCATTGATATAGTACAGGTACCAAACAACGACATTTGGGAGGGATGGACCAATGGCCCAATGGACCACTCATATTGAATGGTTATTGTTGTAAAGATCATTGGTCCAGTGGCATTGTGCTATATGTTTTTTTAATATGTATATATATATATACATCATCATGTAAAATGTAAATGTACTTGTAGAGTTTCTAATTTGTTAGAAGGAACAATGATTCAATCAAGCTATGTTGAAAAGTAGCATATGTCAGAATGTGGGTTTCAGCACCAACTGGCATTTCTGAAATTGGTCATTTAAAATATTTGAAATAAAAAAAACTTCTGTGGGTAAGACTCTTAAATGACTTGCTCTTTTGAAATGTACATACATGCTGAAAAATTATATGACTTGTATGTGGTATTTTTCCTGCAATTCACTATCATGCCACATGGCGGCAGTGTTGTACAATGTAATAGATAATTCTTCTAACTGGCTATAGAGAACAAACAGAAGTTTGCTCAACATTGACAGGGTGATCAGCCCACATTTTATTTCAACCCAATGGTACTATATAGCATGTGGAAGGAATGAGGAATGCTATCAAACCTCCACCAGCCTCCCCTGCTGTATAGTCAGCCACCCTGTGTCCAGTTAGTACACATTAGAACTCATCTGGCCTGTACATGTAAGTAACACAGGCCCCCTGTGTTACACACACACACACGCACGCACACGCACACATCCCCTGGTGACAATGTACCAAAAAACATACTGTGAAGGGACAACGATTTCCCAATGGATTATTAAAGGCCACAAAACACACATGCTGCCTCTGCAGAGTTGACAAATGGCCAAGTAGGAGGCTTTACATCACACAGGTCAACAGTTACACCAACTCTAATCTCTAAACAGCTTTATGAGAGAGAGAGAGAGAGAGAGAGAGAGAGAGAGAGAGAGAGAGAGCGAATAGAAGTATACTAAGTGAGCAATATCAGGGGAGGCTAGTGACACAGACACAGACATGAGAGCAGAGCCATACATCAGTCTGCCTGGGATGAAGTCAACCTCATAAAGAGAGTGTGTGTGTGTGTGTGTGTCTCTGTGTGTGTCTGTGTTCTGTGCCATCCTACCTAATCATCTGGAGAGACTGATCTATCGCTGGTGAAATCATTTTTATAGACCCTCTCAGTACACTATGACCTGCCTCATCGTTTTTTTTACTTCTAATTGAACTTCAGGGGTGACATCATGACGCTGCATATCGCATTCACTCAACAATGAAGCGGTGTGTATTTGAGATTCCATTTGATGAATATCATACCCAGAAGCAGTCCAGTCAAATCAGTAGTTGTTGTGGTGGAGAATGGTTGTTGTGATAGATTCTATCAATCACAGTGATCAAACACTGAGATTCCCCACAGAAGACTTCAGAATGGTGACTGTGGATTCATCTTTCATCTCTAGTCTAGACTGATCTTTGTTGTCTGACTACAGTGACAGTGTCATGGGTAGCGTCACTTCAAAGTGTTATGAAGTGACTCCTCTTGACGGGACAGATGAATGTCTGTCAGTTTGTGGAAGTCCTGTGGAAGTCTGGCAGCTCCTTTCTGAAGGTGTCAGAGGCAGTACTATATAATGCAAAGAAGGCTGGTGGAGGTAAAGATCGGAGGACGGGCTTGATACCATTCTACATTCCTTTCCATGCATGACAATGACATAACACAGCCTGTCCTGCTGGCTGGCAGAGACAATGGCACTACTGTCCCTGGATAATCACACACCAACACAACAGTATGATACACACCAACACAACATTATGATGCACACCAACAAAACACGTGCTTTATCATACCCGCTGTGTGAAAACAATTAAACGTTAGAATGAGAGAGGTATTGTATTGTTGTATTTCAGTCAAGTCGGGGATGCTGCAGGTGTGTGCCTTACAATGGCATTGGCCACCTGACAAACACACCATCACCATCATCACAGTTGAGAGAATATATGGAAATACACACACGCGCAAGCGCGTGAACAAATGCAGAGGCACACGTACGCACACATACACATATTGACACGTACAGGCATGCATGCAAGCATGCACGCATATGCACACGCGCACACACACACACACACACACACACACACACACACATAATATAGCTGAACAGAGGCACTGGACAAGGTCCTTCAGATCTGTCCAGAAGCGCAGAGAAATTAAAAGTGAGGGATGCTTAGGAGTTCTTCAATATGAGGTTCTTCATTCACCCTCACCCTTAAAGAACCCTTCTCTTTCATTATGCTAACCGTATTCATAAACACCTCCCCCACCCACACTTCTGAAAACTGCTAACTGTATTTTTAAAGAGCTGTCTATCTACATGCATCATCCCACCTTATTTATTCTGGAGGGACACAATGGTAAGCATTCAGACTTTTTTGTGTTTTTTCATCATCATCATATGGCTGGAGCAGATGACATCTTTACATTTTTACTTTTTGTAAAATTGTTCAAGTGGACAGTTTGTGAGACCATTTCAAAAGTTCAGAGGCAGAGATGTTGCTGTTAGAGGAGCCACAGTGGCTTGTAAAATGGGCTCAGAAGGACACATATTTGTACAGTATTTTTTTTCCATTTCCTTCTGTTGTGTCCCAGGGGTGGGGCCCGGGGCTCTAAAGGCTGGACCAGGGAAATAAGCACTAATCGGTTTCTGAGAATCCTACAGAAGATGTTAAGTTGTTATGTTGACTTTGTTATGATTCACAATGTTAACATAGTTAGTCAACTTTTGTAAAGAAAAAGGTCTCCTACAACAATCTGTTATCCAATCAAAGAAAACGTTTGCTATATTGTTTACGGTAGACCCCCAAATGTGCGGGCGTAAAATGTCCCAAGACGGCAGATGTAATGTGCGGATCATATATTCACCTCCTTCCCTCCCTCCCTCCCTCCCTCCCTCCCTCCCTCCCTCCCTCCGTCCCTTCTTCCCTCCCTCATTCCCTCTTTGCCCCCTCCTTCCACCGGGCCCCTCCTTCCACCGGGCCCCTCCTTCCACCGGGCCCCTCCCGTACAGAGAGAACCGTCTCAAACAAGGGGACGCGACCGCAACATCTGAATACATTTGCACTTGTTGCTGTTTAGCAACTTTAACCAAAGATGATTCGAACAGCGATTAAACATGCAAAAACGCATCCTGGCGTAAGTATTCTTATTCCATTTTTTAATCACATTTTTTATGAGAAAGGACAATCATTTATAGTTGCTTAGTTGTTGGTTATATGGCAGGTTAATATTAAGATAGATTGTTTCTGGTTTAGCCTCACCAAATTGAATTCAAATGAGGCACTATGTTGTCAATGTTCATTCACTGATGTTCATAACTGGGAAAATACAGCTCGTCACCAAGTGCTAAGTGTTACGCACAATGCCACCAGTGACCTGGGAGATGTCACCAGTAGCGAAATAGTCATTTATTAAAACAGAAATTCATTAAATAATAAATGTATTTCTGTCAATGTTGTGATGTTACCCTATTGGTGTAGACTTATTTGGGGATGTTAGAAAGAAGGTATATAGCCTCCATTTTTAGAAAAGTGAGACTTTGGCTATAGGCTACTTTTAATTAATGGTTTTGGTGAGGAGAACACGCACCTTGGACCCAAGGTCTCAAGCACATTCTGAGCCTTGTTGCTTGTTAACAGTGAGATTGAAAAATAAGACTGGATTTATTAGGTTACTGACCCAAATAGGCAAAACGCGTGCAAACAAGAGAACTCTGGGTTTCAAGAGGCAATTACCATCCAACAAATGAGGCTAAGTGCCCTCAACGGCAAATAAACCAGGATTAAACATCATTAGCACTGAAAACCAGTGCAAAATACTCGATAACGCCAACCATAGGCTACTCATTAGTAGACATTTCAGCATTTGGACAGCGCCACGCCACTGGATTCGCCAGGAGTCCAAAGACTCGTCTTTTCTCAGCGGAAAAGGCACAGGGCAACAGTTCGCTGAGTATTATTCGCTTGAAATAAAGAACAGCTCTAAAGCACTCAACCTTCAATAGTATGCTATTAGCCTAAACTCTAGTATACTCAGTCAGTCAATCAAGTCGCATTGACAAGCAGGGCTTTCGGAAATCTAAATGTACTATCTAATCTAATCCGCACATCTAATTCGGTAGGCTACTTTGATTTCGTGCCAAACGCTGCCGTGAACGGCCCGTGTGTAGAGGTTGACAAGTGAACATGTGTTGATGGCATCAACGATGGCATTGGCCACCTGTGGATTGTGGGGATATATTGGCAAGTTTACAACCAACACATTAATCTCCACCGAAATGAATCCAGTGTTTCCATAGATTTATTATTGTTATTATTATTATGGTTATTTTATAAACACGTAAGGCCTCGGGTTCGTTATGATAGAGCGGTGTACTTGTCATGTCACTATCGAGAACGAACTGGGTCGATTTAATTGAACATTTTAGATTTCACTGTTCCTTCGTTGTTGGGGGGGGGGGGGGGGGTGAGAGAGAGAGAGAGAGAGAGAGAGAGCGAGAGAGAGAGAGAGAGAGAGAGAGAGAGAGAGAGAGAGAGAGAGAGAGAGAGAGAGAGAGACAGAGACAGAGACAGAGACAGAGACAGAGAGACAGAGAGAGCATTCAGCAAAAAGAAAGAGAAAGAGAGATTTATTTTCAACCTGGGTGAGTGCTCAGTAGACCTCTTCGAACAGGATCCATACATATACATAGATATATGTATATACATATACATACATATACATGCTGAGTCACACACACACACACACACACACACACACACACACACTCACACACACACACACACACACACACACACACACACACACACACACACACTCACACACACACACACACACACACACACACACACACACTCACACACACACACACACACACACACACACACACACACACACACACACACACACACACACACACACACACACACACACACACACTGTGGCTCCATGCGTCAGCACACTCAATCCTCAGTCTTGTGACTGTCATTATGCATGACAAGGCAAAACTCTAATCCCTGAATCCCTCTCAATCAGACTTCTTGTGTTGACTGTGACAGCATTGGTGTCCATAGTAGTTTATTTGTAGAGCTTTTCATTCTGTTTGTAACAAACTGTGAATCTGTCTTTTTTTCTCTCTTCTTCTCTTCCACTCCTTTTTTCTTTCTCTGGTAGCTCATCCCCCAGTTCTTCTTTATCTTGTTGGGAATGGGAGGAGCCTCCATGTATTTGCTCCGCCTGGCGAGGGGACCCCACGTCACGTAAGGCAATCTCTCTTTCACATGTGTTTGATACCATTCCTTATTCCATTCCATTCCATCCATTACAATGAGCCCATCCTCCAATTTCTACCTCCACCAGCCTCCCCTGATGTGATGATTTTTCTACTGCTTTGTAAAATTGCATGTTCTATTGTCCTTTGGGGACATTTATAGATAATATGCTATTCCATTCTACTCTATCTTCTACTTCTATCTTGGTGATTGACAGCTATTGTCAGTGGCTATTGTACTGTATAGTGGCAGCCTACTGTATACCCAGCCAAGACTGTTATGACACTAGTTCCTGTCTCATGTATTGTTGATCCCAGCCAGACTAACACAATTCCTCCCTCTGGTCCTATTTGTGTCACCCCTCATCTAACCTGGTTTGGTTGCTTTGCTGCTACATGTTGTGCTAATATATGCTATGCTACTGTATGCCATCTTACTGTATGCTATGCTACCGTATTCTGTGCTACTGTATGCTATGCTACTGTATGCTATGCTACCGTATGCCGTGCTACTGTATGCTGTGCTAATGTATGCTGTGCTATTGTAGCTGGAACAAGACCGGTAACCCAGAGCCTTGGAACAACCTTGATCCTACTTATCAGTACAAGGTACATACCGTAAATACTCTAGTAGCCAACCACACACTCGATCCTATCAGTACATGGTAGGCCTACTGTAAATACCCTAAAAGCCACACATTTTGCCCCACCTAACAGTGTATAAGTAAATAGTCACAATAGCTGACACACAAGCTTGTCAAATTAATGTAACTGGAACACAGGCTGTTGATCTCATTGACAATAACAACCTCAAGTGACAAATAAAAAGTGAAATAATTTAAAGTGCCCAGAGTGAATGTATATGAGTGTATGTAATGTGTATTACATAAAAATTCTTGCTTTTGATGAAATAATGTTCACTCTTGCATTTCCTCTCTCCCATATAGTTTGTGGCCATCACCCAGGACTACAAAGCACTGAAGAAGCAGGGGCCAGACTTCTAAGCCCCCACCCACCTCTAACCCATCTCTGCTCTGATGGCACCTAGTCCAGTGAGGCTAGGCTGCCTTGAAGGTATATACATATACTACAGTAATAGACTTTAGTGCTTTTTTGTGCCTATCAGACACATTCACAGCAGCAGCAACTGACAAGGAGTGAGTTCCCTGTAAGCTTTGCAGCATTGACACCATTTTAAGTCTGTTGTAGTGTAGTCAATGGAGGAAAGATGATCTTGGTGCAATGAAGCTTTTGGAACACTCATCCAGGTATATCTGAATAAAATGGCCTCCTCTCAGTGTGATGAATGTGGATCTGCTGTCATTTCATTTGGGTTTGTCTCAAAATTACCCTTTTCCTGTAAGAGGCAACAATTGGTCTGTATGGACACTAACAAATGGACATCTGAATTGCATTTTTGCTCTCATCCACCTTTATTGTACACCTGATTTGCCTCATTACAATCTTAAAGATGTTGTCACTGATCTTTAATGCATTTATGAAGTAAAAAAAAGAGTTGATATATGACAATACTGACCCATAAATACTGTGGGATTGATTGATTGATCGTTGTGATGATTAAATCTATTCATTTGTCTTATCATATCAAACACTCCATTGTTAGTTTAGCAGTCACTAAATTCAACAAGGAATGTGTGAGTTATGAAACATGCGAGTGTGCATAGATTTGTTCACAAATGTTTCTTGAAAAGACGTTCATTTCTAAATGGAAATATATGAATAAAATATCTTCCTGCGGCTCTGTGAGTCTGAGTGATCTTTTTTACGAGCAACAGCCATTGGGGATCCTAATAAACTAAACAAACTAAGCTAGCCTGTCTCGAGTTGTTCACACTGATCTGTGATCCCTCTTATAGAGGGTGACTATCTCATAGTTTGCTTGTAACCAGCAAGTTTTGAAAGCAGGGACCTCTCGCATAGATGCCATAGACATGAAACATTATACTAAGAGGACATCGAAGGCTATATCTAGGCTTAGTAGTCACAGGCAGGGCTACCTCAAACACAATAAGGTCTAATGACTTGTTTACATGGTTGTCCTCAACTATTAGATACAGATCTCATTCATATCCAAAACAATAACATGATCATCATGGCTGAATACTCGTCAGTCAGCAACACAAACAGCAACAGCTGCAGCTCTGAGTACGTGCTGCAGTGGAGGCTGGTGGAGGTAGAAATCGGAGGACGGGCTCATTGTAATGCATGGAACGGAATATGGAACGCTATCTAACATGTGTTCCCATCAATATTTGTTTGATTCCTTATTCTGTTCCATGCATTACAATGAGCCCCTTCCCCCCCGATTTTAACCTCCACCAGCCTCCACTGACATACAGTGTTGCAGATCTGGTCCTGAGGTAACAGTGTTAGATCTTTCATCTTTGGGAGCAGACTCTGCTAGCTGGGGAACAGATACACGCTGATATATGACAGCAGCACTTCCTGTACACCTGCTGGTGGAGGCAGAAAACAGGGGGGGGAGGGCTCATTGTAATGGATGGAATAGAATGAGAAATTGTTTGTGTTTGATGACAGCAGTCCTCATTCCAGAAAGCACTGAAATCATCTTTCATCCATTGACAACACTGGATTTATGATGATCTTATTTAGCATTGTGATGCTTTCTAGAAGTTCATCCCTAATTCAGTGTTTCAAACAGAGACAGAGTTCTATATCAGGTAATGCACACTCCTACCATAACCCTCACTCTTGACACAGCACTGACACATTCATAATGCGTTGTACAGATGAGAAAAGAACCATCTCGCTTAACCTGGTGCATTCACAGTCATGTTGGTGAAGGAACATTGCCCTGTCTTATATCTACGGTGAAGTAAAGTAAATAGGAACAAATAGAACACCAACATACAGTACATCCCCTTTGTTCAGCACAGCAGGAGTGGATGGGAAGCCACAGAACAAACATCACCCAGTGACCCTGTACCAAAGGACATGAAGGGACAGAATGATTTCCCAAATGATTATTATCAAAAGCCACAAAACATAAACACACACACACACACACACACACACACACTGCGTCAAAGAGTTGTCAGGCCGTGAGAAACAGGCAGAGAGACAGAGCTAAGAGCAGGATACGGAGATGTTTGTTTTTCTGTCGACAGAGTTCAACGTTCATCTGACCTTTATAGCAGCTGGACTGTGGCCTGGCTCTGAGGAAGCACTGTCCTCTGGTGCACACACGTACGTACGTACGTACGCACGCACGCACGCAGGCAGGCACGCGCACACACACACACACACACAAACACACACACACACACACATAATGTATACATGTACTGTACATACATTGTGTACGTGCACAAAAACATGCAAACGTAATCAAATAAGCACATGTCATTCACCATGTCACATAATGTCAAATGGTCAAGCACACACACACACACACACACACACACACACACACACACAGGCACACGCTATCACACAGGCAGGCACACACACACAGGCAAGCACACACAAACACACACACACACACACTGTATACATGTACTGTACATACATTGTGTACGTGCACAAACACATGCAAACTTAATAAAATAAGCACCTGTCATTCACCATGTCACATAGTGTCAAAAGGTCACACACACACACACACACACACACACACACACACACACACAAATGCTGACCCATGTCAGAGCCTCTGATTGGAGGCTAACACATTCTTCCACAGTCTTCCAAGGACACATTGTACTGTTGTGTTTGGGCCTGGGGGACATTTAAGAGCACTGACTTAGAGATGTAGCAATGCAATAAGAGGCAGCAACTTCAACATCTTTAATAAAGCCTGACAACAAAGACAGTTATTTCCCCTGATGAACAACACAGGAGTCTGGGAATAGGAGAGAGACGCAATATTCCAAATAAACAGAGGTGTGAGAGAGAAAGAGGGAGGGAATGTAAAAATGTAAAAAAAAAACTAATAATAAACAAAAATGATAGAGAGAGAGGGTGAGAGAGAGATTTCTGCCAACAGTAATAAGCTTATACAACCACACTAGGATAAATATGGCTGAGATGGGCAACACACACCCACATCATTTTGCTGTTTATTTCTGAGAGGAAGCACACAGGAAATACCAGAGGTTTATTACCGCTGTGTTTATGAACTCTCAGAAGCCCCTCCCTCGATATTATCTCGAGGATAATATAAAAACATCCATCCGTCCATCACAGTAAGAGCAACGTGAAGCGGAAAATTACAATGTGAAGCGGAATTATATATTCATGAAGCCCATAGCAGATTGTTAATCTACCTGGCTACTTGGCTGAGGAATCAGTTCATTCACTGGGCTGTGTGTGTGTGTGTGTGTGTGTGTGTGTATGTGTGTGTGTGTGTGTGTGTGTGCATATGTGTCTGTGTGTGTGTGTGTGTGTGTGTGTGTGTGTGTGTGTGTGTGTGTGTGTCTGTGTGTGTGTGTGTGTTCTGCTCTCTCAGTGGTCAGTGAAGCCAGGCATGGGGAAAGGCCTAGCGAAGGCCTCCACCCTGCAACGCAGGTCAGCGATGCGGGACACCGTCTCTGAGTCCTGCAAAAGGAAGGACTTATAGCTCTGGAGATTATCTATGAGAGAGAGAGAGAGAGAGAGAGTCGGGGGAGGCAGAGAGAGAGAAAATAATTCAAATGGATCAGAATCAATTGTGTTAAATGATCTCTACATATTGTTCCCTTTCTCTGATGTTGTTAATTTTAGGTGACCAGCTGCTCTGTGCATTGCCTATGCAACGTGAACCTACTGGTCTTCTTCTTGACATCCCGAGCGATGTGGATCGCTTCATGCATAAACGCCACCACCGTCTCAAAGTCTGCCTCCTTGAATTGTCTGGAGGTCAGTGCAGGAGATCCTATCAGAAAGCAGACCACACAATATTACCAGATAATCAGTAGTGGCTGGTGGAGGTAGAAATCGGAGGACGGCTCATTGTAATGCATGGAATGGAAGGAGGAACGCTATCAAACACACATGTTTGATACTATTCCTAATTCCATACCATGCAATGAGCCCGTCTTCCAATTTCTACCTCCGACAGCCTCTACTGCAGACATCACACAGGGATATAAGAAGAAGCTGACAAGACGTACAATGCCTGAATCCCATTGGTCATGTATTCCATCGGCTAATGTAAGGAATCCGTTGAAAGGAGAGTTGTGGTTTTCCATTTTGGATCACTATGACCGTTCTGAGTCAAATTTGATGAGTTATCCTATTGTCCGTTATGTTGTGTTCAACAACAATGAACAATAGGATCACTCATCTCATTTGACTGAGCCAGTACCTCTGCTTCTGCTCCCTCCTGCCTCACTGCATTTAGATTTCAACAATATGACAACATGAGGAAAGAGGTTTCTTTATCTGTGGATGCAAAATGGCTGCTTATTTGTTGCTTATTCCTTACGAAACATAAAGATAACCCATTGACACTAATCCGGCACAGGAAATCAGAGGCCAGGCTCATTGTCATGCAGATTTCCGATTTCTACCTCCACCAGCCTCCTCTGGCCACAGTAAACGTCCTCTAGGATGACACCTACCCAGTCTGAGTCCTCCAGGTGTGAGGGCACTCTTGTCACCTGGGCAGGTGTTCTTGTTGGCCGTGATGGACACCAGCTCCAGCACCCTCTCTGCCCGGGCACCGTCTATGCCCTGGGGTCGGAGGTCAACGAGGACCAGGTGATTGTCTGTGCCTCCTGCAGGAGCAGGTCAATGAGAGGTCAATTACAGATCAAGGATAAGAGTCACAGAGTGCTATCATTCAGGCTGTCATTGTAAATAATCATTTGCTAATATTTGACTTGCCTGGTTAGATTAAAGAAATCATAATAATATTTACATTATTAATCCCAATCAGGCTTCTGAATCAGAGGAGGATGGTGGAGGTAGAAATCGGAGGACGGGCTCAGTGAATAGTATCAAACACTATTCCTCATTCCGTTCCATGCATTACAATGAGCCCCATCGTCTGATTTCTACCTTCACCAGCCTCCCCAGGTCTGTATACATACAGTGGGGGAAATAGTTCAAGTATTGAACACATCAATATTTTTAAATGTTTATTTAAGTAAATGTATTTCCAATGAGCCTATTCAAGTGTAATTTGCACCAGACTTTGGTATTAACCAAACAAACATTATCCAGACAACATAAACCAGACAAAAATCTAAACATTAAAGACCATATGTAAATAAAGTTATGTGTAATAAAGAAGGAATGAAACAGGAAAAAAGAATTGAACACACTAAGAAAAAGCAGTACACCACAGCAAGGAAAGGCAAGGAACCAGCTGAAAACCATAACTAATTAGGAGGCAACTCTACCTCCAATCTGTGCTAATTAATGTCAGCTGGGTTAGATAGAATATATTGATGGGCTATAAAAGTATTTTTTTGTTACCACGGTGCCACACAACAAACATCTAATGATGGGTAAAAGCAAAGAGCTGTCTCAAGACCTTCGCAACCAGATTGTTGCAAAACATGAAAATGGAATTGGCTACAGCCGTATTTCACAACTTCTGAATCTTCCAGTAAGCACCATTGGGGGCATTATCTGGAAGTGGAAACAACATCACTCCACCTTCAACCGGCCACGCACAGGAGATTTCTGATCAGGGATACTTAGAAGAGTAGCCAAAGACCACTAGGAAAGAGCTCCAAAAAGACTTGGAGGCATCAGGTACAACTGTGGACAGTAGGCAATGCACTCCACCGCCATGGCCTCTGTGCACGCTCAGCCCGCAAGACTCCACTACTGAAAAAAAGACATGTTGATGCTTGTTTAAGGTTTGCCAAACAATATTTGGACAAGCCAGTGAACTACTGTCAGATGAGACCAAAATTAAACTTTTTGGCTGTCACACAACACACCATGTTTGGAGGAGAAATGGAACTGCACATCACCCGAATAACACTATACCAACAGTGAAGTTTGAAGGTGGATGTATCATAGTGTGGGGCTGTTTCTCCTCTCGTGGTACTGGCAGACTTCATTTCATTGAAGGAATAATGAATGGAGCCATGTACAGAGAGATTCATGAGATGAACCTGCTGCCATCCACCAGGATGCTGAGGATGACACGTGGGTGGACCTTCCAGCAGGACAACGATCCAAAGCATACAGCAAATTGGTTTCAGAGAAAGAAAATCAACTTGTTGGAATGGCCCAGTCAATCACCTGATTTAAACCCAATTTAACATTTGTGGAAGCATCTGAAGATCCAGATTCACAAGAGGGCCCACCGCAATCTTCAAGATTTAAAGACGATCTGTGTAGAGGAATGGGCCAAAATCACACCTGAATACTGCAGGCGATTAGTTACTTCATACACAAAGCACTTTGAAGCTGTCATTACAAACAAAGGCTTCTCCACTATGTATTGAATTAATTTCAGTTAGTTTGTTCAATACTTTTTTCCTGTTTCATTCCACTTTATTACATTAGATTTTTTGTCTGGGTTGTTTGAGTTAATACCAAAGTCTGGTGCAAATTTCACTTGAATAGGCTCATTGGAAATACATTTACTGGACATAATGTTGATGTGTTCAATACTTATTTCCCCCACTGTGTATACATAGGAACACAGTACCTGAAACCAGAGTGTAGCCTCTCTTAAGCAGGGCGTTGGCCATAGTCCTGGAGTTCAGTATCACCTGGGAGATGTACTGTTTAAACATGGGGGTCGCCGCCTAGTGGTCAAATTAAAATAAAATCAAAACAATGTTTATTTGTCATGTGCCCAGAATACAGCTGTGAGTGTACAAAGACATTCTTAATTACAAGCAACCACTCAACAGTTCAGTGAATATAAGGATAGGAACATGTTTTAAATATAATAATAATAACACAATACACCCTGAAGTAATAATCAAACAATCGAAGAAGATGGTGGAGCGGCACTAATGACAAACAAGACCAGAGGAAAGGAACTTCAAAACACAGCTGCACCACATTCAGAATGAAATAAAATGAAGGGCTGGTTGTCCGGACCCAGATTAAGTCTACGCCTGGCCTAGAAAGCACTGTAAATGATCACCATGGCCCTGTATCCACCTGTCTGAGGGCCACGGCCACCCCAGCGATGGCATGGTTATGGGGCCCGCCCTGGAGAGACGGGAACACAGCGAAGTTGACCCGGTCCTGGAGGTCATAGGTCACGTCGCGACCCTTCTTATCCACAGACCGCACACCCTTCCTGAAGAAAATCAGACCTGCCCTGCAACACAGAGCTCAGGCATGTTAACAAAGCACACCAGTATCATAGTAATTGCAGTGCAAAACTACTATTCCTATCAGGCATTGGGGCCCTCACCTTGCTCCACGCAGAGACTTGTGGGTAGTGGTGGTGACCAGGTCAGCATCTTGGAAGGGAGAGGGTACGGCTCCGGACGCTACCAGACCACTGATGTGAGCCATGTCAGCGAGCAGGTATGCATTCAGCTCCACACACAACTACACACAGCACCAGTGAGGGAAATACAAATAAAATTGTTCTAACCCTAACCTTTTAAATGAGTGATATAGAAAAATATCACACAATTGGAAATAAGTAAATAAATGGATATCATTACAGCCGTAAGTTATGGCTGGATTTGTTTAAATAACTGTACCCTGTTATGTCTGCCTGATATAGAGTAGACTTCAGGGGAGGCTAGTGGAGGTAGAAATCGGAGTACAGGTTTGTTGTAATGAAATTGGAGGACAGGCTCATTGTAATTGATAGCATTCCTTATTCCATTCCATGCATTACAATGACTCGTTCCTTCTGATTTCCACCTCCACCCGTCTCCACGGGTAGACTTAACTCCTGATAAATACATTTATTTATATGTTCAAATTTTTTCTATTGTTTTACAGCTTGCAGTACCTTCTTGATCCGAGCGTAGTCGATGAGGCGGGCGTAGGCACTGGTGCCTGCGATGATCATCTTTGGGCGGAAGAGACGGGCCGTCCTCTCTAGTTGGTCATAGTCTATGAGCCCTGTCTGGGGCTGAGAGAGGGGGAGGGAGAGGAGGGAGGAGAGGGGAGAGAGGGGGGGGGGGAGTAAAGAGGGAGAGGAGAGAGGAGAGGGAGAGAGGTGAGAGGAGAGGGGTGAGAGGGTGAGAGGAGAGAGTGAGGGTGAGAGGAGAGGGCAGAGGGTGAGGGGGGGAGTAGAGGAGAGGAGAGGAAGGAGGAGAGGGTGTGAGCATGGGGGGAGGAGTAGAGAGAAGAGAGGGTGAGAGTGAGAGAGGAGAAGGGGGGTCAGAGGGTGGGAGGGGAAAAGGAGAGAAGGTGAGAGGGAGAAGAGAGTTCATTTACTAACTTAACCTTTCCTGGGCTGAGGAGCCCACAATGTTCTTATCCATACAAGGCACAGTGTGAATGTGGGTTAACACATCACTGTAAGTACTCACGTCCAACTTGTAAGGCATGGACTCAAAGTAGATGGAGGTAGCTGAGATTCTCTTGGTATCAGACATGTAGCCGTGTGTAAGACTGCAAAATACATTATAAAGTGGAAAATCATATTAGTGGAGAGATTCATAATAACTACATTCATAAAGTAAAGTTAGTAAAGTATTTAACCATAAATACACATAAAAAGCATAAGACGGGGGTACTGACTGTCCTCCATCGGGCAGGTCCAGGCCCATGATGCGGTCGTGGGGCTTGAGCACAGCTGTGTAGGCGGCAAAGTTGGCAGGAGAGCCGGAGTAGGGCTGGACGTTCACCCCCCACAAAGCAGGGTCCAGGCGGAATAATGACAGGGCTCGCTTCTGACACAGCAACTCTATCTGGTCCACAATCTCTGCACCGCCATAGTACCTGGGACAAGAGAGGAGAGGGGAGGAGAGAGGAGAGGACAAGAGAGAGGAGGGGAGAGGAGAGGAGGGGACAGGAGAGGAGGGAACAAAAGAGGAGGGGAGGGGAGGGGAGAGGAGGGGACAGGAAAGGAGGGGAGTGGTGGGGAGGAGAGGAGAGGGGAGGGGAGGAGAGGAGAGGAGAGCAGAGGAGGGGAGGGGAGGGGAGAGGAAAGGAGGGGAGAGGAGAGGAGAGGGGAGGAGAGGAGGGGAAAGGGAAGGAGGGGAGGGTTACCATTGTCAAGAATAGCCTTCAGAGTACTTGTTGTTCAGACAGACAGACAGATAGACAGACAGATAGACAGTTACCTTTGTCCAGGGTAGCCTTCAGAGTACTTGTTGTTAAGACAGGAACCTTGGGCCTCCAGAGCTGCTCGGCTGCAAAAGTTCTGACCAACACAAAAGACATTTTCCAAGTCCTATGATAGAAAACTCTTATTTGCAACCTCTATTCTGGAGATATTAAGATGTGCATATACTCAATAGTTACGGCAGGAAAGACTAAAATGTAGTTGAAACTGCCCCCCCCCCTTTGGGTGTACATCAGTATCAGTGTGTCACAGTTATGTTACAAAGACATCTGAGAGAGAAGAACAACTGCCTCTCAGGAAGAGAATATCTCCCTCTTTCTACACCTCCTCTTTCCCTTCCTCCCTCCCTCCTTCTCTCTCTCTCTCTCTCTCTCTCTCTCTCTCTCTCTCTCTCTCTCTCTCCGTCTTTCTTGTGTTACCCTAGAACTGTCAGCGTTTCGGGATCCTTTAGTCGCACCAGTGGGATTTCAATGAGTCTTCAGTGTGACATTCTCTCATTCACGTCTCTCATTCACGTTCTCCACAGGAGACAACGGATCAGTGGGTGGCTGCTGGGATCAATCATCAACTCCAATGGGAGCTTTTGACTAGTTTGTTTGTCTGTGGGGCTGCAGCTATGAATGACTGGCAGCACACATACATTCATATTTGAGGTAAAGAAGCAAAGTTATCTCCTTCTCCTGCTTTTTTATATTATCTCCAGTCCAGACTGACCAACAGTTAAACGTACATGGGGGGAAACCAAGGACAAACTGCTCATGTGATATTGTGCAAGAACTGAATGTCACCCTATACATGTGATCAACAGGGACTGCCCCGTTGAGCTTTTGTGCTGAGACACTCTGTTGATGTACATTTGCTCCTCTAGCAAGATTTTAATAAATCCTTGATCAATGATTGATCAGTCTCAGTCTCCTGGTTTCAAGGTTTAGCACTTAGTGTTTCCTAACAGAGTTTCTCCGGTATTTGGTTTGAGGTGTACCAACATTCAAATAAGCATATCTTCTTCAACTATTTTCTGCACTTTCATAATCTGGAAAAACAAATAAAATAAATGGGAACTTTTACACCAGACCCTGTCACACATGCCCATAGAACTCCTTTAATGTTGAATGAGCGTTCTCATTTAATCATGATCCCAACCAATCACAATAGAAGAAAAAAAAAGTTTTTCAGTTTAACCCAGTCTCTCTCTCATTTTCCATATAATAGAAATCTCTCGTCTTTATCTAGACTGAAGATAAAAAGGTGGCCGTGCCTTTGCCATTAGGGCCCTGACACTCTGGAATGAGGATAATAGCTGAGCAAGATCACCATTTTCTTTTAAATCTCTTCTTAAAACTCTTTATTTGTATTTGTGTTTTACTGTGTTTTCCAACCGATATTTTGTTTTTATTTATCTGCACATTTGTAAAGCACCTTGTAACTCTGTTTTGAAAGGTGCTATATATTTAATGTTTATTATTATTATTATTATTATTATTATCATTATTATTATCATCATTGTCTCTCTCTCTCTCCCACTTCCCTCTCACTATCTAAGTCAGTGCTCTCTAACCTCTGAGGCGATAAGCTCCAGACCCCTGCATTGACGATCCTTCTCCTGCTGCAGAAGGCTCCACATCTCTGGGTCATCACTGGCCAGGCTGTCCTGGCCCGTCCATGGTTGTCCGCTGGTCAGGGCACGCCTTGTCGCCTGAAGGAGAGGCTGCCCCGCTCGCCCCCCCAAACCTGGGGCTCGCAGGCATAGGGGCTTGGGAGAGGAGGTAGATGTATGTCACTAACAATCCTTCCACAGACGCAAACACACGCACACGCAGCAGAGGAACTGAAGAAAAACTCATTTTGAATGTCTAAATATATATGTATTTGTAATGTATGTATAATACATATATATGTATTTGTAATGTATGTATATATATAATACATATATATGTATTTAGAATGTATTTAGAAATTCTAAATGAGTTTTTCTTCCGTTCTTCTGCAAAAGTATACAAAAGTGTAGTAGTGAACATTTTGGAATTGAGGTTCTAGTCTAATACTGCCACCACAGCAGAGGGACCTATACAGCGTTACTGAACAACGTTATCAAGGTAATGTTTGGTTAGTCTGCTGAAGGCCACACCACTGCACCAGAGTTACAAAACATTTGAGACTTTGGCCTGATAAACACACACACACACACACACACACACACACACACACACACACACACACACGGCAGAAAGTTTCATGAACATTTTGCAACTCAAAAGTTGATTATAAAGTAGAATATCAACCTTCCTTCTCATGAAATAGTCAGTTAATTAGTCAATTAGTGGTAATGACCATGGCTATTCAGCACAAACACCACTTCATGGTTTATTAATCAAAAGTCTAACAGTTGAACTTCAGTTTAACAGCGGGTTGTCTGAGGTCATCAACTCCGTCGATACTCCGTACTGCAACTGATCATTATGTGCCAATGTACAATAAGTCCAACAAGCGAAACACAATCTGCCTTAGTATTGTGACAATAAGTTAGGCCTATTTTCTACAAACTTTGACTATGCAGGGTATGCCGTGCTTTGGACGGTGCAGGTGTGCACAGATCCTTATGGTATTCAAAGATTAGATTTTATAATGCCATGCGAAATATATGCGCGAACGTACAATAGCGATAATATCGTCAATATCGTCACAGAGCGCAAATTGGCATAGTTGAGCTCTAAAGTAAATGCACACCCGTTCAACGGACCGGGCAACAGATGAACAAACTCGTACTCACCCGTAGCACTTGTCGCAGGGACAGGAAGAGCATGTCTGAAGTCACCGACAGTAATGCGTCAACTTTCAAAGGTGCGGGTGAAAGTAAAATCAATAGACCAGGGCAAGAGCATGCGCATTAATTCTTTGATGAATTACAGATGACAATCAATCATGTTTTGTTTATTTATTCAATCAATTGCCTTTTAAGACAACTCATGTTACTTTTCAATTTATTTTCCTATTAATGTTGAGTTACAATATAAGTTCTACAGGCAAATGAACTTACAAAACGTTGTGGTCTTATACTCATATTTAATATGCATTAGCCTATATTAAAGCCATCACAAATAGGTACATTTGTTGTTGTAAAAAAAAACATTACATTCGAATTGTCACGCAACTATACAATATCAACGGCATATTAACTCATTAAATGGACATTAAGTAAAGAAATTACAGAAAGCAGATATTGTACAGTATGATGACACACGCAGACACAAACGCACACGCACACGCACACGCACACGCACACACACACACACACACACACACACACACACACACACACACACACACACACACACACACACACACACACACCTCTCTCTTTCTCTCTCTCTCTCTCTGGGCCCTCCTGGTCTTTTGCCCCCCACCCTGTAGTGTAGGCCAGCAGTAAGTAATAAAGAAATACAATAGAAGAAAATGGAATTATCCCCATCCAAAATGCTGGTGGTGAGGGTCATTCTGGGAGTTGTAGTCCGGACAGACCTTCTGCACCAGTTTGTAGTCCATACTGAGGAACGAGATGAAGATACAGATGACCTTAAATGGCTTGGCACAGATCCAGGCGGCATGGGACTGGGTGTGTTCCGAGTAGCAAGTCTGAGACGGATCATACAGGCATGGCTTGGTCTTCTTGGCCCGGTTGGTTCTCTGGTACTCCACTCGGCAGTTGAGGGCCTTCGTTTCCTGCTGGTCCTCACTGGTGGACTGTTGTGGGTTCTGATTCCGGAGCTGGAATTCTGGGCCTGGAAGCTGGGGATCCTGGATCTGGACCTCTGGTCTTAGAGGCTTGTGTTCTAGAACATCCCATTCCACTGCTTTGGAGGGGGAGACGATGCTGACTGATATGTTCCCCAGACGGGAGGAGTTGTGGCGGAAGTAGACGCTGAAGGTTCCGTTGATGTGGTCCACTATCTTCCCCGTCACCAGGAGGCTGAACTTGACCGTTTTGACATTGAGGTAAAAGTCACCCCAGCCAAAACTCTTCTTGGTCTTCATGGGTGTTTTCATGGGCGGTTTGGTTTTGGATGGGTACTGAGACGGGTCCAGGGAGAGGGAGAGGTTCTGTGACCACCCATAGGGACCTATGGAGCTGTACCCGGGGGGCTTGGACTTGGTGGATATCATCTGGAGGTCTTTGGAGGGGTGCTTGACCTTCATAGAGGCCAGGCTCCCTCCTCCTCCTGCTGCTTCCTCCAGTCCTCCATGGGTCTGGGGGATGGAGTCGTATCGACCCAGGTTCAGATAGTCCAAGGACTTTGTGGCTTCCTCCTCCTGGGCCAAATAACACATATACATGAGGGATCAGTTGTGTATAAAGTACTGTAGTTCTATTTAAAGACAAGAATGGCTAATCAATTAAATTAATTACATTTTCATTCAAGTTGACTGTAATGAGTTTGAGGGGTTCCTTCAGGGCAATACCTTTATCAAATTAAAGAGTCAAGGAATAGACACATACGTATTGTCTAAAACTGCATACACAAGCACACAATCATATTCAAACAAACACACTATAACCTCTCTCTCTATCCTCATATGCCTCTGGGCCTCATGCAACCTTGATAAAGTAAATTACACATCTGAACATCTATTGATGTTTCTGAAAATAGAATACAGTTCTGAGTACATAACATGAGTATTAACGGGTGATTGACATAGACATGATTGAAATGATGGGACGATAGCACCACCAGCTGAAAAGCTAGTCCATTAAAATGTTCATCTTATCAATCCATTATGCACTTAAATGACATTGAAGTACAACTTCTTTGCTCTTCCCCCGAGCCCTTTGGTCCAGGAGTGTTTTAATTGGTTGGTTGAGTGTAACATAGAGTTGGTGATTATAGGTTGTGCTGCACTTAGAGCTATATTCACCCACAACTGAGTGTGAAGTCAGCCTGGCCTACTGTCTTCTGATGCTATGGCCCTCTGTCTCTGCCTCTCTCCCGCCTGCACACACACACACACACACACACACACACACACACACACACACACACACACACACACACACACACACACACACACACACACACACACACACACACACACACACACACACACACACACACACACACACACACACTTTCCACATTTTTAAGAAAGTGGATGTTTCAAGAGGTTTGAAGTGGTTAACAAAAACAAAACAGTTTTCTCTGATGTCAGATTTAAACTATGTTAATTACATAACATCAAAGAAGAGAGTACGCCACAATTATCTTTGGATGGATAATGAGGGATGATTATTTATCTAGAAAGGCTACCACCTGCTGGTGTGTTCCTTTAAAACACAGAAAAAAACTGTCATAAAATGTCAAATATCATATTTCTAGATTAAGTGCACAACAGTGTATAACAGTAAGAGACAAATAGACAGAATGACAGACCAGCCGACCGCCAGACCGTGAGACCATCAGACTAACTAACCCTTCACCCTCCTGTCTGTAACACACTGTCAAACCAATGTTGCATTCCATAACCAGATTAAGGAAGTTATAGCCCCTCTTTTCATATCCTCTTATCTCCATTAACGGGATCTCAACTCAGCCTCGTGGCTCCAGGCTCTAATTGGCCCCACACTTTGACAGCACTGTCTGTGGCTCTGTGGAATAGTGTTAGTTGGTTTATATTGTGCTCACAGTTGGCACAATCTCAGCGATTGTCATGGAAATGTTGTGTAGTGGGGGCGAAAGTGGGTTGGATGTTAGTACTCTACAGTCTGGCTCCAGAACTGAGCAGTATGTGATTTAGGCAACTATGAGTATATTTCGTCTGCTATACGTAATGTACATCAGGGGAGGCTGGTGGAGGTAGAAATCGGAGGACGCGCTCGTTGCAATGCATATCATTTTCATTCCATTCCATTGAGCCTGTCCTCCGATGTATACCTCCACCAGCCTCCCCCGCTGTACATTTATGGAAGTTGGTTAAAGCACATGCAAATCTGGAGCCAGCCGCCTGGCTGAGGTTAGGTGAGTCTGGAGGATAACGAGCTAGCTCCCATTAAGGTTAACAAGCTCCTATTGGTTACAGTATGGAAGCTGTTGGGCAGCACCCACTAGCAGAGTAACAAACTACAGTGAGTCACATTAGACTATTAGTAGATTGTACAGCAGTGGAGGCTGGTGGAGGTAGAAATCGGAGGACGGGATCTTTGTAATACATGGAATGGAATGAGGAATTGATAACGCTCATGCATTACAATGAGCCTGTCCTATGAATTCTACCTCCGATCGGCCTCTACTGGTACACTCTGAGGATGATGTGTTACATATTATTTTGCAACATGGTGTTGATCAAACAATATCCAGTCTACTGTTAATGCTCAGGAGGACCATTTGTGCATGCATAAAAAGGTCACTTGGGCAGGATTTTTTTAATTTTTATTTTGCAAGGCGCTATACCTTAATGCAGTCTCTAAAGGGGGATCTGGCATGAGTTTTCCCAAAGCTTCATCGCTTAAGTAGTACTTAATTTCTCCTGTAAACCCAGCTGCAAAGCCATGAGTGTATAGCTTTTTTTTTTTTTTTTGCCCTTGCCTGCTTGCGTGTTCTGTCATCATGTGAAGCGCATTGGGTCACATTTTGTGAGGAATGCACTATACAGAACAGAATAAGAATAAGGAATGGTATCAAACATGTGTGGACAGGTTCATTGCAATGCATGGAATGGAATAAGGAATGGTATCAATGCTATCATTCCATTTTATGCATTTATGAGCCCGTCTTCTGACTTCTACCTCCACCAGCCTCCCGTTATCTGTTGCCTAGGGCTCATGGTGGAGGACGATGAATACTCTACTGTAGGTGATCTGATCTCCAGGTTACTCTTTTATTGTCCTTATAGACATTCTATATTATATATCTGCATCTTAAATCTTATCTTGGAGGCAATGTATGCAGCATTAAATCTCTCTCTCACTCAATCACTCTCTCTCTCTCTCTCTCTCTCTCTCTCTCTCTCTCTCTCTCATCAGCACCACAAACAATTAGACAGCCCTCAGCCTACCTTAGCGCAGGAAGTCTTATGAGGGCACACAAAGCAGGACAGGTCCAATTTCATTTAAATGTTGGCTTTTGTTTTATATTTTCATATCATATCATATCATATCATATGGTAGGGATGTTATAAAAAGTGATGGTCTTGAAGATACAGATGATAGACTTACTTACAAGTTCACATATAAGAGTTTGTATCGTTTTCAGAGACAAGGAACTGCTGTTCAGCCTAAAGAGCTCGGTGTGCCTAGCTTGTGGTGGTAGCAGACTCCTTATTCTGCAGAATGGGTGCATCATGTTTTAACATTCAATAAAAGAACCTCTTGAGCAAAGCATCAGCGACTTTGGACAGCCTTTTCCTTCTCCTGCATATTCCTAAGTGGAACAAAGATTCTACACTTTATTTGATTTTTAACTACATGTACACAGGCTTCATTGAAAAACTATTCTATTGAAACAAATAATCTTCACTATGTAGGCTGTAATTTAGTTGGCTACTACAGTACAACATTCCTATAATTTGTTTCCGTGAACGTTGAGCCGATGGAAATGTCTTACCGTTGGTAGAAGCCATACTCTGAGGATGAGAAAGTTGAAACACAAAATCCTCATGTCGCCTGTGAAATGACTGCGTATTAAAGTCCTGCAAAGAGCGGGACGCTGTCTTAAACAATCAGTCTGAAATCCTCTTGCAAGTAACCATACAAATAAACCTTATGTGACGGTCGGGATTATTACCGCCGCCTTGTAGGGGTTACAAAGTACTTAGTCTGGGGAGGACTGAGTGGGACAGGATCTAGGTCCCCCACACCCAATACCTATGGCCTCAATGTTCAGGTGAGTGAGCAAGTTGTTTCCTGTTTAGTAGGTGGCCGTGAAAAGTGTGTGCAGTGTGTGCGAGGTAAGTGCCGAACTGACCTGACACTACCCCCTACTTTACCTAGGTCTATCTAAACAGGTGAGGCGCCCCTACCCCCAGGTAAGTAAATGAAATGGGAAATTACACAGAGCTTATGGAAACATATTCAAACACAAAACGGTTAACTTTGGGTCAAGAAATTCAATATGGTATGGTTTCATTAATACACTGGTCACTAGCAAGAAATCACATGAAAGGCAAATCAATGCATACAATACATCTGTTCTAATTCACCATCCAACCCTGAATGCTTGAAATGTACACTTAATAAACCATACCCTTTAAATGCAACATCATCAACTTAACTGAATGCAGATAAACTCAAAACAGGCATTTCACTCTTACTTTCACATTGACATGTAACACATCTCAGTCTGAATGAGCAGTCCTTTTCCTCCAGTGTGGGCTTGTGTATGCGTGTGGGTGCGTGTGTGTGTGTGTGTGTGTGTGTGCGTGTGTGTGTGTGTGTGTGCGCGTGCGAGCGTTAGTCCGTTCAGTTCAGTTCTGTTCGTCTGCGCACGGTATGCGTGGTTGGCCAGTGCTAATGGCAAGGTGTAGTGCAGAGATTACCCATCCAGCAGAGATCGCACGTCAAGAGTGTCTGATGGCTGGCAGGGTAAACTCCGAGAAACCTTGCTGAACCCACGCCTCACTGGCGCACGCTTCTCCTCTGTCCAGGACAATGAACACCAACCACGTGTAGCTCCTTTTTCTCGCAGTTCACACACGGGGTGGGGGAGGGGTGAGCTGGCGCACGCTTCACCTCTCGATACCGACGACGTTCAGGCCGGCTCCTCCCAAACAAAACACTCGCTGATCAACGTATCCCGTACTTTGTATGACCACTCGTCAATATCTTCTTATCAAAACGATGTACTTGCAAAGAGCCCACACCGCTACCGCTCCGACCACGTTGCTCGTTCCAACTCACTGCTCCTCTCTCAAGCACACCTGCGCGTTCACCCCTGCGCGTTCATGTGACCTCGTCTTAAAGGCGCAGCATATATTTGTACCTGCTACATTCCCCCCTGCGAAACCCTGCCATGCCATCCAACATCCAAATGACGATGCGACTGGACGGGTGCCTCTCCGTAGGCAAGGCGAGCCCTCTCCGTAGGCGAGGCGAACCCTCTCCGTAGGCGAGGCGAGCCCTCTCCGTAGGCGAGGCGAACCCTCTCCGTAGGCGAGGCGAGCCCTCTCCGTAGGCGAGGCGAGCCCTCTCCGTAGACGAGGCGAGCCCTCTCCGTAGGCGAGGCGAGCCCTCTCCGTAGGCGAGGCGAGCCCTCTCCGTAGGCGAGGCGAACCCTCTCCGTAGGCGAGGCGAGCCCTCTCCGTAGGCGAGGCGAGCCCTCTCCGTAGACGAGGCGAGCCCTCTCCGTAGGCGAGGCGAACCCTCTCCGTAGGCGAGGCGAGCCCTCTCCGTAGGCGAGGCGAGCCCTCTCCGTAGGCGAGGCGAACCTTCTCCGTAGGCGAGGCGAGCCCTCTCCGTAGGCGAGGCGAGCCCTCTCCGTAGGCGAGGCGAACCCTCTCCGTGGACGAGGCGAGCCCTCTCCGTAGGCGAGGCGAGCCCTCTCCGTAGACGAGGCGAGCCCTCTCCGTAGGCGAGGCGAGCCCTCTCCGTAGGCGAGGCGAACCCTCTCCGTAGGCGAGGCGAGGCGAGCCCTCTCCGTAGGCGAGGCGAGCCCTCTCCGTAGTTGAGGCGAACCCTCTCCGTAGGCGAGGCGAGCCCTCTCCGTAGGCGAGGCGAGCCCTCTCTGTAGTCGAGGCGAACCCTCCAGGATGCGCTCGCTGAGTGGGGGAATGATGACTGTCTCTCTGCCTGCCACTTTAACATATCCTATTCGGTCACTCTGTCCGAGGGACCCTGCCTCTTTTCTGATGTTCGCTATCACCCTGTGGACCTTAGCCTCTGTTTCCCGATACTTATTCATCTTCTTCATGCCGTCCGTGGCAACGAAAAGATCCTTCAGTTCACTTAGAACATTCATTCCCAGGATACCTGGGAGGCCTCTCATCTCTTCCACATCTGGGCTTTCATCTTTAAGGACAAAGACACACTTCCTGCCAACGGTCTTCCCCATGCACTCTACCTCCGCCTCCAGGCATCCAAGGACGGGAATTTCGAGGCCATTGGCAGCGGCAAGCTGGACCAAGTTGGCTGAGGACAACGCCGACTTCCCAAAGTACTCTCTGAAGTAAGATTCCCGGATTGTGGTCACCTCTGAGCCTGTGTCCAACAGGCAGTCAGTCTTCACGCCTGCTATCTTCACTTCAACGACCAAGCAGTTTCCAAAGGCACTTACACTTGAGGCTTGAGAAGTGTTACAGGGCTGCCTTGCCAGGTGACTTCTAATTGCAGGGGTACCTGGACTCTGGCGCATCGCCCCTCCGGGGTCGTTTCCTGCAGGCCCAGATGGCCCATCCCTTCTGAGTGGAGGACGTGCCATGCCCATAGCTCCCCTGTTCAGAGGACAGTGTCTGCTGATGTGTCCTGGCTCATTGCACGTGTAGCAGATGAACTGCCCATCTTCGTTTTTCAAAGGGGGGCTTCTTGCCTTCTCGCCTTTCCCTTGTGTCATGCCAGTGCCACTGTGGCCCATCATCTGGAACAGTTCATCTTGACGGATGGCTAACTTTTGTATTGCTTCATACAACATCTCCATTGTCAACTGCGAAGCAGGTTCGTCGGTAGCCCTGGTAGCATTAATGGCACCTTTGGCACGGGAACTGCTTTGCGCACTATCAGACCCCTGAACCTCTTCCTCCTCAGACCATGAGATGGCGTCTTGCATTAGCTCAGCAAAAGTACGACTCTCATTTTCCTTCAGTCTCCTCTTGATCTCTCTTCTTAAGATATCATCTCTAAGCCCAAGAGCAAGCTGTTCTTTCAGCATTCCGTCTGAATCAGGGACACGCTTGGCATCTCTACGACGAATTCGCATTAGCTTTCCTTGAAGGTCATAGGCGTAAGAACGTATGGTCTCTCCTGCCAACTGCTTGCGGTCATAGAATTCTTTGAGCCGGGTGCCTAAAGGGACTTTGTCACCATAAGTCTTACGCAGTGCTTCAAATATGGTCTCTGCATCCTTAGCTTTGTCTGCCATATACTTGACTGTGAGTTTGGCTTCGTTTTGAAGATGCTGCTTGATGAACTCGGCTTGGTCCTCTATAGGGACCTTCATGATTTGAAGGGCAGATTTAATTGATGTGATCCATTCTTCAATATCTACATCACCTTGTTTACCACTGAAATCTGAAATCTTGCGGTCTCTGGGGATATACACAATAGATGCAGGGGGCTTTTCTTTCTGCTGATCTATGACTGCTTTAGCTAATGCCAGAGCTTCTCTATGCTCGCTTCTAGCTTGTATCAGGGCCTCGGCTTGGTCATTGAACCTCTCCATCATCCCCTCAAATTGCTTCTTAAGTTCCTCTAATTCTGCCATGGCTTTCACTTAAAAATGGTTGCTTATTCTATCCTGTTCGTGACGCCAATTGTGACGGTCGGGATTATTACCGCCGCCTTGTAGGGGTTACAAAGTACTTAGTCTGGGGAGGACTGAGTGGGACAGGATCTAGGTCCCCCACACCCAATACCTATGGCCTCAATGTTCAGGTGAGTGAGCAAGTTGTTTCCTGTTTAGTAGGTGGCCGTGAAAAGTGTGTGCAGTGTGTGCGAGGTAAGTGCCGAACTGACCTGACACTACCCCCTACTTTACCTAGGTCTATCTAAACAGGTGAGGCGCCCCTACCCCCAGGTAAGTAAATGAAATGGGAAATTACACAGAGCTTATGGAAACATATTCAAACACAAAACGGTTAACTTTGGGTCAAGAAATTCAATATGGTATGGTTTCATTAATACACTGGTCACTAGCAAGAAATCACATGAAAGGCAAATCAATGCATACAATACATCTGTTCTAATTCACCATCCAACCCTGAATGCTTGAAATGTACACTTAATAAACCATACCCTTTAAATGCAACATCATCAACTTAACTGAATGCAGATAAACTCAAAACAGGCATTTCACTCTTACTTTCACATTGACATGTAACACATCTCAGTCTGAATGAGCAGTCCTTTTCCTCCAGTGTGGGCTTGTGTATGCGTGTGGGTGCGTGTGTGTGTGTGTGTGTGTGTGTGTGTGCGTGTGTGTGTGTGTGTGTGCGCGTGCGAGCGTTAGTCCGTTCAGTTCAGTTCTGTTCGTCTGCGCACGGTATGCGTGGTTGGCCAGTGCTAATGGCAAGGTGTAGTGCAGAGATTACCCATCCAGCAGAGATCGCACGTCAAGAGTGTCTGATGGCTGGCAGGGTAAACTCCGAGAAACCTTGCTGAACCCACGCCTCACTGGCGCACGCTTCTCCTCTGTCCAGGACAATGAACACCAACCACGTGTAGCTCCTTTTTCTCGCAGTTCACACACGGGGTGGGGGAGGGGTGAGCTGGCGCACGCTTCACCTCTCGATACCGACGACGTTCAGGCCGGCTCCTCCCAAACAAAACACTCGCTGATCAACGTATCCCGTACTTTGTATGACCACTCGTCAATATCTTCTTATCAAAACGATGTACTTGCAAAGAGCCCACACCGCTACCGCTCCGACCACGTTGCTCGTTCCAACTCACTGCTCCTCTCTCAAGCACACCTGCGCGTTCACCCCTGCGCGTTCATGTGACCTCGTCTTAAAGGCGCAGCATATATTTGTACCTGCTACACTTAGGTGTAATAAAACATGTCGCTTAAAAATCCAATGTTTAATTCAGCATACATTCCACACTTGTCAGGTCGTCTAATCGAGTAACATGTGAACAGGAGGAACTGGGAGACAGGCGCATGTTTGAGAAATGATACCTGGGCAGTCTCTCTCTCTCTCTCTCTCTCTCTCTCTCTCTCTCTCTCGCTCTCTCTCTCTCTCTCTCTCTCTTTCTCTCTCTCTCTCTCTCTCTCTCTCTCCTGTGCCATAGATACACGTCCTCATTAATTTGTCATTTGCATAATGAGGCTAAATTGATTAACATAATTTTACAAACCATTTATTTCGCATTTTTGCTCAATGCAATGGATTTTGGTCGGTAATTTAACACACACACACGCGCGCACGCGCACACACACACACACACACACACACACACACACACACACACACAATACACACACAATACACACGCATGGTTGCACTGTGTGTTAGGTCATCCTGAAGATGACGACCCTCTCTGACAGCAGCTACTGTGTACCTTCCACCAGACCCCCTGGCTTGTTATGATTCATACCAGAAAGGGGATACTTTAAGCGGGCACAAATTGACAGCCGACCGCGCTGTCCCTGGTTCAGCCACAGACCGAGGTTGACAGACACAATGACAACGCCTGCGCCTACGTTCTTTTTACGGAACATACATATTTCACAACCACTAGGATGCCTGCAAGTGGGGCGGTACAGTTGTATGGAATGATATCGATGTCACAAATACGCAGACTTGTATATTGACAGTTGTCGGTGCAAAACAGATTTGTAGACTTGCATATTCAGAGTTGAAGTTGCAAAAAAGATTTGTAGACTTGCATATTCAGAGTTGAAGTTGCAAAAAAGATTTGTACATGTTTACAACTGAGTATGCGCACATACAGATTTTTGACGCGAATGTCACGCTGTATGTAAGTATTGATGTCATAAATACGCAGACTTGTATATTGACAGTTGTCAAAGTCCAGTTAACAGTGAAAGAACTAGAAGCACTTTGTACACGTCCATTTTCCTCGCTTGTGTAGCCTCGAACACCGTTGCCTGTTGTAAACATAGTAGTTTCTGGTGGCAGGATATGACATTGGAGGGAACAGCAAACAGCTGCAGTGCGCATGATCATAGAAATCTCCGCGCATGATGACGTGACGAATACAAAAAGCTCCGTCTATCTCGTCCACACGTCAAAAATATACGGCGAATATACAGCGTTTTTAAACATCTTCACTCTGGCAGGCGTTTTTAAACATCTTCGTTTTCAGGGGGCAAAAACTCGTTTGCGTCTGGACGAACCCCCCAAAACGAATATAAAAATCCACGTTTATCAAAAAAACGTATAGGTGTGGACAGGGCCTAAGACCATTTACACCATAACGAAGCACAGCTGCCCTGCATCCTGCAATCAGGCGGATGGCCTCGTTAGCCTGACGCGCCACACCTGGGTCCCCTTACGGGAGGCACAGATAAGGAGGAGCGGAGAAGCCCCAAGGGGAGGAAGAGCGATGAATGGACAGCAGCGTATTGACTGGGTGAGAGCCGGTTTCCGGGCAAAGTGAAAAGAAGTAGAAGTAATAACAACGTATATCTACTGTCGCCACAATACATCCGGGGGGGGGGGGGCGTAGCCCGCAGAGAGACGGTGGAGAGAGAGGCCCCCAGTCACACGGAGAACTGAGAGAGAAGACCCCCGCTGAGCAGCGCCTGCCACTGGCCCCTGTCGGTCCTCCTACCTCCACAGACAGACACAGCGTCTCTGCATTGTCACAAAGTCCAGTTCTCCAACAATTGCCTACTTAAAGTCACTGCCAGGAGTAATAGAACACACATCTATTCAAGTATCGCTTCTGACAACTGGCCTGTTTAGTCTGGAGGACAGTAAAATGGCGCCCCATGTGATGCTGTCGTACCAGTGGGACGACCAGGCCCTGGTGAAGAGGGTCTACGACCGTCTGAAGGACGATGGCTTGCAGGTGTGGATGGACATAGAGGGAGGAGTGACAGGGAACATCAATGACTCGTGAGTACAGACGTTAACAGACGTTAGCAACGCATGAACCTGTTGTCACATATGGTAAATGTCACATTTTCTCAGTAATTGTTAATGGGTTGTATTTTGCAGATGTGCAATTGCCACAGATGTACAAAAATGACACATTTGTGTGTCTGTCTGTCTGTCCGTCCGTGTGCGTGGTCAGGATGGCGGCGGGTGTGGAGGAGGCAGCAGTCATCTGCCCGTTCCTGACTCCAGAGTACCAGGCCTCCCGTAGCTGTAAGAAGGAGCTGAGCTACGCAGACGCCAGGCAGGTCGCCATGGTGCCCGTCATGCTGACCAAGAACTGGGAGGCCAGTGAGTGGCTGGGCCTGATCACCGCTGGGCTCCTGTGGCTCGACTTCAGGTGAGAGGGGGGGGGGCGGTAGCCTAGAGGTTAGAGAGCCCGGCTAGCAATCGGAAGGTCGCTGGTTCGATCCCCGCCTCAGGAGGGAGGGTGTGACATCTTCAGGATGTCCGCCAGGCTCGTTCAGTTGTAAATAGTTATACATGTTTAAATCAAGGCTGGCGCCACCAAAATCCATCTAATGGCTGCTGGAATAGAGGATGTGAAAGGTAAACAGCTGAGCAGCACAGCACAGTCTGGTCAGTCCTAGGGCTTCATGTCCTGCTGCATTTATACAACGACTCTCCCCCAGGAAACTAAACCCCCTGACTGAGACTAGAAACACGCCACACCACCTGACTGAACCTCCTGTTTCTGTCCAGAAACGCAGAGAAGAGCGAGGATGACTTTGAGAGGCGTGTCCGCTCTCTGGAGGAGGAGATCCTGTTCAATGCTGGCCACCTCTTAACCCTGGAGGAGCCTGCCCCCAGTGGCCAGGACCAGAACCAAGACCAGGACCACTCAGACCAGCAGGAGGGACCCCCAACCCCACCGCCGTTACCCACACTAGCCAGGAGGCCTAGCCTGAAGAGGAAGCCTGGACGAGGGTTCCGACACGCTCTCTCACGCCTCTACCTCTGGGAGTCAGGTAAGACATGACGTGGCACATTGGTGCAATTACCATGGATACAGAGTATCAACAACACACAGATTACATTTTTGGCTTACCAACACATGGGGGAGGGGACCGGTTTCAGTTAATTTCAAGACTCCATTGGGGAGTTTGCCTTAGTAGTTGTGTCAAACGTGGGATAATTATTTACCTGTAGCATTAGCCTATTGAAACGTGTCTTCCGGTTTGTATGCATGGCTCTGGATCTCACAGGTGAGCAGAAGTTCCATCCAACCAGTGAGACCAGGAACACATTGGAGCTCCATGGCAACCCCGGTGCCAACGGTTGCTGGGAGGAGATCAAAGGAAACGGCTACAAACAGTACCGCAATGTCATCACCCACGGTTACCTGGGTAAGTCTTCAACGATCCTTGTTGGTGGTGAAACCTCCTCCTTAACAATAACACTTCAAATAAATAAAGACACGTTTGGTATTTTAGAAATGGATGTTTGTTTAATCATACCATAATTGACACCGTCAACAAAAAGACTAATTATCTATTGTATGTACAGTCGACTATTGTAGCAATATAAAAATGAACCTTTTTTAACCAAACATAACTTTGTTGTGAAGATGTTCTCTGCTCTTCTGCGTGACAGGGTTTGACCCCCAGGGGGACTGTGTGTACACCAAAGCCAGCGCGTACGTTGCGGAGGAGTGGCTACTACTAGTGGACCAGAGCGACCACAGCCATGAGAGAGCTGTCGTTATGAAGAACAAACATTCTGGAAGGTTCTTAGCTGTCCAAAATGGTGCCTTTGTTGGAGAAACGTCTTACACCGAAGACTGCAAATGGTACTTGGAATAGGCAGTACAGTCAAATATGACATAGTAGGCTACATACACATGTGAAAATAGAAATGCATATTGGTTCAATAAAATTATGCTCAATAAATCACTTGTTTTTGCAATTATAGTGTTTTGTGAATAAACTTCAAGTGGTACATTTCATCTTTTACTAACAGGAAGGGCACCTAGTTTGGGAAATCTTCAACAGAAATGACCAGAGACAAGTCTGATGTTGTATTCCATGACAGTGTATCAGAAACAACAATCTAGCGAGAACCCCCCCCCTCACCAGGGTGGCTTTCCTCCGTCTAGTCAGAAAGTACAAATACCTCAATTTCAATAGTTACGGTAATCCAGTGGTTTTGACTGATTTCACATCCACTGTAATATAGAAGTGTAAACATCAAGCCTTAAAGCAACCTGATAGATATAGGGATCCTCAATATTTGGAATGGAATGGAATGGACTTTATTTGTCATTGCTACAGTACAGGTACCAAACAACGAAATTTAGGAGGGGTGGCTCCCCTGGTGTTAGGAAAGGGAAAAAAAACACATTTTAGAAAAAGCATAAAAGCATAAAATCACAAGAAGGTAAGGAGCTGGTTTACATCAATAAAGGCTATGTACACAATCCACTGTACTATACTGCACAGATAGTCAACTAGGGTTGTCATATTGCACAAAAGTATTTTTTCACGTTATTTTAAAGTGTCACAGTTTGCAGGCTTGAAAATGTACATGTTTGTGCCTCAGCACTAGCTGCCATACAATCCGTCCGGACTGTCCTGGGCCCAGAACTTAGGCCTTTTCTGTGTTCAGGGCCTTGACGGCCCTGTGGTAGAAGCAGTCCTTCAGTCTGTTTGTCTTAGCGGCCGGGGTCCTGTACCTCCTGTTCGAGGGCAGCCTGACAAAGTGTACGTGCCCAGGGTTTACCAGACATGTGGGGGACACTAAGACATTCCTCCATGTGTGATATTGAATATGTGCTATATAAATAAATGTGCCTTTCCTTGCCTATGACTATTACAGATCATTTTCATGCAAGCGTAACACAGAAAAAATAAGGGGCGGTAGCAAGACTGGTTGTGGCTATGGGCAACGCTAAATAGATAGACATTGTATATATATGGACCTACAGTAAATATGAGATTAAACATTCAAACACGCCACCGGAGTATCAACAATTCAGGAAAAATAACCCATTAACTTTTGATTGGGTGGTCAGGACGCCTTGCATGTGTGGTGTGGATGTTGGAACTTAGCTTTTGTTTGTTTAATCTTTTTGTGTGTGCAATAATGTATGCAATACATGATGCCACAATAATGTGTTGATTGATGGTCATGAGCACAAGCTAATGAATGGACTTGTACATAGTCCTGTGCAATATAGGACATGCCACTGGAGGGCGACGTGTCCAAAGCCCATCAGTAAAGACAGACTCTATTTGTGTCCATCTGCAGACTAGTCTTGATTGATTGATTTATTTATTGGTATGTTTATTTCAAATATGTGCAAAAAAGATAAAGCAACAATAATGAATATAACAGAAAACAAACAAACAAATAATACACATATTCGAAAAGGAGTGGGAAGTACAATTTATTCAATCCCACCTCTTCTCCATAAATCATAAAGATGCTTCAATTTAATACAATGTCATTATATATACAAATACTGCGTACCCAAAATACAAATATCGTATTTACATACTTAATTACAGAAAAAAAAAGAAAACAAAGAATAAATAGTTAGGAACCCAAATGATAAATGATAATCACAATAACCCCTGTAAACACCTTGTTTACATACTAGTCCAAATACATACTGGATTCAGTGTTTTTATGGCACTGCAAAGAACATTTTTGACACAAATTTCTATGTTGTTCTATTTTCACTGACAATAAAACAAAAAGGGAAACATGAATATAATAACGTAGATTATTTATAATTTCATAACGGACCGTTGCATCCAGCTATTTTGTTGACTATCAAGGTGGCTACATGCATTATACAGTTCTGGAAATTAATAGACCACTGCACAATTATTAGTTTCTCTGTTTTTATTATTTATAGGTATATGTTTGAGTATAATGATTTATTGTATTCTCTAAACTACTGACATTTCTCCCAAATTCCAAATAAAAATATTTTGAGCATTTATTTTCAGAAAATGACAACATGGTCAAAATAACAAAAAAGATCCAGCGTTTTCAGACCTCGAATAATGCAACAACAACAAAAAAGTTGTTAAACAACACAATACTAATGTTTTAACTTAAGAAGAGTTCAGGAATCATTATTTGGTGGACAAACCCTGATTTTCAATCACAGCTTTCATGCGTCTTGGCATGCTCTCCACCGGTCTTTCACATTGCTGTTGGTGTTGGGTGACTTTATGCCACTCCTGGTGCAAAAATTCAAGCAGCTCTGCATTGTTTGATAGCTTGTGACCATCCATCTGGCTCTTAATCTCTTGATCACATTGCGCTGGCGATGACAGGGTCTTAATCTGGTGGTCCTCCCTCCACACCTTGATTGACCTGGTTGTGTTTGGAGCATTGTCCTGCTGGAAAAAACAATCCTCAGAGTTGGGGAACATTGTCAGAGCTCAAGCAGAAATTCTCTTCCAGGACAACCTTGATTCATGCGTCCTTCATAAAGAGAAATAATTAAATTGTAAAATAACACAACATACTGTATTTTTAAATATGTAATCGTTTTGAAACATATTCCAACTTGAGCCTTATTTTGTATCAATAATGTCAGGAAGTAACTAACATCATTACTTTGATTAGTTAATTGATTCACTTTCGATATCAAGGTACACATCTAATGTCCTATGTGAGCTAATTCCATCTATGGGAATCAAGGGCCGCGTTCGTAAAGTCGCCAGAGCGCACACTGGGTTCAACGTTATAAAGGAACCAAGTCATTTGATTGAACAAGAGGCAGTCACATGGACGCTCCGGCGCTCTCAGAGCGCATTTACGAACGCGGCCAAGGTCAGCAAGTGCGGTGAGTGGACAGTGAGCTCATGGTACTGCTGCCCTCCGGTGATTCAGAGCACTGTTCGAGAGAATTTAACTAGACCTTATTTACTATACGATGCATTTCAAAGACTTATGGACTGGATATTTGTTATATTTGGACGGACTTGTCCTTAAATTACCTTCTGGTGAGTTTGTTGAACGTTTTACGCGTTGGAGAGGTGAACTTTAATGAACCTTATCCCGGCACACGAAAATGTTCTGTCCGTGCACCTGCCCTCATTACGAAAAGTGGTCTGAAACGTGAGTATGTTCGATTAAGATTGGTTTTTAGAGATATGCACATTCAACTTAGATATGGAAGCTTAACATGTTGAAGGGAAAGATGAGTCTCCAAAACGCGGCGACGGTGCGTCAGCTCCTCGTCGCGTTGCTGTTATGTATGCCTCGGACATCGGCACAGGTGTACAACCTCAGCCTCTCCATTGAAGAGGGACTACCTACAAGAACCGTTGTCGGGGATCTACGAGCGGTGTTAGCGACGCCAGCGAGTGGATTTTTCATCTCGGAAAGCAGAGATTCTTCTGTGTTTAAAGATCTGGAGATAGACGGAAACACCGGGATTATTTCCACAGCCGTAGTGTTGGACAGAGAGAACAGAGACAATGTCGACCCGGCGTCGGGACTTGTCACCACGGCAGCGAGGTTGGACCGCGAGAGGGAGACGGAGGTGTTGTGTTTTTTCTTTCTTTCGAACACTTTATTTTTTTATTTTTATGATTTCAGTACATATGTAGGGTTGCAAAATTCCCGTAAATTTGGGAAGCTTTCCGATCATTTCCAAAGTTTCCATATTGACACCCATAGGGAAACTTTGGAAATTACCGGAAAGTTTCCCCAAACGTATGGGAATTTTGCAACCCTAAGTACATGACACACATACATACATTTACCTGAAACGAATCGTAAAAGATGAGCACAGTGTGATATCCAGGGGGGGGGGGTATTCCATCAACGTCATTAAAAGAAAATCCAGGCTTATTTTTGATAACTCTCGTGAGATTTATCAGAATAAGCCTGGATTTTTTCCTTTAGCAACGTTGATGGAATACCCCCCTGATCTTTTTTCCATTTGGGGTTGGGGGGGGGGGGGGGGGGGGCACACCAAACAGACACACAACACAGTGGGTCGCATCTGAAAAAAATCGGATACATTTCGATCTTTGAGTGTAACGTCCCTTTAATCCCTGCCAACTCACCAGGTACGGTTCCTGGTCGTGGCGGCGGACGGAGGGGGGCATGCCCTGTCGTCCACGGCGACGGTCACAGTCGCGGTGGCGGGCGTCAACGACAACGAGCCGGTGTTCCAACAGCAGCTCTACAGGGTGTCCATACCAGAGCACACACGGAGAGGCAGCTGCTTCCTCCAGGTACCCATGCTACATGCTACTCAGCAAATGAGGATTTTATAATCGGATCTCATTCAAACTGGCCTAAACCCTGGCCATGGGTTTGGTTTTAACACTAGAACAGCCACAAGGGGCCTGTGAATAAAGAAAAGTGTTATATCTTTGCACTCTATCAAATTTCAGGACCCTTCTTTCATGACTTTTCCTAGATATGTGCGTTCTATCACCCAGTATCCTTACATTTTCAAAATCACATCAGGATAAGCTAATATAAAGCTATTTTGCTGTTTTTCTGTGTAGGAAGTAGGCTAATTTACAAGCGGCCAACTAGTGGTCGTTGTGTGTAAATAGCAGCTTGAGCATTGTAAAGAGGGCGAGGCAGTTCTTTTAGTAGGTAAAAAAGGCACGGCTGTTTTCCAAGTAAAATGAATTGACACAATTATGTAACACTTGTTTCTATGGAATCTAGTTACCTCATTCACTCTGAAAGAAGTACCTCAACTTACACACACACACACACACACTTAAACACTCACACACCGCCTGAGGAGACAGACAGACGCATGCTGGCCCACTCTAGTCCTGCCTAGCCTAGCCTAGCCCCAGTGCTACGTTGTGTTGTTGTTGTTTGCGTCATATGACCGATCTGTCACCTGGCACCACCTCCTCTACCCTGGCACTGGCAGAGCCCGAGGACGATGACTCGCCACGTTACTGTCTGCATGGAGCAGTCAGAGGGAACGATGGGATGCCATTAGGGTTGCAAAATTGCTGTACGTTTGGGAAACTTTCTGATTAATTGTATGGAAAACCCTATGGAAACTTTGGAAATGATCAGTTTCCCAAATGTGAGGGAACTTTGCAACCCTATATATGCCATTGGGGGGGAAGAAGATGTCAGGTTTTTCCACCGCATTGCTTTCAACGAAACAAGTCATTTCAGATGAGTAATGATCTTGGAGGAAGGGAGCGAGGGAAGGAGGATGTTTCAGACAGGACCCACGGTCTAAAACAATACAAACCAAATACAGTTGTTGATTAGAGCCATCCGTCGCCGGCCATCAGAGAACACATGTCAGCGATTTAGTTTGGGATGGAAAAGTAATTACTAGCAGAGTGCATGTCCATGCACTTAACAGAGTGAGAGAGCAGCTTGGGCCCTCTAGAATGTCTTGATATTTGGTGGAATCCATTCTTCCTTGCACCCGCACAATATTGCCTGTGCCCCCAGCTGCTACACAACCCCAAAGTATAATGGCTCCATTCTTAACAGTTGGCAAGGTGTTCTTCTCTTTTTCAAATGCTTCACCCTTTTTTCTCCAAACATCCCATCTGTGGTTGTGTCCAAAAAGTTCCATTTTGGTTTCGTCAGTCCAAAGCACATTGTTCCAATAGGCTTCAGGTTTCTCATACTTGGAGTACGCATACTTCAGACACTTAATTTTGTGTTGAGGTCTTTAGGAAAGGCTGCTTTCTGGAAACTCTGCCATGTAGGTCTTTGTTGTTCAAGGTATGTGGGCCCTCTTGGGCCCTCTCACTAATTGGGGAAAGAGATTCCAGAGGAACAGAGAGTATAGTGAAATAGACTAAGGCCTCTTTCAGTTTTAATTTATCTAATTTACTAAGTAAATGGTGCGGGTAGACCCTGTTGAGGAAAAGATTAGACGCTTTCTCTAATGTGGTGCAGTCAGGCTAAGGATAGTCTTTACATCGCTCTAGGAGGATGCACTCAAAGGGAGTCTCCTTGAAGGTACGTTTGAAAGAGTGAACTTGTGAACCTGCATGTTTTCCATTCAATGCGTTACTGTGTAGGTCTCGTTAAAGCGCTGTGGTGCAGGAGGTAGAGCCGACGTCTAATGATGACAAGATCGGCGGTTCGAACCCCGGCTGGCCACATGTCGAGGTGTCCTTGGGCAAGACACTGAACCTTGCAATGGTAGCTTGCTGCCATTGGTGTGTGAATGTGTGTGTGAAGGGGTGAATGAGAGGCCATTGTAAAGCGCTTTGGAATAAGCCGTTATGTAAGTCAGTCCATTTCGATAAACAGTAAGTGGGCATGTTTGGTGCTCATTCCTGACTCATCCCTGAACCATTCTCAGACTTTGAACCCTCAGCTGTAAAGCACCTAATCGTCCCACGGCCCCATAAAGCCGGCCGGGATATCACCTTTATGGCAGGAGTCGGAGGGAAAGGCCACTCATCAAATGGCGGCCGGTCGGATTAATTCGTGTCATCTACAGGCAGGTGTTCTGGAACTCTCCCACAATCTCACACGCTATTGTTGGGAGTGTCACGATATGGTAAAGACAAACTGTTATAAACAATTATGAACTGGCATCAAAGTGGTTCGCCCCAGGTTCAAAGACAATCTTTATGGTGGTCTCTTGGCTCCTCTCTTTGTTTTTACAGTGTGGTGTGATGAGGTCATAATATGGACACCAACAGTATGGGATATGATATTATACATATACAGTTCTATTATAGCTGTATCTATTATACAGTACGAATGAGCATTTGTATTCTCCTCATGATATGTCTCTACTCAGACAGACAAATCCTTTTTTTAGATACACAGGCTACTATATATCTTATATACATCTACAGGCTTATACAGTGGGGTGCAAAAATGTGCACACCCCTGGTCAAAATGCTTTTTACAATTTATATCTAAGTGAAAAGAAGCAAACCTAACCTCTAAATGGTACAAAGTTAAACATGACACAAAAACAACTTTTTACAGTTTCAAAATAATAAAACAAGGAAAGCCTTGTGCAAAAGTTTGTGAACCCTGCTGTCAGCTAGTACTTTGTAACTCCTCCTCGGGCAACTATAACAGCTTGCAAACGCTTCCTGTAGCCTTCCTTTTTGGAATGTTTCCACATTCGTCCTGGCAGAAGCGTTTGCTTTCAATCACTTGGGCCCAGTAGTTCAAAACGTTTAATCTCAATCAGATCCGATCAGATTTTGAAATCCCATTTTTTGTGATCCAGGATCAGACAACTCGGCCAGGTTTTGTCCCAGTATTTCAATGCAATTCAGGATAGGATCACCCTGATCCAGATTCAGACTTTTCAAGATGACTAGATCCTTAATATCAGTGCTTTAATCCTACCGATCTCCATATAGTGGATATGAAAAATAATACAAGGAAGACAAGAGACCACATTGCAGAGACATCTGTAATGTCTAATTATTTGTTTAAATACATAAAGGACATCACATCATAATGGAGTACTGAAGAGGCGTTTTGCATGCCTCAACTATCTGAGAGTGGAACCCCAACGACCATGCCGCATAACACTGGCTTGTATTGTGCTACACAATATCCTGTCCATCGCAGAGTCCCCCTCTCTGACATCCATGATCCCCCAGAGCCCCTTGCACCTGCTGATGATCTCGGCCCACCTATGGATTTCCCTCTAAATGAGAGACTGAGTGGTGGTGCAATGCCAGACGCTATTGTCCGCAATTACTTTTGAAAGGTGATGACAGATGATGGAGTTTGTTTTAAAAATAATAATATTTTCTTTAATCTAAATTACATTTGTGATTGACAATCTTTGTTGTGATACTTTTATGAGCATAAACATTTATGTCATCAACATTTGGTTGAAAACAAAATAGGCCACCACAAACGTGACCACAGTTTTTGGATAACATTTATTTGCCCAAAATTGTGTATTATTTCAGTTAACAAACTTTGCCATCTTATTTATATTGAAACATATTTTTAAATAAATTGTATAGTACATTTTGCTCTGGTAATCCACTGGAAATTCACCCCTCTGGTGGGATCAAGATAATCCAGTTTTTTGGGATCAAACTGATCCCAATCCTGTGTTTTGAATATTTGATCCAGATTAAAGCTTGGATTTGATTTCCTGATCTGATCGGATATCAAAGTGATCCTAATCCTGTTTTTTGGTTTTGAATTTACCCAAAATCCAAATCTGATCCGATCCGATCGGGATTAACAGTTTTGAACTACTGGGCCTTGGAGATTAATTGTAACAGACATAGGGGTGCCCACATTTTTGCACCCCACTGTATACGTCTTATATACACCTCCATTAACATAAATATGCAATTTGAGCAGAAGTTTGTCAATGGAAGGTTTCCATGGTAAAGCCCCTTATACGGACCACTGCACCGTATGATAAGACGTAGCTGTATTAGATCGCTCTCTTATCACTGATGTAGATGTTGTATAAGCCCAGATAATGTTTGCCAAGTGCCATATATTTTGTAAGAAATAATTCGCTGGGCTGTTTCTGGTCTTGTCTGTGTCCATCACCAGATGACGGTGCCACCCCTGGTTGCTTACGGGTGTTAAAACCAGACTGGACAGCCCAGGCAGGGAGGGCTGATTCACAATTCTTGATTATCTTTATATGAGAATACAACACACATTGTAAGTGCCAAAGGGAGTGTGTGCGTGTGTGTCGTGTGTGTCGTGTGTGGTGGTGTGTGGGTGTGTGGGTGGGTGGGTGGGTGTGTGGGTGGGTGGGTGTGTGGGTGTGTGGGTGGGTGGGTGTGTGGGTGGGTGGGTGGGTGCGTGCGTGTGCGTGCGTGTGATCCTACATTCACCTCTTAGACGGTGTGGTCAAGGTGCACCACCTGGGTGTATCATTAACAGCCTAATGCCTTGATTAGGAGAGTTGCTCCTCCCTACGACAGCAGATCTGGAGGGACAGGGACCACGTCTGTATCAGCCCAGGGGTTAGGAGGAGGAGGGACAGGGACCACGTCTGTATCAGCCCAGGGGTTAGGAGGAGGAGGGACAGGGGCCACGTCTGTATCAGCCCAGGGGTTAGGAGGAGGAGGGACAGGGGCCACGTCTGTATCAGCCCAGGGGTTAGGAGGAGGAGGGACAGGGACCACGTCTGTATCAGCCCAGGGGTTAGGAGGAGGAGGGACAGGGGCCACGTCTGTATCAGCCCAGGGGGTTAGGAGGAAGCAGCAGCACATTAGGCCGATCTGTCCCGTCATTGTCAAAGCCTCTGGCTGACCAAATGGTCGGTGTTGCATCCTCAGATCTCAGATGCGAGTTCTTAATAATCAATAACTCCAAGTCAGCTTTGCTTGAAGTTCAATAGTCTGTTTTATTTCTTTCTTCTCAGCTACAATACAGATATGATACAGATATGATACAGATATGATACAGATATGATCAGATACACTTCAGATATTTAATTACCCCTAACTGCCTTTTACGAACCACACAGTTCCCAACTGGCTCAACCAAGAGAGAATCAAAACAATTACTCTTATTGGTTTAACATACACTGTTAAACTCTTAGTGGTTTATAATAACTGCATATGTCATTACGTATTTCAATACACCACAGTCAGGCCTCACTAAAAGTTTGTTTCTAGACATGGGAGGTGTTTGCACTGTGCTTTGCTTAGCGCTGTGATTCTTGTGATACTGCTTTTCTGTTCAACTCGAATCCCAAATTGATCCAACTCCCTAAACTATTGCGGAGATCTGTGAGGAACAGATTGGATGCGAGGAATATCATTGAAGCTCCACCTTGCCACCCGATTGGCCCGATGGAATATTGAATCTATTTTGACCCTAACGCTTACACTTCTCAGATCTTCTAGTGTCTAGAACAGGGGTCTCCAACCTTTTTTCATCCGAGAGCTACTTTGAAAAATGTTTAGTGACCGAGAGCTACTCATATCTTATTACTTACATTCATTCACATAACGTATCAAAACACTCATTCTTCATTAGCATGCTCTGTTTATGTCAATGTGTAAGCTCACTATAGTAGTAGCAGTATATTCTGTATCCATATATCAATGTATCACATCACCTCCATTCACATATCAAAAGCTTGTAATTGTATGGTCCACATGTGTGTAATAAGTGCATTCACCTTTTCTAGTCTTTTCAGTCAGAAAACATTAGTATTTATTTCTTCTTTTGTCTCTTTCAAAAAAATGTGTGCATGTGTATAATAAGTGCATTCACTCATTCCTACACTTGAGATGAATGTCACTGCATGGAGTCTACAAGATTGTGTATGCTGGAGTGTATCCACTTAGGTTCACTCTTATAGAGTAATTTAAATGCTCATCTGTCAGTCTTGTTCAGAAGTAGTAGATTTCATTACATTCATATAAAAAAAATCTGATTCTTAAAGGTATGTAGAGCCAAATAAAACAAATACTTTCAGGGCTGCTTGGTGAATATTCTTATAGTTTTCTGGGTCTACCAAGCTCCAGAAATGTTGTGAATGTTGCGATTGTAGCTGGACATTGTAGCTGGACTCATTATTCTCTATAACCTCCATCTCCATTTCTACAGGCTTGACACTGAACAGTTCAGCTATCTGCTCTCAGTGTTTCCCCTAGGTTTGCTGCCTTGGGGGGGGGGGGTGGCATGGACTGTGCCATAGTATGTGGTCTTGACTACCTGTCCACTTTCTCACCTGGTTCTTGCTCTCTCTCTTTGGTGTGCCAACACCGTCCTGCTCTCTCTCCTTCTCTCCCTCTCTATCCTCCTCTCTCCCTCTTTTGCTGTCAACCAAAAGGCAAACATAACAATCAGAGTATTTATCATTTAATAAGAGGTATACATTGATCCATATCAATTCATAACATAATTCTAATTGAATATTGGGTTGCTGAAAAATAAATTGTATATCCATCTATATAAAACAGACATTTCCAATGAGTGAGGGTTTGTTCCAATGCTTCAATCCACTGTCCATGTACTGTAAATATGCCATTATGGTATTACCATAAAGCCCAATTCTAGCAGAATAAGAAAGATTGTATCTACTTTAAGTAAAATAATAAAGTGCCTCCAGTTAGCTCTTTAGCTGGCAAGTGTGCAAGCAGACTAGCTCATCTCATCATCTCTGAGCTAGCTAGCTAGTTCTTTAACACTATTCACACCATGGAACTATAATCAGACACTAGTCACAATAATAACAACCTTTCTCTGTCAGAACACTCAGCAAGTATATTTGCTAACATTTCAACTTGCTTACTTTCTTCTACAGACATCTCACCCTGCAAAAACTCTCAGGTCTCGCGCGCGCACACTTGCGCAAAAAAACAACAACTATTCTCCAGCGCTGGTACAGCGCGAAGCGAAGTGTGGAGAGATAGGTCTGGCTATGCGAGACTACTGGCGGACTAATGTTACCAACGAGCTCATGGGCTTGCCACTCGCTGTATAAGCTACACTGCCTTGCTAACACCAAACTCTGCTTTAGCTCAGTCGCTAACTTTACCCCAGATACAGTAGTAGTCTACACTACGACGTATCACGTGACTACGTGTTGACAGGCGGTAGCAATTTGATTGACAGCTGATATCATTTTTTTGTGTTGGAGGGGGTGCGACATCAGTAAGGGATTGAAATTGGAAAAGGTTTCCAGGGTGAATTTATTAGGTTTTTTTCTTTTGGAAGGCTGCATCTTTTTTACTGGTAGCTCGCGAGCAACGTGTTGGAGACCCATGTTTTAAAGGGACCTTCATGGTAAATAGCGCTATTTTTAGAACTTGCCCTACGGGCGACTCACGTGGTCTCTGCGGGCGTGTTGGCTACCCCTGGTCTAGAAGATGGGGGGAGGGGGGTCAGGATCTAGGGGTCAATTTAAGAATGGAGTTTTGATGCTGTTGTTCTCCTCCATATCTTACCACCTCAAACAAACAATCATATCGGGAGTCTTTGCTTGGGTCTGAACCCATAAGAGGTTTGGGCAGAGGCAGACATCTCCTAGAAAAGGAGATTGACATTCCCAGACCTCAGACACACATAGGGCTTTCTCACCGCCAAGGAACCGTCTGGAACCGGCCAGCGCGTCCCGACTGAAAATAAATTGGTTCACCCAGCGTTGATGACGCGGATGGTTCCGGTTACACTGGTATGAACGCGGGCTGGTTTGCCAGACAGCACCAAGGTTCAGAGGTTTCAGAACGTGAGCGGGAATGGTTCCGTGGCGGTGTGAAAGCCCTAACAGACATGCCTTCCTCTCAAAAGGTATAAAGTGCATTAGACACTCCATACACACACACTCCATACACACACTCCACACACACACACTCCATACACACACACTCCATATGCACACAATCACACACTCCATACACACACACTCCATACACACACAATCACACACTCCACACACACACAATCACACACACACAATCACACACACTCCATACACACACAATCACACAATCACACACTCCATACACACACAAACACACACTCCACACACACACAATCACATACTCCATACACACACACACTCCATACATACACACTCCATACACACACACTCCATACACACACTCCATACACACACTCCATACACACACTCCATACACACACACTCCATACACACACTCCACACACGCACTCCATACACACACTCCACACACACACTCCATACACACACACAATCACAGATTACTTGAGTTCCTGGTGGCGGCTGGTTGAAGGCTCAGGGGTGTCATGTCTTTGTTGAAGGCTCAGGGGTGTCATGTCTTTGTTGACAAGGCCAGTGTCCATCCCTCTACGGAGCCTGTAACGGACACGTTCCACTATCTGTGGCGGTGTAGGTACCCAAGTTGAACAGTTGTCTGAATTTGAACGGGGTCCTGCCGTTACTGATGCGTATCACCGTACGATTGGCTGTGATGACATAACACATTATGATTGGCTGCAGAGCCATAAACGGAAGCCATCTGGGTTATAGGAGCGGGCTAGTTTGCTTACGTCGTCAGCATTAGGGTTAAGGTTAGGGTTAAGGGTTAGGGTGGAGTTCACATTGACATTGTTTGCTAACATTAGCAAACTAGCCCAAATGGCTTCCGTTTACAGCTCTGCAACCAATCATAATGTGTTACGTCATCACAGCCAATCATAGGGTGATGCGTCATCAGTAATGGCAGGACCCCCTTCAAATTCTGACAACCGTTCAAATTCAGTACCTACACCGGCCGTTTCACCTTCATGTTCCACTCTCTCCGGGCTTCGATACCGAGTGATGCGTCGAAATAACAATAGTGTGTTTTTAGGAGCAGAGCAAGCCGGATCGTTAACGTTTTTGACCCCCACCCAGGTGAGGGCCCACCGCAGTCGCTCCACCCACCACCCGGACCCCGGCCTCTCCTACTCCCTGGAGGCCGAACCGGGATTCCCCCCTCCACCTTTCAGGATCCACCCTGACAGCGGGTGGCTGTCTCTCTCCCGGGGTCTGGACCACGAGACGGAGCCCATGTACCGGTTCAAAGTCCAGGCTACCCTAGTGAACCCTATGGCTGTGGATGCTGGCGGTAGCCACCAGGCTAGCATCGCTAACGCCACCGCCACCGTGGTAGTGCTGGTCCTGGATGAGAAGGACCACGCTCCGGTGTTCTCCAGCCAGGCCTACTTCTTCACGGCCCAGGAAGGACCCTCGCCCCAGGTACGAGGAGAAGGAACGCTCTTAACAACCTCATGCTTATTGTAACCAGGGAGTAGCTGAAAGGACTGTAGAACTTAGGAAGGGGCTGGTTATCTAACTAACTCTGAGCTAAATAGGCAGTGTAGGAGGATACAGGCAGGGGGCGCCAGCAAACCGTTAGACTAGCAGTTACTATCGTTAGCATTAGCATGGGAATTAGCATTAGCATTAGCATTGGAATTAGCATTAGCATTAGCCTTGGAATTAGCATTAGCCTTCGCATACAAACAACTAAACACACGGTAACGGTATCCCATATGAACAACACATTTATTTACATAACTGATGTATACATCCCCAGATATATACATTCCCTCCCCGCCGGCCACACACACACTCAATCACTCACTCATAGTATCTGGCCTGAACAGGCTTATAGTCCCGGACTGTGGTGCGCGTTGAGGCCTGGTTGGATGGCATGTGCGTCGAGGAAGGTAGCAGACAAAAGGGGGGGGTGACGTAGCAACGCGGAGGGAAAGGGCCTTCTTCGTAGTCCGCGCCGAGGGGTGAAGGGCTCAGGTCCGGGTGGTCCACGTCGAAGCTCCGATGGAGTCAGCGTTCGGTCGCAGTCCGCTAGTGGAGGCGACGGTTCTGTCCAGTTTGGCGTCTCGCTTGGTCCAACGTTTAACAGCCGGCTGCTGGCAAGGCTGTCTAACGGGAACACAACTAAACGGGCTATAACAGTTCTGAACTCGATAATCACTCTTGGTCTTCAGCTGCAGCACGGTGTGCGTGTTACTGAATCCGCCATCTTAGATTGACTTCTCGTTACTCTCTCTCGTTTGGTCTCTCTCGTTCTGATTCTCATCACACACTGACACTCTGAGCACTTCCGTTCCTATATATACACCACCGAACCTAGCATCCGGGTCACGGACACACCCCGGATATACCACGTCATCAAACATATACATAAACATTACAATAACAATACATACACTTCACGAAACGTATATGAATAGTATAGAAAATAACAAAGGAAATAACTGGGGCAAAATAGGGCTGGTTTGGGGAAACTAAACTGGCTCTAAACTGTGGGCCTTCACAACACTTATCTAATGCTAATGCTATCATTGACTTGATGGCGCCCAATGCAAAGCTACATGGTCATTTTGACTATGGCCTGTGTGTGTGTGTGTGTGTGTGTGTGCGTGGAGTCGGCCCACCGTTGTCATACCGTCGCTGTACCCTCTCTTCCTCTCCCCTCAGGGCCCGGTCGGCACAGTGACGGCAGCGGATAAAGACTCTGGGAAGAACGCCCGGCTGTCCTACCTCCTGCTGTCCGACGACAAGCACTTCCGCATCGACGCCCAAACAGGTGAGAGAGAGATTTATTGCAAAGTTGGAGAGATTGGCGGTTCGAACCCCGGGCTGGCCACATGTCGAAGTGTCCTCGGGCAAGACACTGAACCCCAAATTGCAACCAGTGAGCGGGCCGGCGCCTTGCATGGCAGCTTGCCGCCATTGGTGTGTGGATGTGTGTGTGAATGGGTGAATGAGAGGCCGTTGTAAAGCGCTTTGGAATAAGGCTATATAAGTCAGTCTATAGAAGTCAGTCTGTATAAGTCAGTCCTATATCAGTCAGTGTATACAAGTCAGTGTAAGTTAATCTGTATAAGTCAGTCTGTATAAGTCAGTCTATATAAGTCAGTCTATACAAGTCAGTCTATATAAGTCAGTCTGTATAAGTCAGTCTGTATAAGTCATCTATATAAGTCATCTATATAAGTCAGTCTGTATAAGTCAGTGTGTATAAGTCATCTATATAAGTCATCTATATAAGTCAGTCTGTATAAGTCAGTCTATATAAGTCAGTCTGTATAAGTCATCTATATACGTCATCTATATAAGTCAGTCTGTATAAGTCATCTATATAAGTCATCTATATAAGTCAGTCTGTATAAGTCAGTCTATATAAATCAGTCTGTATAAGTCATCTATATAAGTCAGTCTATATAAGTCATCTATATAAGTCAGTCTATATAAGTCATCTATATAAATCAGTCTGTTTAAGTCATCTATATAAGTCAGTCTATATAAGTCAGTCAGTCTGTATAAGTCAGTATGTATAAGTCATCTATATAAGTCAGTCTGTATAAGTCATCTATATAAGTCATCTATATAAGTCATCTATATAAGTCAGTCTGTATAAGTCAGTCTGTATAAGTCAGTCTATATAAGTCATCTATATAAGTCAGTCTCTATAAGTCAGTCTGTATAAGTCAGTATGTATAAGTCATCTATATAAGTCAGTCTATATAAGTCAGTCTGTATAAGTACTCTATACAAGTCATCTATATAAGTCATCTATATAAGTCATCTATACAAGTCATCTATATAAGTCATCTATATAAGTCTGTCTGTATAAGTCAGTATGTATAAGTGATCTATATAAGTCAGTCTATATAAGTCAGTCTATATAAGTCAGTCTATATAAGTCAGTCTATATAAGTCAGTCTGTATAAGTCAGTCCATTTACCATTTACCATTAATTCTTCAACACCTACTTTAACAGATGGCAACATTTCTCTCGCTCTCCCCTTTATCAACAACCCCCCCCGCCCCCCTCCCCGTAGGTGAGATAACCGCCAGGGTTCCTCTGGACCGGGAGCAGCACAGCCAGCACGTCCTGAAGGTGCTGGTGACGGACCAGGGGCACCCCCGCCTCAACGCCACCACCGCGGTCCACGTCCTGGTCAGAGACCTCAACGACAACCCTCCGCACTTCACACACCTGCCCTCCGGCAAGGAGCTCAACCTCCAGGTAGCTACACACGCTAACAGGCCTGGTAGCTACACACACTAACACACATGGTAGCTACACACGCTAACAGGCCTGGTAGCTACACACACTAACACACATGGTAGCTACACACACTAACAGGCCTGGTAACTACACACGCTAACACACATGGTAGCTACACACGCTAACAGGCCTGGTAGCTACACACACTAACACACATGGTAGCTACACACGCTAACAGGCCTGGTAGCTACACACACTAACACACATGGTAGCTACACACACTAACAGGCCTGGTAACTACACACGCTAACACACATGGTAGCTACACACACTAACACATATGGTAGCTACACACACTAACACATATGGTAGCTACACACACTAAACACATGGTAACTACACACACTAACACACATGGTAGCTACACACACTAAACACACATGGTAGCTACACACACTAACACACATGGTAACTACACACACTAACACACACTTACACACACTAACACACACTAACACACATGGTAGCTACACACTCTAACACAAATGGTAGCTACACACACTAACACAAATGGTAACTACACACACTAACACACACTTACACACACTAACACACACTAACACACATGGTAACTACACACGCTAACACACATGGTAGCTACACACACTAACACACATGGTAACTACACACACTAACACACATGGTAGCTACACACACTAACACACATGGTAACTACACACACTAACACACATGGTAGCTACACACACTAACACACATGGTAACTACACACACTAACACACACTTACACACACTAACACACACTAACACACATGGTAGCTACACACACTAACACACCTGCCCTCCTCCCGCCAGCACAGTCAGAGCACACAGACAGTGAAACCCCCCCACCACCACATGTACTGTCCAAGAACAACATGCGTGTTAGTGTACACACACACACACACACACACACACACACACACACACACACAGACTGCTAGGAAACCTTAGTGAAGTGATGTATCTGTGGTGTGTGTGTAGGTGTGGGCAGGCGTCCCAGCGGGCTCCTTGGTGACCACCATGTTTGCCAAAGACCCCGACGCAGGAGAGAACGGCACGGTGGGCTTCTCCCTGACCTCAGGCACGTCAACACGTCTTTCTTATTAAGCTATTTGGAATTAAATGCGTTAGTCAAATCACCCCCTTTTTACAATGCTAAGCTGCTATTTACACACAACGACCACTAGTTGGCTGCTTGTAAATTGGCCTGCTTCCTACACAGAAAAACTGCAAAATATCTTCATACTAGCTTATCCTGATGGGATTTTGAAAATGTAAGGATACTGGGTGGTAGAACGCACATATCTAGGAAAAGTCATGAAAGGAGGGTCCTGAAATTTGATCGAGTTTGATCGGAGATAAAACATTTTTCTTTACTCACATAACTCTCATGGCTGTGTTAAATGATTCAGTCATGACTGAATGGATTTATACAAAAAAAAAGAAATTCAGAAACTGTTTGACTTTGATTGTTTGTTTCTATGATGGCGTTTGTCTCCTCAGACGACGGCCCGGGTCACTTCGAGGTGGACGTCAGGAGCGGCGATGTCCGGACCACGTCCCGCTTCTCCCAGAACCCCCGGGCCAACTACACCCTGACTGTGGTCGCCGCCGACAACGGACCCGCCCCTCTGGAGGCGACTGCTGTCATTCACTTGCAGGTGTTGACCCCCAGTGCATGCTGGGATACCAGTTGTCCAGTTTATACTACACATTACAACCATGAAATGACTACTACCATCATACATTTACATTCACATTTTTGGCATTTAGCAGACGCCTTATTCCAAAGCGACTTACAATCAATACATCAGCAAGTGAATCATCAATCCACCAGTCGTAGCTGGAGGAGTAATCTAGCTCAGGCCAGGGGCCATTGGCAGTCGTTGTGAAAAAGTTTATTTTTTAGTTATTTTCATAGACACTGGAGAGACAGTACAAGGGGGGCAGTAGAAGTCTTAGGAGACACAGTATAGGGTAGAAGCAGTTGTCTTAGGAGACGCAGTGCTGGGGGGTGGTAATGTCTTAGGCGGAGCAGTTAAGGTGTAGCCTGAAGAGATAATATAATACTATAATATGATACTATTTTAACACATTTAGATTTTTTATTTGAGTCGATATCGGTAATAAAGTAAATGGTTTCCATGGATATTAATTCCGGTTCATTTATTTCACTTCCAGGTTTGTGCGGCAGAGAAACAAGATGGCCACCGCTCTGACACAGAAGGCGTGAGACGCTTCTTCTCTGTGAGGGAGGACGCCAAGCCCGGCACCGTGATCGGCTCGGTCCTCCTCTCGGCCGACGGGAGGGCGGTGGGGTGTCACTACATCACGGAGGAGGGCGACAGTAGCGTCCCCTTCAGCATCGACAGCCGGTCGGGCGACCTCTACGTCAGCCAGCCGCTGGACTACGAGGAAACGGCGCGCTACTTCCTGGTCGTGCGGGCCGAAGACGAGGGAGCGAACGTGTCGGTGAGCGTGAGTGTGACGGTGGAGGACGTGAACGACAACAGCCCCCGCTTCCGCGACGAGGTGGTCACGCTGGGCCTGGAGGAGGACACGCCCCCTGGCACACCGGTGTTTACCTTCCACGCCGAGGACGCAGACGCTAGCCTGGCCACCAGCACCCTCCGCTACTCGCTGACGTCTGACCCTGCGCTGGGGCCATCAGGGCCATCAGAGTCATCGCCCTCATCATCATCACCACCGCCGCCGCTCCCCTTCCAGATCAACCCGCTCACCGGCACTCTGACCACGACCGCCGCGTTGGACCGCGAGGAGAGCCCGAGCTTTGTGTTCACGGTCACTGCCACAGACCAGGAGACCGCGGAGGGAGGAGGGGACGGGAGGCGGGCGTGGGTGACGGCTCAGCTGTTCCTGCTGGACGCCAACGACAACCCTCCGCTGTTTGTGTCCTCGGAGACGGCTGGGGTGATGGAGGACGCGGAGGTGGGTGGGGTGATGGAGGACGCGGAGGTGGGTGGGGTAATGGAGGAGGTAGGTGGGGTGATGGAGGACGCGGAGGTGGGTGGGGTGATGGAGGACGTGGAGGTGGGTGGTTGGTCCGTGTGGGGCTGGGGTGATGGAGGACGTGGAGGTGGGTGGTTGGTCCATGTGGGGCTGGGGTGATGAGGACGTGGAGGTGGGTGGTTGGTCCGTGTGGGGGCCGTTGACAGGGCAGTGGCACCACCAACGCTCCGGGGGCATACAGTGGGGGAAATAAGTATTGAACACATCAACATTTTGTCCAGTAAATGAGCTCCAATGAGCCTATTCAAGTAAAATTTGCATCAGACTTTGGTATTCACTCAAACAATCCAGACCAAAAAATCTAAACATTCCACAAGTCCATATGTAAATAAAGTTGCGTGTAATAAAGTGGAATGAAACAGGAAAAAAGTATTGAACACACTAAGGGGTGTTCTCACTAGAACATTTGCTTCACTTGAAACGGAGTTTAGGATAAAGTTCGCTTTGCTCTGCGTCGTTTGGAGCTGTGAGAATGCGCATTCGAAGTAACTCCCGGAGCAAATACCCGTCGAATGCTCCGCTTGAAAAGGGTGGTTTCGCTTCGGTTAGAAACGACGCATCCATCACTTTGCTTCGCTTTGCTTTTGGTGAGAACGCTGCCCGACGCAGTCCATAGGAAAACAACAGCGCAGGCGTGTTGATCTGGATAAGAGAGGGACGAACGGGCAATTTTAAAATTTTCTGACCAATCAACTACCCCGTCTGTTGCTTCGATTGCGCATGTTACTTCGTTTACATGAAGGGCTGTGAGAACGCAAATCAGAGAAATAATTTATGCAACAATGTTGCGAACTTATCCACTTGCTCCGGGTCTCGATTCGGACTTTCATGTGAGAACATGACCTAAGAAAAAGCGGTACACCACAGCAAGGAAAGGCAAGGAACCAGCTGTAAACCATAACTAATTAGAAGGCAACTCTACCTCCAATCTGTGCTAATTAATGTCAGCTGGGTTACAATATATTGATGTGTTCAATACTTATTTCCCCCACTGTATATACACAATCTATATTTTCTTACTTGCTGTAACGTAAGTCGCTTTGAATAGGAGTGTAGTGCCGAATTTTACTACAGTCCGTTTCCGTCTATTATATACGGCAGAGATTTCTGTCTAATGTTCACTTTGTAGCGAAACATATCTATGTTGAAAATCTGACTCCGATTAATTATCACTGTGTCCAAAGGATTGTTGAGTCGACAAGGTAAGGTCAAATAGAATGAATCAATGAGGCTTTAATATAATGTATACTTGTTCATATCTAGTACAAGGCAAATACTTAATAGAGAAAAGGTTACATTCTAGTGCAGAGAATATACATACTCTCAACATGAAGACAACAACAACATGACCCAGGGACAAAGGTGACCTCATTCACTGAACCCCGGGACAAAAGAACTACCTCAAACTATTCCCTTTATACCATCCTGAACACCACAGCATTGAAAACCAGGAGCCATTGATAAGGACCAGCCAATCACCATTCATCTTATTGATCTTAACTCATGACATCAAAGATTTTACACCTCAAGACATTTCCCTCCGGGGGGGGATGGTAAATGTAACTTCAGGGAATAATAACACTTAATCAGCCATGAGGGTCATTTGACAAGTGGTCGTTGTGTGTAAATAGCAGCTTAGCATTGTAAAGAGGGGGTCATTTGGCTCTTTCAGTAGGTAAATAGGTGTTGTTCCAGTGTTAAGTGGTGTGTTGTTCCAGTGTGAACAGGGGAGGCTGGTTCATTAGGGGCAATTGGACAATGCCCCACCAAAGGGAGAAGAGAGAGATTGTTTTTCTATGACTTCTAGACAGTGTTGCTTCTGAATATCATAGTCCAATCAGCTAGTGTTCTGTGGAGTATATCATAGTCCAATCAGCTAGTGTTCTGTGGAGTATGTTCCAATCAGCTTCAAGTCCCGCCCCTTTCAGGGCAACGTTCACTCTACTCGAAAGTGCACTAGGCTGTTCTCGTAGACTTGCATGTAAAATCTATTTTGGTAACTTCAGGCCATTCGGTCATTTGTCTATGGGGTTTTGGGACATGCACAAAGAATCGTACGTGCTTACGTCATGTCATACGGCCGGCGTCACGTTCGTTCACCTGCTTCACCATGGCTAGTAATGTTCTGAACAACTCGGTTGAATCTTTAAAAGAAACACCGTTCAGCCGTCGTAGCAACCAGGAGAAATTAACAGTAAAGGAATTAGGACCACCCAGACCAAATTTAATTATAAAGCAAGTTTATACAAAGGCAGGGAAAATTGGAAAATCGTATAACCGAGGATTTACGAGGGGTTGGTATGAGAAGAAAACATGGCTAGCGGGATGTGAAGTAACAAATGCGTTGTTCTGCTTTCCACTACCGGACTTTGTAAACAAATTGAACAAATGGATTAGGAGGCATCTTTTGTTCCCAGCTTGATATTGCAACTGGACCTATTACCGAAGTCAAACTTGTTTAAGTAAGTGAATCATCTGTCCTTCAGTCATGATAGGAAAACCAAATCGATGCTGGGAGAAGGAATGGCAGACTGTATTCTGATTGTATCTTCTATGCTCTTTGTATGTTTCTATGCTCTTTGTATGTTTCTATGCTCTTTGTATGTTTCTTGGTGTAGGACCACGTTGGAAACAAGTGTTTCGGTACACGTTGACGTGTAGAAACTGTAGAGAGAAAATTGTAGAAATTGTAGAGAAAACTGGGGGGGTAGAGGTGATGAAGAGGTCTGTACAGGGGGGGGTAGAGGTGATGAAGAGGTCTGTACAGGGGGGTAGAGGGGATGAAGATGTCTGTACAGGGGGGTAGAGGTGATGAAGAGGTCTGTACAGGGGGGGTAGAGGTGATGAAGAGGTCTGTACAGGGGGGTAGAGGTGATGAAGAGGTCTGTACAGGGGGGTAGAGGGGATGAAGAGGTCTGTACAGGGGGGTAGAGGGGATGAAGAGGTCTGTACAGAGGGGTAGAGGGGATGAAGAGGTCTGTACAGAGGGGTAGAGGGGATGAAGAGGTCTGTACAGGGGGGTAGAGGGGATTAAGAGGTCTGTACAGGGGGGTAGAGGGTATGAAGAGGTCTGTACAGGGGGGTAGAGGGGATGAAGAGGTCTGTACAGGGGGGTAGAGGGGATGTAGAGGAGGGTAGAGGGGATGGAGAGGTCTGTAGAGGAGGGTAGAGGGGATGGAGAGGTCTGTACAAGGGGGGTAGAGGGGATGAAGAGGTCTGTACAGGGGGGTAGAGGGGATGAAGAGGTCTGTAGAGGAGGGTAGAGGGGATGAAGAGGTCTGTAGAGGAGGGTAGAGGGGATGAAGAGGTCTGTACAGGGGGTAGAGGGGATGGAGAGGTCTGTACAGGGGGTAGAGGGGATGGAGAGGTCTGTACAGGGGGGTAGAGGGGATGGAGAGGTCTGTACAGGGGGTAGAGGGGATGGAGAGGTCTGTACAGGGGGTAGAGGGGATGAAGAGGTCTGTACAGGGGGGTAGAGGGGATGGAGAGGTCTGTAGAGGTGGGTAGAGGGGATGGAGAGGTCTGTAGAGGTGGGTAGAGGGGATGAAGAGGTCTGTAGAGGTGGGTAGAGGGGATGAAGAGGTCTGTACAGGGGGGTAGAGGGGATGAAGAGGTCTGTACAGGGGGGTAGAGGGGATGGCGAGGTCTGTACAGGGGGGTAGAGCTATTCTCATGCTAAAATTGACTGTAAATCCAGATTTTAAAGTTGATATTCTTCCCCGTGGAGCATGCCCCCATAACCTGTGCCCCACCCAAACATTTTAGCACCAGCCGCCACTGAGTGTGAAGTGGCATGTTGTTCTGATGTTCCAGTGTTCAGTGGCGTGTTGTTCTAGTGTTCAGTGGCGTGTTGTTCTAGTGTTCAGTGGCGTGTTGTTCCAGTGTTCAGTGGCGTGTTGTTCTAGTGTTCAGTGGCGTGTTGTTCCAGTGTTCAGTGGCGTGTTGTTCTAGTGTTCAGCGGCGTGTTGTTGTGATGTTGTGTTGAAGGTGGGCAGCCTGCTGCACCACGTCATGGCTGCTGACGGAGACCTGGGGCAGAACGGCCGGGTGACCTACAGCATCACCGCAGGGAACCAGGAAGGGCTGTTCACCCTGGAGGCAGACACAGGTACGCGGATTCACAAGTGTTTGGACGAACGTTGAATGAATGATGAATCGGGAGCGGGGGGTTCTGTTTCAATTCGCTTAACTGCCGGAGATCTCGAGATTTCAGAGGGCCGGGTACGTTTTGGGAAAAGTCCTGCATTGTCCCCATTTAAAGTCCTGCATTGTCCCCATTTAAATTCACCAGTGTGTCCCATTCTACGGAGCCCCCCTGGGGTCACATGGTAGAAAAAAAATATTTGATGTGTGAATCCGTTCCCTCGATTTAGTAAATCTGTTCCCTCGGTTTAGTAATTTGTTAGGGTTAGGCCCTACGAGCTAGAACGATCGCAAGGATTCTAACCCTAACCCTAATCCTTGCGATCGTTCTGGCTCGTAGGGCCTAACCCTAACCCTAACCATAAGCCTAACCAATATGGGAAAAACAGAAGACACAGAAACAACAAGCAACAGATAACATGAGCACATAGAACACAGAGTTAACGAACAGGCACAGGGAACAATTAATACAGCAATGTCCAGGGGAGGAAGTGGGGGGGGTGGCAGGGTTAGGGGAGATGGTTAGGGGTAGGGGAGGTTGTATGCAACAGGTAGGTTTTGAGGTGGGATTTAAAAGTGGAGAGTGAGGGTGAGTCTCTGAGTGGTTGAGGGAGAGAGTTCCAGAGGCGGGGTGCAGCTCGAGAAAAAGCACGGTCTCCGAAGTGTTACGCTTGCCTGGCTCTTGACAAGGTAACAAAAAGGGCCACACATGGTTATCAATAATAGGAGATTTATTAAAGAAAATAATGTTGAATTGAAATAATGAATAAAGAAAATGGTAACGACAACAAAAACGTCTGCTGGTCGACAAGGAAGAGAGTCCATGAATCTGACCCACTCTTAAGGTTCCTGGGACAATTAGCATAATCACCCACACCTGAGCCCATCTTGAACACAGAGAGAAGGTAGACAGGACAACAGATGCAATAGCGCCCACTATAGGTTCAAGTGTCGATCGTCACAGAAGCCTTTGAGTTTGGAGGGTGGGACAGTGAGGGGAACAGTGGATGAGGATCGGAGGGTACGGGTAGGGCGATGGGGGAGAAGGAGGTCAGTCTTCACAACAGTTGAAAAACTCTCTCTATCTCTCTCCCCTCCCTGCTCCTCCCCTACAGGGCTGCTCTATCTGTCCTCCCCTCTGGACCGCGAGACCCAGGCGTCCCACAGCCTCACCATCCAGGCCCGGGACCAGGGGCCGGCCTGGCTCTCCTCCACCCAGACCCTGAGCCTCCTGGTGGGTGACGTGAACGACCAGGCCCCTGTGTTCCAGCCGGACGTCTACACAGCCGACGTGGCTGAGAACAGAGACCCGGGAGAACCACTGGTCCAAGTCTCTGCGACAGACCAGGACTCAGGTACCACTCGGACGACTGGTCTAGTTTAGCCACACTGTCCTTGTATGTTGTAGAAAAATGTAAAGGTTTATTGTCCATAATCAAAAGTAATCCAATGAATAATAAAGCTGAAGGTAAGGTATGAGATTAAAGAACGTGGTCAAAATAATGTTTTTCCAAACGAACCAAATGAACCATCGACCCAGGTGCAACTAGTTGTCTATCTAAATATACCTGGGTCTATCCTATCACCTCACCACGTGACAATCAATTCAGAATAAAAACACAAATAATTATATAACCAAAATATATAAATATAACTCAAAACATTAAGCACAAATCTTCCAAAATATAAGCCCAAAGTAAAACATGGCCATAACATGTAGAATGGGGCACATAAGGGCCAAGAGCAAGAGTAACCCTGTTGGTGTCTGGTCTTTCACTTTCCCCAATTTTATAACTGAGTAACTGAATTTCACTTCACCTAGACCACCAGTGGGTGGCAGCACTGGCCTGTTCAGTGTGCCTTGATGAACTCGGTCCTGTTTTGTCCTGGGCAGTCAACAGCCTTTTGATGAGATCTCTTAACCCAAAACCCAAACTGTAAAAGTCTCTTTGGTCAGATAACCATTGTGGCTTTTTCTTTGACGAAGAAGCTTTCTCTGAAAGAAGAAGAAGCTTTCTCTGAAAGAAGAAGAAGCTTTCTCTGAAAGCGCGTCAGCAAATAAAACGTATCTGAAGGGATGAAGTTGCCGTCCAGAACTTGTTTTATATATAGTTAGGTCCATATTTGGATTGACATAATTTCTGTTATTATTAGCTGTTTACCAAAACAGATTCAAGTTACAGTTATATATTAATAATATGTATAATAGTATAGAATAATTGTAGGAAGGGTTTAGGAATTACAGCTCTTTAGCATGTAACCCCCTCTTTTTCAAGGGACCAAAAGTAAAAAGTTGGACAATTGACTCAAAAGCTTTTTCATGGACAGGTGTGGATAGGCTATTCCTTCGTTATTTCGTTGTCAGTTAAGCAGGTAAAAGGTCTGAGTGGCATTTGAGTGGCAAACTTGTCAAAGTGATGGGAAGAAAAAAGTATGGCGAAGGCTTGCAACGACTCATGATCCGAAAAAATAAAAATCACAACAAGACTTGTTTGGCTCGATTGCGAGGTTTCACAATTGCCGAGATGCAGACCTTTTAATGAAACCCTGTCACATATTAATACCTTTTATTGGCCAGTCTCAGATATGGCTTTTTCTTTCCCACTCTGCCTAGAAGGCCAGCATCCCGGAGTCGCCTCTTCACTGCGGACGTTGACACTGGCGTTTTGCGGGTACCATTTAATGAAGCTGCCAGTTCAGGACCTGTGAGGCGTCTATTTCTCAAACTAGAGACTCTAATGGCGCTTTTCCATCAGCAGCCCAGCCCGGTTCGCGTCAGGTCGGTTCGGCCCGCTTTGGCCCGCTTTTGATCAGTTCTGGTTTTACACTATACACAACAGACCCGGAAATAGTAGGAGGAGTAGGCGATAGTAGGCGGAGTTACCCGTCATAACAGCGCGCCATGGTGGTGACGTATATTTTCACGAGACACAACACAGCCACAACAACATGAAGACATGGAGGAACTTGCAGCGGCATGTGGTATATTATTAACCGTGTTTTTTTTGGAGAGAAAGAGAAAGAGAGAGAGGGAGAGAGAGAGGAAGCTATGTACACATAATAAAGTCATGTTTTTTGAACCCTTAAAACCACTGCCTTCACTTGTCTGCTTTATGAACTGTAGTATCATTGTGTGCCGTGTTATTCACGGACAAACACGGTGCCCTTTGCGGGTTAATAACTTCGGTTTACCGTGGGTTAGGATAACAATTCAAACGTGTCCGGATAGAGGAGAAGACAGGGAATCCAAAACCATTTGAATGGTATCGATCCTACACTCCTATCACCGTCGACACAGCGCGGAGCGAATTCCCTGTTAAAACCGCTGTCAACGGGAGTTGCACCAGCTGGCGCGGTGCTGCACTCTCTCTATTTCGGGCTAAACTGTGCAGTGTAGCCGGCGTCCTGGTTTCTCCAGCAACCGGACACTTCCATAAATAATCTGGAAGTCAACGGGACTTTCAACCAGCAGCAAGCGGTGCTGCGAGCAGCAGCGGCCGGGTGAACTCCCGGTTCATTTAGTTTACGGTTAAAAACATAACTTCTCGGGGTGTCAGCGCGGTGGTTAAGGGCTCAAAATGACCGTAGACCGATGGTGAAGTTAGCAAAGGAGTATTGTGTTTCTACCACATTCACAGCCGGTGTTATTTGCGGGCAAAGACGGTGCATAATAGCGATTTTTGTGTTATGCTTGTTGTAAATAAAAGTTCTATGATGCATTGAAATGACATTAAACTAAGATAATACGATGGTCAGCATAATTTTTCGAATCTTTATTAATAAGCTATTACAGAAACTGTAGTGACATTTTCCAAGAGCGAATGTGGTATTTCAAGATGGCGGTTAGTGAAGAAATCTATGAACATGGGATGACGATTTCCATTGACCAATCAACGGTGTGCAGCGTCACACGTCACACGCAGCCTGGCAAAAAGATCCGGATCTAAAAATTTAGACCCTGGTATCGAAGGGTAGCTAAAGAAGCGACCCGACCCGACCTGACCCGACCCGGGCCGACATATGGAAAAGCGCCAAAGAAGCAGGCCAGCCCGGGCTGGCCCGGCCTGGCCCTGTAATGGAAAAGCGCCATAATGCACTTGTCTTCTTGCTCAGTTGTGCACCGGGGCCTCCCACTTCTCTTTCTACTCTGGTTAGAGCCTGTTTGTGCTGTGATGGGAAGAAAAAAGTATGGCGAAGGCTTGCAACGACTCATGATGACCTTTTAATGAAACCCTGTCACATATTAATACCTTTTATTGGCCAGTCTCAGATATGGCTTTTTCATTCCCACTCTGCCTAGAAGGCCAGCATCCCGGAGTCGCCTCTTCACTGCGGACGTTGACACTGGCGTTTTGCGGGTACCATTTAATGAAGCTGCCAGTTCAGGACCTGTGAGGCGTCTATTTCTCAAACTAGAGACTCTAATGCACTTGTCTTCTTGCTCAGTTGTGCACCGGGGCCTCCCACTTCTCTTTCTACTCTGGTTAGAGCCTGTTTGTGCTGTTCTCTGAAGGGAGTAGTAGGCTACACACCGTTGTAGGAAATGTCAGTTTCTTGGCAATTTCTCACATGGAATAGCCTTAATTTCTAAGAACAAGAATAGACTGTCGAGTTTCATATGAAAGTTCTCTTTTTCTGGCCATTTTGAGAGTATAATCGAACCCACAAATGTGATGCTCCAGATACTCAACTAGCTCAAAGGGAGGCCATTTGTATAGCTTCTCTAACCAGCAAAACCGTTTTCTGCTGTGCTAACGTAATTGCACAAGGGTTTTCAAGGTTTTTCTAATCATCCATTAGCTTTTTAACGCGATTAGCAAACACAATGTACCATTAGAACACTGGAGTGACGGTTGCTGGAAATGGGCCTCTATACACCTATGTAGATATTCCATTAAAAAACTGATGTTTGCAGCTAGAATAGTCCTTTTCCACATTAACAATGTATAGAGTGTATTTCTGATTAATTTAATGTTATCTTCATTGAAAAAAACTGCTTTTCTTTAAAAAATAAGGACATTTCTAAGTATGACCCCAAACTTTTGAACGGTAGTGTATGTGCGTTCTACCACCCAGTATCCTTACATTTTCAAAATCACATCAGGATATGCTAGTATATAATAGCTATTTTGCTGTTTTTCTGTATAGGAAGCAGGCTAATTTACAAGCGGCCAACTAGTGGTCGTTGTGTGTAAATAGCAGCTTGAGCATTGTAAAGGGGGTTATTTGACCCCCGAGGCGGCTCTTTTAGTAGGTAAAAAGGCACGGATGTTCTAGTGTTAAGGCCTTGGAGATGGCGAAACCGCCGCGGGTAAACGACCCCTACATCCAGATGGTAAAACCACACGGTCACCGTGTAAAAAGGCGTATGTTAGCTGTCGCTAACGCTAATACCAACACCGGCCTCCCTCATCCACGTCAATCACCAACGTCCTTACTTCCGACAGGACACCTTCTGGACTGAACAGTCAGTCTAGGAGACAAGCTTGGGGGGGGGGGGGGGGGGGGGTGTAGTGTTTGTAGTGTGTGTGGGGTAGCTCCAAGGGGGTCAGAGAGAGCTCTCCCCCCTTCTGGGTTGCTTCCCGGTCCATTAGCGGTGTGATTTGAAGCTCTCCTGCGCCCGGCCTTCCCCGGCCCTGTCTTGTTCTGTTTGTTTTCCTTTCCCGTTGGCTAGTCCCGCCCTGCCGTCTCACCGGGGGCTACCCCCGCACTCTCCTCCCTCTCCTCCTCCTCCTCCTCCTCGGCCTCGGTCACACACTCGCACCATCCACACGTCCGTCCGCCGCCGTTTATTTGAACATGTCACGCTCGGGGGAAGAGGGGCCTCCGCAATTTCGTCGCTCGTCCAAATATTGACGGTTTGGGTACGTCCCTCGGTTTAAACCGGCGTGTGTGTGTGTGTGTGTGTGTGTGTGCGCGTGCCTGTCTGTGTCTGTGCGTGCCTGTCTGTGTCTGTGTCTGCACACGCGCATGCATGCGTGTGTGTATGTGTGTCTGTCTGTGTCTGCGCGTGCACGTGTCTGTGTGTGTGTGTCTGTGGCTGCGTGTGTGTGTGTCTGCGTCTGTGTGTGTGTGTGTGTGTGTGTGGCTGTCTGTGTGTGTGTCTGCGTCTGTGTGTGTGTCTGTGTGTGTGTCTGCATCTGTGTGTGTGTGTGTGTCTGTGTGTGTGTCTGCGTCTGTGTGTGTGTGTGTGTGTCTGCGTCTGTGTGTGTGTGTGTGTGTCTGTGTCTGCGTCTGCGTGTGTGCATGCGTGGGTGTCTGTGTGTATGTGTGTGTGTGTGTGTGTGTCTGTGTGTATGTGTGTGTCTGTGTGTGTGTGTCTGTGCCTGCATCTGTGTGTGTGTGTGTGTGTGTGTGTGTGTGTCTGTGTCTGCGTGCGCGCGTGCATGCGTGGCTGTGTGTGTGTGTGTGTGTTTCTGTGTCTGTCTGTCTGTGTGTCTGTGCATGTGTGTGTGTGTGTGTGTGTGTGTGTGTGTGTGTGAAGAGGAGAGAGAGCAGCACCCTGGGCTCCTTCAGGAAGGTTAGTGAGGTTCCTCTCCTCTAACCTGAACCATCTGTCCCAACAACCCTGACGTGTTCTCACTCCGTCCCCTCCAATCACCACGTCCGGAAGGTCTCCCCACCAGCCCGCTCTGTCATTGGACGATCGCCTAGCGAGCGGACGGGTGCCGGGGCTGGATGTGACGGCCATTGTTGCTCCCGTGTTGATCTTTGGTGTCTCGTTTCTGTGTGGAGAGAGGGTGAGAGAGAGGGTGAGAGAGAGGGTGGAGTGTCTGCTAATCAATGAGACACACGCAGAAATATAGACACATAAACAGACTGACTTATATAGCCTTATTCCAAAGAGCTTTACAATCTTCTCCGTCACCCATTCACACACACATTCACACACCAATGGCGACAAGCTGCCATGCAAGGCGCCGGCCCGCTCACTGGGAGCAATTTGGGGTTCAGTGTCTTGCCCAAGGACACTTCGACATGGGGCCAGCTGGGGCTCGAACCACCAATCTGACACTCACCGGCCACTTTATTAGGTACACCTTTTCAACCTAACTGCGCGTTAACGCTAATATCTAATCAGCCAATCACGTGAATGAATGAATGAATGAATGAATGAATGGTCTTTATTGTCATTGCTATAGTACAGGTACCAAACAACGAAATTTGGGAGGGGTGGCTCCCCTGGCGCTAGGAAAGAAAAAAAAACAACTAAAAAGACAAGAAGGGAAAGGAGCTGGTTTACATAAATAAAGGCTATGTACTGTACACTATCCACTATACTATACTGTACAGATAAAACACTGTGCTGTACTCTATGCTATGCTATACCTATTCTAACATTTCCTATTTCTCTGCAACCTTATGTACCCTAGGGTTGTCATATTGCACATAGTGTTATTGCACATTCATTTAAAGTGTCGCAGTTTGCAGGCTTGAAATGTACACATTTGTGCCTCAGCACTACACCTGATTTTTCAATCCAGCAGCTGCCATCAATCCGTCCAGACTGTCCAGGGCCCAGAACCTAGGTCTTTGCTGTGTTCAGGGCCTGGATGGCCCTGGGGTAGAAGCTGAGCTTCAGTCTGTTTGTCCTTGCGAACATGGTCCTGTACCGCCTGTTCGAGGGCAGCCGAGCAAAGTGTTCGTACCCAGGGTGGGATGGGACGTGGTGGCAACTCAAAGCATTTAGGCATGTAGACATGGTCAAGACGATCTCGTTAAAGTTCAAACCAAGCATCAGAATGGGAAAGAAAGGTGATTTAAGTGACTTTGAACGTGGCGTGGGTGTTGGTGCCAGACGGGCTGTTTTTGAGTATTTCAGAAAGTGCTGATCTACTGGGATTTTCCCGCACAACCATCTCTAGGGGTAACAGAGAATGGTCCGAAAAATAGAAAATATCCTGTGAGCGGCAGTTCTCTGGGTGAAAATGGTGGTGGTGGTGTAATGGTGTGGGGGTGATATTTTCTTGGCACAAATCTTCAGCAACTGAGTGATGTTATAATGTCAATATGGACCAAAATCTCTGAGGAATGTTTCCAGCACCTTGTTGAATCTATGCCACGAAGAATTAAGGCAGTTCTGGAGACAAAAGAGGGGGTCCAGCCCAGTACTAGCAAGGTGTACCTAATGAAGTGGCCAGTAAGTGAATATACGCACTTGCGTACACACCACCCTCACACACCAATCTACCCCCACCGCTGGGCTGGACGCGACGGCCATTGTGTTGCCATGACGTCAAGTCTTTTGTATCTTCCTATGGAGAAACGACGGTGTGACCAGCTTGTTTCTCAGCAGTCCCTGTGGAGCTCACAGCAGGAGGCGGTCGCCAGTCTCTCACTCCACCTGAAGGTCTGGGTATTTGTCCGAAAATAGGTCTTTTTTTCCATACCCTGCAGAGTTTATAGTCTGGCAGCAATGTCTGTTTTTCCTTTTCTGAGAGGAGAAACTTGATTTCACTGCTGCTTGGGTTGAAAAGCAGTTGTAGACTTGTAGCCCCGCATATCCTGGTTAGTTGTTAACTCATTGGGTAACCCTGCCCATTCCGCCAACGTGGTAATAAAATGCTAACAGATACGTTGTACATTTAACACTACTACAGCCGTGCCTATTTTACCTACTAGTAGAGCCGCCTTGGGGGTCAAATAGACCACTTTTTTAGAATGTAAATTTGTTATTTACACACAGAGATCACTAGAGGGCGCTTCTTTTTTTAGCCTGCCTCCTCCTAAAACTGCAAAATAGCTTTATATTAGCTTATCCTGAAGTGATTTCGAAAATGTAAGGATACTGGGTGGTAGAACACACATATCTCGGAAAAGTCATGAAAGGAGGGTCCTGAAATATGATTGAGTGCAAAGATAGAAATGTGTTTTTACTCACAGGCTCTTCTAGTGTTAAAATCCCTATTTCTATGTGATTAAATTGCTGGTATGTGAGTAACATACCATCATAATAATGTTTGACAACAACATTTCCCCATTGGGGACAATAAAGGTTTTCAATCAATTCAATCAATTCAATCTATTACTATGTGATTAAACATTTATTTATTTATATAAATAACTAATTATTTAATAATATAACAAAAGACAAAATACTCTTGGGGGGAGGGGCTGAAAAGAAATCAGGTTACATGTTAAAAACAAAAAGAACACACGACAGACAGCGGCACACATCCAAGCATTTCCAGCACAGTTAAAAGATAGAAACATACAGATTACAGACATCTCCACACCTCCTCCACTTACAGTCACAGCATCAGTTTTAAGTTAAAAGGACAGCGTCACACATCCACATAAACCCGCACAACAAAAGCACACTAAGAGAATAACAAAATTGCATTCATACAGTATGCAAATTTGGACAGACACAGGAAGTCAACAGGCATGCATGGGACAGACAGAAAGCAGCCAACAGGGAGGGTTTGGAAAAAGATTACAGGGTTGAGAAACATGTGTTAGTGAGAATGTCCATGATAGAGTCCTTAAAAGCTGATTTGGAAATAAGATGTGTCCAGTTTGAGTGATATCCGTAAATGGTTCCAGTCATTGGCTGCAGCAGCCCTGAATGAAGATTTACCTTCTGTAGTTTTGTTTGTTTTGGGAATTTTTAGGAGAATATGGTGAGCAGACCGGGTGCAGATGTAATTTGCAGCAAGTGACACAGGTAGGGGGGGGACAGACCAAGGAGGGTTTTGTAGATGAGCATGAGCCAGTGGATATTAAGACAGGTGTGTGGGAGTATAGAGTGCAGTGGTGTGTTTTGAAAGGGGCGTTAGTGGCAAACCGGATAGCAGAGTGGTCGAGAACATCCAGCTTTTGGAGCGCGCCCTTGCATGCTGTCCTACAGTATATACAAAATCCCCATAGTCTAACATGGGGAGGATTGTCATTTGGATGGGTGGGGTGCTGTCTAGCCAGATACCCAAATATTTGTATTCAGTGACCTGGTCTAGGACAGCCCCATCAAGGGTGGTGATATATGGGCCTGGTGAGGGTGTAGCGGAGCCATTCCTCCCGAACCACATGACCTTGGTCTTACTGGTGACTAGAACAGCCATGAGTAAAGAAAAGTGTTCTATCTTTGCACCCAATCAAATTTCAGGAGCCCCCTTTCATGACTTTCCCTAGATATGTGCGTTCTACCACCCAGTATCCTTACATTTTAAAATCACATCAGGATAAGCTAGTATGAAGCTATTTTGCAGTTTTTCTGTGTAGGAAGTAGGCTAATTTACAAGCGGCCAACTAGTGGTCGTTGTGTGTAAATAGCAGCTTGGGGGACTCC
>NC_137676.1:51256806-51266806 GCF_963989245.1 Nansenia antarctica
GATTTGGCATAGTTTACTATTTCTTATGATTACTGATGGATAGATGATTCACTTACTTAGACAGATGTATTTATTGTAAATCGATTTGCATGAACGCTTCGGTTGAATGTAAAAACAACAACAACAACAACAACATTAAATTACAGTCAACCTCTACCTCCCAAGGCAAGGATTGAACCAGCAACCTTCAGATTGCTGGCCAGCTGCCTTAACCGCTCTGCCAAACACACCATTGTATTATCTTCGATGCAAGCTGATACACATACCTATATTCTTTTCTAGCACACTATCAAACTATCTATCAACATATCAAATTATCTCGTAAAAGGGGGGAACTAATATTTCCAAAAAGACACTTGACGGAACTGTCGTTTGGGATTGATTTTCTGCCTGTGAGACATTTTTTGACACACATCTTACTTAAACCAGACCTGGCCTATACCAGGTTTGTTCTGAAGGATTGGTTGCATAGCAACCAAGCAGCGAATTATTTGAGCCACATTCATGGAACGGAACTTGAGCTCAAATGATCTAAAATTATCAAAACTAGTCTGGATTAGCTCTAATCGCACTTCGTGGAATAGGGCCCTGAAGTGTACACTTGTGCACGTGCCGACATGGATTTGAAAGCAAAGGATTGGTGTTAGAGCCCATGCCTACACCAATCCTATGCTTTTAAATCCACTGTACATAAACTACCTCACTGTACTAGCTACCTAACTGTACAGTATATAGCCCATAAGTGTATATACGTCTAAACTAAACTGATGTTTACAACACTACCTCTGCACATACTGTATATTGCATAGTCACCTATCACTACCATTCTTGTTCTATTTATGTTGTGGTCTTATATCACTATTTGCACTTTTGGTTGGATGCTAAACTGCATTTCGTTGTATAGTACTTGTACTCTGCGATGACAGTAAAGTTGAATCCAAACTAATCTAATCTAATCTAATCTAATCTATGTTGGGTAGTAGTGGTCACTTCAGGGGGAAATGGGGAAGAATTGGGATGCTTCTGAAAGCTTTGCAGCATTCGTATCCTCATTAAGTCCCTTTGAAGGCCACAAACGAAAGATGGATCACAGTGTCACCAGGACATTCGGATAAACTTACCCCCAGAGCAGCTAACAACCATTAAACAACCATCAAACCGCCATTTAATGACCGTGAAAGAACCAGCGAGAAATCAAACTTTGCCATAGCCATGTGATTCCACTATGCTACTATGCTAGTTTTAACCAAAACAAGCAGAAGAGCTCATATAACTCCTATTTTAGAGACTCTACACTGGCTTCCTGTTAAGTTCAGAATAGATTTCAAGATCCTTCTGCTTGTTTCAGGGCTCTCAAGTCTCACGCATTGGGCGTGAGACACACGCATTTCAACCCGTTCACACACTCACACGCCACACCTTGTCTCACCCCCAATGCGTGAGACTTGAGAGCCCTGTTGTTTATAAAGCTCTCACTGGCACAGCACCCGAATATCTGAAATACCTTTTGTTAGCATATCAGCCCAATAGAGCTCTCAGGTCTTCTGACGCTGGTTTTCTCTGCGTACCACCATGTACAAAAGAAGAGATTTGGTGAGGCTGCGTTCTCATTTTATGCACCCAAATTGTGGAATGCACTGCCAGTTTACATTAGGGATGCAACCTCAGCACATTATGTTCAAGTCAAGACTAAAAACCCATCTTTTTAATATTGCCTTTAAATGACTAAATAATGAAATGATGATTATATAACAATTAAAGCACTTTGAGTTGCAATGTTTGCAGGAAAAGTGCTATACAAATAAAGTTACTATTATTATCATTATTACATGTCTCACCTCCCTGTGTCTACAGCCTGTCTCACCTCCCTGTGTCTACAGCCTGTCTCACTTCCCTTAGTCTGTCTACTGCCTGTCTCACCTCCCTGTGTCTGTCTACAGCCTGTCTCACCCCCCTGTGTCTACAGTCTGTCTCACCTCCCTGTGTCTACAGCCTGTCTCACCTCCCTGTGTCTGTCTACTGCCTGTCTCACCTCCCTGTGTCTACAGCCTGTCTCACCTCCCTGTGTCTGTCTACTGCCTGTCTCACCTCCCTGTGTCTGTCTACTGCCTGTCTCACCTCCCTGTGTCTACAGCCTGTCTCACCTCCCTGCGTCTGTCTACAGCCTGTCTCATCTCCCTGTGTCTACAGCCTGTCTCACCTCCCTGTGTCTACAGCCTGTCTCATCTCCCTGTGTCTACAGCCTGTCTCACCTCCCTGCGTCTGTCTACAGCCTGTCTCATCTCCCTGTGTCTACAGCCTGTCTCACCTCCCTGCGTCTGTCTACAGCCTGTCTCACCTCCCTGCGTCTGTCTACAGCCTGTCTCACCTCCCTGCGTCTACAGCCTGTCTCACCTCCCTGCGTCTGTCTACAGCCTGTCTCATCTCCCTGTGTCTACAGCCTGCCTCACCTCCCTGTGTCTACAGCCTGTCTCACCACTGGTGGCGTCAAAACGATCCACTCTTCCCCTGGAGTCGGTGGATGATATTCCACCTGGTGAAGGATATTCTCTGTCTTTGCGTCCCCCCCCACTCTTTTGCCATGTCTCGGTCTCTTTCCCTCCATCGCTGTCAGTCTCTCTCTTTCTCTCTCTCTCTCTTTCTTTCTCTTTCTCCTCCCACTCCCTGTCCCTGTCAGTCTCTCTCTTTCTCTCTCCTCCCTCTCCCTTGTCAGTCTCTCCTCTCCCTCCCCCCCTCTATCCCTTCCTCTCCATGCTTAACATGTCTCTCTCTCTTTCTTTCTCTCTCTCTCTCTCCCCCCTCTCCTCCCTCTCCCTCCATCGCTGTCAGTCTCTCTTTCTTTCTTTCTCTCTCTCCCCCCTCCCTCTCCCTCTTCCTGTCAGTCTCTCTCTTTCTCTCTCTTCCCTCTCCCTTGTCAGTCTCTCCTCTCCCCCCCCCCCCCCCCCCCCTCCATCCCTTCCCCCTCCATGCTTAACAGCCAGAGTCATAAAGAGCTCAAGGCCTGCCCCCTCTTTATGAATGCAACATTATTCCCCAGATTGATTTATGGAAAGGAAAGGCTAGACTCTTTTTTAAGGGTTCTGAGTCGCCTCGAGGTATTACCCCACGTTCCAGTCACCACGTTGCTGCTTTTTTAACCAACCTATTCATTTTCATATGTTCTTTATTCCTTCTCTCTCTCTCTCTCTCTCTCTCTCTCTCTCTCTCTCTCTCTCTCTCCCTCTCTCTCTCTCTCTCTCTCTCTCTCTCTCTCTCTCTCTCTCTCTCTCTCTCTCTCTCTCTCATGCGAATACAATTACATCCAAAAATATGCAATCATATTTTTGTGATAAACTGCTTTCAGATGTTGCTATGACAATATTTGTAAAGGCAGGGCTCGGGGGTGGGGGTGGGGGGGGGTAGTACGACGAACAATTAAATCTAGTCAGGATATATATAATTCCTCTCGCAGGAAAGCCTGGATGTCTTGAAGCCGTGCCAGGACGGGCCCTGCGATGATTGTGAATTTGCAAGGAACTGTTTTCTGTCTGGCCTGTTTTCCACTCGTACACATGCAGTCGGGGGAGGGGAGTGGAGGGGGGGGGGGCGAAGCTTGGAAACATTGGGTTTCATATCAGAAAGTATTTTGTGGGGGTATTAGACCTTGGAATGGCGCATTCTACCGTGTGCGGACAAGTTGGCCGGTTGCCAGTGACTCGAGTGATTTAAAATAATACATCGGATTCGGAACCTTGTTTTCACTTATCCAATTACTCCCCAGATCTGTGATTTGCCGTACATCAACACAGGGTGCGTTTTTAGATATCCAAACTGAATTCAGCTTTGCAATCTTTTGCAGTCTTGCAAATCTTCCCGCTGTGTGTGACTGGCATCTGCGCGGGCAGGCGGCTGTGGCTCAGGAGGTAGAGCCGGCGTCTAACCCCGTAGAGATCGGCTGGCCACGTGTCGAGGTGTCCTTGGGCAAGACACTGAACCCCCAAATTGCTCCCAGTGAGCGGGCCGGTGCCTTGCATGGTAGCTTGCCGCCATTGGTGTGTGAATGGGTGTGTGAATGGGTGAATGAGATGCCGTTGTAAAGCGCTTTGGAATAAGGTTCTATATAAGTCAGTCTGATATTATAGATATATATATAGATATATATTCATTCTATAGAAGTCAGTCCAGGTCAGTCTTAAATATGTTCACGTCAAGACTAAAAACCCATCTTTTTAATATTGCCTTTAACAGACAAAATAATTAAATTATGATTATATAATGATTGGAGCACTTTCAGTTGCAACGTTTGCAGGAAAAGTGCTATACAAATAAAGGTTATTATTATTATTATTATTTATGTTATCTTTGCTCCTCTTCAGTCCAGGCGCGTGACGGCGGCCCCCGGCCCCTCTCCTCCACGGCCACAGTACTGTGTCGGGTCCTGGACGACAACGACAACCCCCCGGTGTTCGCCCAGCCACAGTTCCACGTCAGCCTGCCGGAGAACCTACCCCCCGGGGTGGTGCACACGGCCCAGGCCTCCGACCCAGACCAGGGGGCCAACGGAACCATCCAGTACTCTCTACAGGGTCAGAGCCTTTACCACAACACCCTAACAAGCCTTTATAATAATAATAATAATAATAATAATAATAATCATAATCATAATAATAATAATCATAATCATAATCATAACAATAATCACAATAATAATACTATGCGATCTAGAGCCTTTAGCCGTTCTGCTCCCCGCCTCTGGAACTCTCTGATTTCAAATCCAGTCTTAAAACACACCTTTTCACAATAGATAACTTGGTTTGATCTGCTGTATTTTGTTTGTTGTTATATCTGACTTTGCTGTTTTTATCTCACTTTGCTTTGTTGACTTTATAATGTTTTGATATGTGGTTTTAACTATGTCTTGTAAGGTGTCCATGAGAGCCTTGAAAGGTGTCCATAAATAAAATGTATTATTATTAATATTAGTAATAATAATAATAATAATAATAATAGATTTGATTTCAAAAGCGCCTTTCTCAAACTCAAGGACACTGTACAGAAAAAAACAAAAGAGAAAAAAAGAGAAGCAAGACAAGAAGCCTTGTGATCATTAGATGGCGACTCTACCTCCTGCACCACAGCTGGGGCTGGGACTTTAACACGTTAATTTCTATTAATTAATTACAGAAAAAATAAGGCTTTTCATTATTTTGGCCTTGAGCTCTGAACATGTAAACAGGCCAGTTTTTCTCAACTGGCTGAAAGAGAAGCAGAAGAAGTAGCAGGCTTAGAGGTATCCTGAGGCCAATGGGTTTGTTGTTACTGTGAAGGGTACTGCTTTAGTTTGTTACCATTTTAGATGGCACTTGTGAGTTTATGTTAAACTGTTGGTCTGTTTATTATTTTGACCAAGGACATTTGGGTGGGTAGGGGAGGGTGGGGAGGGTTAGTGTAACATTAGGTTAGGTACATTGTGTGATCTGTTGGTCTGTGTAGCTAAAATAAACAGGATTTTGCTGCTTTAAACTTATGTATATGTCTATTCATTGATTCACTCGTATACCAAATCCATTTGAATTGAAAACTGTTGCTTCTTGTGTCAAATATTGATATGCGGTTAAAAGGCGATTAATTTTTCTTTGATACATTAATTACAAAGCCTCTAATTAATTACATTTTAAAAATGAATTGCGTCCCACCTCTAATATGCTACCATGTTCCTTGCAGGCGAGGACTACGGCCGTTTCACCATGGACCCCACCACAGGGGCGCTCCGCACCACCCAGGTCCTGGACCGCGAGCAGCGGGCCGACTACACCCTGACCATGGTGGCCAGCGACCGGGGCCCCTCCCCCCTCGCCTCCTCCGCCCTCCTCCACCTTCGGCTGCTGGACCTCAATGACAACAGCCCCTCCTTCGGCCGCCAAAGCTACCGCGCCTCGGTGAGCGAGGGGCTCCCCCCGGGGGTGGTGGTCCTTCGGCTAGCCGCCTCGGACCCAGATGAGGGTCCCAACGGGGAGGTGACCTTCTCCCTACTGGGGGAGGAGGAGTTCCTGGGGGCGTTCACGGTGGAGCCCTCCACGGGCGTGGTCAGGACCAGGGTCACCCTGGACAGGGAGCGGCGTGACCGCTACACCTTCAGGGCCGCGGCCACGGACGGGGGGGCCGCACACGGGGGTCCGCCTCGCAGCGCGCTGGTGGAGGTGATGGTGCAGGTTTGTTCAAGTTCAAGTTTTTTGTCATGTATTAATACAATTAAATTCTTCAGCCTCGTCTCTCTCTGTAGTGTCACACACAATCAAACATAGTCCACAATACAAACAAAACAACAACACAGTACAAGGTGCTTAGTGCAGGGTGGAAAGTGCCAAGTGCAGTGTGCATGGTTCAGCTGTTCAGCAACCTGACTGCCTGTGGGAAGAAACTATTTCTGAGGCGGGTGGTGTGTGAGTTGATAACTATAGAAGTTTCAGGATGGGAGTAGTGTGAATAGTCCATAGGCAAGGTGGCTGGTGTTTTTAATTATGTTTGTTTGTTTATTAGGATCCCCATTAGCTAACGCCATGACATTAGCTAGTCTTCCTGGGGTCCGACGCAAAAATCATATAATTGTCAACATTATATACATACATATGTTGTATTAATGTATAAGTTGTTTGTCTGTTGATTATATGTGGACCCCAGGAAGATTAGCAAACTGCTACGGCATAAGCTAATGGGGATCCTTTTAAATAAACAAATAAACAGACAATTGTAAACATCTTATACATACATACATCATAATAACAAGGAATAAAATAAAAAAACAAAGAAAATAAAGTAACAGATCAGATCAAGATAAATCATCTACTGTTCATTCAGAGTTAATTGTATTAAGTTGCTCTTTTATTGTTGTCTTCTGCTTGGGTAAAGTGTTCCATCCAGTATTGGCTCCAAAAATGATTTGACAGGGCTCCCACGGGTCCTTGAAATCCTTGAAAGTTTGTGAATTTGAGAAAAAGAAATCAAGGTCTTAAAAGTTTTTGAAAATAGACATGGGTCATTGAAAGTGCTTGAATTCCCCTCTCTCTCTCTCTCTCTCAAAAAATATATATATTCAAAAATGTTTTACTTAGCTCGTCAACTAGTTCTGTCTCAAACTATGCCGTGTTGGGTCCTTGAATTTGAGGGAATTGAGTCTTGAAAGGTGCTTGAATGTGATGTCTCAGAAGGTGTGGGAACCCTGATTTCTGATGTAAGCTACACGCTAGGTGGAGGACGTCAACGACAACGCCCCAGCGTGCACGCGCAGCCCCGTCAGTGCCTGGGTGGTCGCCACGGAAACGGAGACGGCAGCGGCCCTGAATCGGACCATAGTCACAGTGGCGGCGACGGACGTGGACCTCGGGGAGAACGGGACGGTGCGGTTCCGCCTGGCGGAGGACGAGGAGGAGGACCCGGTGTTCCGCGTGGGGAGCGAGTCGGGGGCGGTGCGCTGGAAGGCGGGAGGAGGAAGTCCCGGGGGGTTCTCCTCTGGGAGGAAGCTGCGGGTGCTGGCGGTGGACCAGGGGATGCCCGCCCTCACCTCCACCTGCCTGGTGCTCATCCACCTGAGGGGGGAGGAGGAGGGGCTGCGCTTCACACAGACACACTACCACGCCGTCCTCGCCGAGGACAGCAGCACCGGTAAGGACCAACTGGTTAGATTAGATTCACATTCAAGTAAAAGTACAAGTACTATACGACGAAATGCAGTTAACACTAGAACAGCCGTGCCTTTTTTACCTACTATAAGAGCCGCCTCGGGGGTCAAATGTCTTTACAATGCTCAAGCTGCTATTTACACACAACGACCGCTAGTTGGCCGCTTGTAAATTAGCCTGCTTCCTACACAGAAAAACAGAAAAATAGCTTTATATTAGCTTATCCTGATGTGATATTGAAAATGTAAGGATACTGGGTGGTAGAACGCACATATCTAGGAAAAGTCATGAAAGAAGGGTCCTGAAATATGATCTAGTATTAGTGTATTAGTATTAGTATTACACTAGTATTAGTGTAGTATATTATAGTATTTATATATATATATATATATATATATATATATATATAGTATATTAGTGTAGTGTAAGACTCACTAATGAATTCATTTCATAACAATATAAATTCCTCAAACAAAGTTCGGAAACGTTATTTTGGTCCATTATTCCTCCCCTTTAATAATACCAATTGGTATTGTATTTTATATAGTTGGAAAGCCTGATTAATCACCTTTACAACGAGGTACACCTTGTAAGGATCATGCTTTCGTGGAATGAGCAACACAGCTAAACGTGTGGGTAGCGGCCCAAAAATATTTGCCCAAATCCCCTGCAATATTCTTCTGTTGGTATTCACTCTCGTTTTGAGTTGCTTGGTGGATTGGATGATTGCACTCTCCCACAGTAATAAGGAAAAAACAACACATATTGGCCATTTTTACACTTTATTCATTTTACACTGTCAGGGACCTCAGTAGCGTGTGGAAGATCCATACGCAGTCACAACAGCTTGGCTCCTCCTCCTCATGCTGGTCACCAGCCTGGTCACACACTGCTGTGGGACGGCATCCCATTCCTCAACCAGGATTTGCTGCAAGTCAGCCAACATGGTTGCGTTGGTCACTCTGGCATGTACAGCACGCCCAAGCTGATCCCACAAGTGTTCAATTGGGTTGTGGTCTGGACTCACGGCAGGCCATTCCATCCTCTCCACTCTCAAATTCTGGAGGTACTCTGTGATGATCCTGGCTCTGTGGGGGCGAGCGTTGTCATCCTGGAGGATGGAGTTAGGTCCCAGATTCTGGAGATATGGGATCGCCACTGGCCCCAGAATATAATTCCTGTCAATTAGGTGCCGATTAGGTGCCAGTCACACACCTGTGACTGACATACACCTGCCAGCACTTGAAGCTCAAAACGAGAGTGAATACCAACAGAAGAATATTGCAGGGGTTTTGGCACATTGTTTTGGGCCGCTACCCACACGTTTAGCTGTGTTACTCATTCCACGAATGCATGATCCTTACAAGTTGTACCTCGCTGTAAAGGTGACTAATCAGGCTTTCCAACGATCTAAAATACAATACCAGTTGGTATTATTAAAGGGGAGGAAGAATCGACTGAAATAACGTTTCCAAACTTTTTTTGAGGGGTTTATAACGGTAACTTGACACCAAATCAATAAAAAAGTAATCGATAATAAAATAGAGAGTTTTAGACATACCATCACTGTCACGATTTCCATAAAAACCTTCTTCATTTCAGAAGGCTTGAAGCTTTGTGTGCATCCAGCGCTCTCCTGTGCGCAATTGCCTTGCGCACGTCCTCCATTTCACACTCGCTCCGTGACGCTTTTTCTCTCGAATCCCTTTTCTCAAATTTGATGATTGACCACTCATTTTAAACGTCAGAGCCAATAGAATCGAGCAGCGGCGGGTAAAATTACCTTGGAGGACCAGTGATAAGGAAATTCGGGCGTTGAAACCTAGCATGCTGGTTGCTGGTGTGTGACGTGGGTGGAAAAACTTGCTTGTGGCTCTCACTGTGTTTACCGGTGGGGGAAAAAAACTATGTGGTCGTTTAGATTGGAGTCTTGTCGATCTTTTGCGATATGGATGAAAAGAATTGATAGAGGTAAGCTCTTTATATCTCTTATATTAAACATAGATCCGATTCTTCCCCCGGCGGGGGCGGGGGTTCTCTCGTTGGTCGATCCTTCTTACAGGCACGTTGGTGGGAAACGTCGCCGCCATTGATCCGGACAGCCCGGGACGGAGAATCGACTACAGCATATTCAGCGGCAACGAGAACGCCGCTTTCGCCATCGACCCACGCACAGGTAAGAACCCTCTGGAGAGGTGCCATTTTCTTTCCTCTTCTCTCCTCTCTTCCTCTCCTCCTCACCTTCCCCCACCCCCTCCCCTTCTACTCCACATCTGTCTAGCCTCCAGCGAGCATTCTTCTATTAATCGCCCGCAAGAACTCAACCAAACAACGCTTTCTTC
>NC_137676.1:51271806-51334306 GCF_963989245.1 Nansenia antarctica
TAAGGTAGACTTTGGAAGATGAGGGAGCAAATAGTTATCATAAGACTGACTATGATGTGATTTACAGTAAATGTGACCTGAGCACCATACACATTACTGTAAGTTGTAAGCAGATTGTTCATGAGTTCAAACAGAACAGAGAGCAGGGCTGATGAACTGGCTACACATCCACCTGTCTGATTTTATTGAACACAATACAGCACACATGTACTATCTTGTCAATGGTAGCTACATCCCTGTTCTCTATCTCATCCCCCAGGGACTTCACAAAGCCAACAGGAAGTGGCCTGCCCATGCAGGATTTGGATCACGTGTTCTGTAAAATACCAAGAAGTCTTTGTTGTTACACTGTTACAAATGTTGTATACAAATTGTTAGTCATACTTTATGCTGTGTTGTTGAATATTAATTTAATGTAGGAGTTTCAATGAAATTGTTGATCCTTTATAAAGAAATATATGAATCAGAACTTTTGATTTCAACTTTTGAGCATATTCCGATTAATACAGGAATATGGTGTGCATGTAAACGTAGTCATTGAGATGAAAAGCAATATCATACAGTATGCAATAATATAGTTCAGATATGATACAGTATAGGAAGTTCAAGTAGTACTCATTGATTGTTGGACACCTATGATCATAATATCCAATAACAGTGATCATTAATACAATTTAAAAGGACTATGGTTACAGAATATATCACATAACCTTGTTTTGTGGGATTTGGAGCTTTGTATACTGTTCTGCACAAACAACGCAAGCTACTTTCCGAATCCCACTCCCTCAATACACTGTTTACAGTCATGCTTGAAAGTCGTCATCAGACAATGGGACTTATATGAAGATCAAATAAAAGTCTAAAATGTGTGGAAATTCCAACAGGGTTCACAAGCATTCAAGCATGATATACCGGTACAGTATACGGATCCTGCTGTTGACTCATTTTCACCATAGACCTTTTTCAATTATTGTCCATTGGATGTAAACATGATTTCAACTTTCTTGACGGCAAATGTATTCATGTGATAAAACCTTTGGTGCCAAGATAGCTGTAGGTTTGCCAAACTCTGAATCAGACGACATACTCTGAACCCTGATGCCTCTCCCTTGAAGATGTCCTCGCATCATCTTGTATCCACAGTTGGGAAACATTTGCTGGATATCAGAGATAATGGTGTCCAGGTGCTCATCTTCCACATGAGAAAATAAATCTGATACCCTATTGTGAAAAAAATATATATTCAGAATCAGAATCAGAATGACTTTATTCGCCAAGTAGTTTTCACAGAATTTGCTGTGGTTGTTGGTGCATACAGACAACATAAGAATAATAAGTATAAGAATTAAAAAGCAAGTAGTACAAAAAACGTCTAGAAGCAATTTATATATTTTGTGATTATAGATTGTAATATGTATGACATGACATACAGTTTACATACTGTGATGTATGTGTGTCCGTTCATAGGATGATATTTAGATTAATGCTGTGTACTAGAAAGTGGCATTGTGATTTAATCTGACTAAGCATGCTTATCTCAAGCGTTGGTTTTAGTTTCAGTATTCAGATCAATGAACGGGACGTCCACTTTTGGACGGCCCGGTCGGCCATTGGTGGTGATCCCAGTCTTGAGGAAATTCTTCACCCAAAGAAATTTGCCCCATTCTATCCAACAGCCACTCTACGAGAACACAACATCATTAGACACAGTGTTTTGCTCCACCTGAAGTAGGAGCCCATGGATGTCTCGTCGTACAATCCTGAATGTGTCCATGTTGTTAACCTTAGGACAACTTTAATGGCTGATATGATACTATATAAAGGCTAGGCTATGACACTATGGAAAGGCTGTGGCTGTGGACACTCAAAAGGCAAAAATTGCAGCAATTGGCGAAACGGCAAACTACAGATCTTACAGTTTTTATAGTCTCTTCCAGCTCCTCCCCCACAGTGCCAAAAACTCATGTCGGAATGAAATACAATGCAAATTAGCACTGTGATGTCAGAATACAATGCAAATTAGCACCGTGGCAACACTCGAATGAAATGCACTCATGTCGAAATACAACGCACACATCTCGAAATAATATACACATCTCCAAATACAATGCACTCATGTCGAAATGTAATGTGCTCATGACGAAATGTAATGTACACATCTCCAAATACAATACGGCTGTATTGATTTCATTTTGGGACAAATATGCCGTATTTTTGCATTGTATTTAGTATTTTTGCATTGTATTTAGTGTTACACATGTAACACATGTACACTTGTATTGCATTCCGGTATGTGTATTGCATTTGAATGTGGCACGATCCGCCCTCCATAAATACCACGTTCATTCATAAAATGACATAAGGGATGGCAGTTTTAGAAGGGGGATGATTTTGACTGTTTTTATTGCCATCCCTCCTCATCCCCCCTCAACTCGAGTGCTGCTTATATAGTGCCTTTATCCAAAGCACTTTACAACGGCCTCTCATTCACCCATTCATACACCAATGGTGGCAAGCTACCATGCAAGGCGCCGGCCGGCCCGCTCATTGGGAGCAATTTGGAGTTCAGTGTCTTGCCCAAGGACACTTCGACATGTGGCCAGCCACCCTGTATTTGCCTTTATTAAATCTTTCTTTAAGATAATCCTTCACAGGAGATTCTTTGTGATTGGGAAAGAAATTGGGGTACAGGAAAGAATAAACTACAACTTCATCTGTAAGAGGTGTCGGGGGAATATTAACCCTTGTGTGGTGTTCACTTTTTGGACCCTTTCGTACTCTTCGGGTCAAGTTGACCCGGGACATCAATGGGGTTTTGAAAGCACTTTTCCTGACACGGTGCTCCTAGTCCCAATGGTGACCCGTACAAGGGAGTATGCTCAGGGTGCAAGATAGCCCCAAAATAGCCCATAATATTAAAGAGCGCCTCCTGTGGGCACAAACAGGTACTGTACCCATTAATGCACAATAGGTACTGTGTTCACATTCAAAAGTGTATATTTTGTTCTGGTGGACCTAGGGGGCTGCCCTTTGGAGGGGCTGGAGCAGAGGGTGCCTAATTATAACCCTCAAAGTGTCAGACCCCTGGGAATAGGTGGGGCCGAACGGCAGCATGATGAGTAGAGGCGTTTTTACGCACATGATGCTCCTAACTTCCACTAAACAAAATCCACTATAATAAAGACTTGGTTGTCATAAATCATACTTATCTAGGAAAAATGTAAATGAAACAATGTTTTTATTGATGTTTATTATTTTGAACTTATATTCTCAATTGATTTTCAAAGCATTATAATCAAAGCTGTAAAAAATACAGGTGATGAACAAGAATAATGCTACAAATGCTGAAACACAAAACATGTGGAATGTACACTGTTTTAGTCACTGAAATAACACTGGTTACAATTGTGTGTGCATGGGCATGTCTGTCTACACAACACATCAACACAGCATTTGACAGTATGTGTACCACAAATGTACTTTTTGCAGTTGCTGCATGTGGTCCCTGTCTTTGTGTCCTTTGAGGGTCCACACACCTCGCAGCGCGTCCTGGGCATATGTTGTCTCCTTTGGATATGCGGTGTCACCAGTGCCATACCTAGCTCCTCAAGGAAAATACGTCGTCTTTGGAGCTTCCTTTGGTTCCAGTCTGGGTTGACTGCCATCCAGATTGAAAATGCATTGTAGGCTGAAACATCCAGGATGTTGAAGAAGATCACGAGAGGCCACCGTAGAGTTCTTCTTTGGCAGCTGTAGCAGGCCAGCAGCTTGTCCAGGTTGTCTATTCCACCTTTGGTGGCGTTGTAGTCAAGTATGACCTCTGGCTTACGGTCCTCCCGGCCACTGATTCTTCCATCCCTATGTAGAGTGCTCATGAGCATCACATTCTTGCCCTTTTTTGGTATGTAAGACACCAGGGTAGTGTTGGCTGTAAACACAAAGTTGAAGGAATGGACTGGCCTGTTCTTCACATTTAGAAACTGGGGTGGGAGCTCTGTCTTGTTTTTTCGGACTGTTCCAACCATTGTCACCTTTCGTTTGAGAAGTTCCTGTCCCAGGCTGTAGGATGTAAAGAAATTATCTCAGGTGATGTTATGGCCACTGAGGCCCTGTGACATATCCAACACCACCCGTGTCCCCTGGTTTCTCTCAGGGGCTCCTCCCTCTGGCTTCCCTGTATAAATTTGCATGTTCCATGCATACGATGAAACGGCATCACAGGCTACCCAGATTTTTATTCCGTACCTTGCTGGTTTGGAGGGCATATACTGCCTGAAGGGGCAACGACCTCTAAACCCCACAAGCCGTTCATCCACAGTTAGATTGGGCCCAGGGTTGTAAAGAAGTGGAAGCCGGTCCACCCACTTGTCCCACACCGTGCGGATTGCAGCCAACTTGTCCCTACGCCGTCTAACAGGTCTTGATTCCCGGTCATCAAACCTGATGACCCTCGAGTAGATATTGAAGCTCTTCAGAGACATTGTGGCTCTAAAAATTGCTCTCCCTGTCTCCACATCCCACAGACTTTCAGTCGACTCCCCTCTTGACCTATAGACACCTGCTAGGATGAGGATCCCAAAATAGGCCTGTAAGTGTGTGTTGTCCATTTCTTTCCACTCCTCCCCGAAAACACGTCTCCCCTCAAGGTTGGTCATATCAAGAATTATTTTCTGAATTGAATCAGTAATCAGCAGCTCAAAGGATGACTTGATATCATCAACATGAGTCACTGCCAATCGTGTGGGCCCTGGTACCATCCTTATAATGTTAGCAGCTGAGCGGGGGGGCTCTCTCATTGGGGATGAAGACCATTCAATTTGGCCATTCTTGGACAAATATGTGTGGGCTCCTGCAGTGGCTGGCTGTGGGGCTCCTGCAGTGGCTGGCTGCGGGGCTCTTCCAGTGGCTGGCTGCGGGGCTCTTCCAGTGGCTGGCTGTGGGGCTCTTCCAGTGGCTGGCAGTGGGGCTCTTCCAGTGGCTGGCTGTGGGGCTCTTCCAGTGGCTGGCTGTGGGGCTCTTCCAGTGGCTGGCAGTGGGGCTCTTCCAGTGGCTGGCTGTGGGGCTCTTCCAGTGGCTGGCTGTGGGGCCCTTCCAGTGGCTGGCTGCGGGGCTCTTCCAGTGGCTGGCTGCGGGGATCTTCCAGTGGCTGGCTGTGGGGCTCCTGCAGTGGCTGGCTGTGGGGCTCCTGCAGTGGCTGGCTGTGGGGCTCTTCCAGTGGCTGGCTGTGGGGCTCTTCCAGTGGCTGGCTGCGGGGATCTTCCAGTGGCTGGCTGTGGGGCTCCTGCAGTGGCTGGCTGTGGGGCTCCTGCAGTGGCTGGCTGCGGGGCTCTTCCAGTGGCTGGCTGTGGGGCTCTTCCAGTGGCTGGCTGTGGGGATCCTTCTGCTGCATGCTCAGAGTGAAACTCATCTCCAAATTCACTTTCAGAATCAGAATACTCTGAATTAATTTTTACATTATCCTCATCTGAAACATCCTCCCCCCCTTCAACTTCACTATGTTGCTCACTCTCTTCTAATATTATCTCCACGGCCCTCTGAACACTGTATCTTTTCTTCATGTTGCTGGTGGAGGATTGTAGTTGAAATGACCTATACACTGGGATGGAGAGCTATTTCTCTCTTTTATCCCTCCCATGATGTGCAGGTGCAGTACAATATTATTATACATTTTTTTTACAACATTGCACTTCAAAGGGTAAAAAGTGCGAGAGCAGACAGCTTCTCGGCGCGGGAAAGCCAGAGCAGACGGCTTCTTGTGCAGGTGTGAGGAGTCCAGTACAATATTATTCTTTATTATTATTATACAATGTTGCATTTCAAAGGGTAAAGAGTGCGAGAGCAGACGGCTTCTCGGCACGGGAAAGACAGAGCAGAGGTGTGTGAGTGAGTGAGTGAGTGTCAGTGTGAGTGTGTGTATGTTTCTGTGTCTCTGTGTATCCGGGTCAAAATTACCCGAACACCTTATGAAGGACATAAATGTGTTGGGGTATTGTAGGATGTGTGTAAAAAAAAAAAGATTTTTGTTTTTTGTTTTTCATATAAAATGAGCCAAGGCCATGGAGTTTCAGATTGATAAAATGTATTCTTGTACCATTTCTCTTTAAGTAAAAATTGAAAACGGGTCAGGTTGACCCGAACACCACACAAGGGTTAAAGGAATATATTTCTGTCAAATATGTATTTTCTTCCCTTAATATATCTTTAGGAGTTATCAATGGTTCATTATCATTAGTAATTCATTTTGATATATTCTTTTTTGAAGAATTCCTATTTTGAAGTTTTAGAACGAAGGCTGTAGCTCTCTCTCCTTTTTCCATCCCTTCCGCCTTTTTCTTGAGCTTTTATTAGGTCTTTCTTGGTAGAGGCCCTCCGATTCTTTTTGCTTTCCGTCCAATTCGTCAAACATCTCATTAGGTATTTTATTAGAGCTATCTACAATCCTGTTTAATACATCCATTTCTTCTAACAATTTATGTTGTTTAATTTTTCAGTGAAGTGAATTGAATTGCCTGGCCTCTAAAAGAACACTTAAGAGAACACTTAAAAGAACACTTAAAAGCATCCCATACTACATGGGGGTTTGCTAAGTCAATATTCTAAGAAAGAAAATCTGATAATTTAATTAGTTTTAGTTATAAACCTAGGGTCAGTTAACAGACTTGGATTACATTTCCAGTACCCATACTCGTGGTGTTTCAGTGAGCATTAAGTGAACTGCAATTAATTGATGATCTGATCTAAAGCAATCAGCAATTACCGCTCTTGCTACTCCCGTTGGGGGCGGCCGTGGTGCAGGAGGCAGAGCAGGCGTCTAATGATCGCAAGATCGACAGATCGGCGGTTCGAGCCCCGGCTGGCGACATGTCGAAGTGTCCTTGGGCAAGACACTGAACCCCAAATTGCTCCCAATGAGCGGGCCGGCGCCTTGCATGGTAGCTTGCCGCCATTGGTGTGTGAATGTGTGTGTGAACGGGTGAATGAGAGGCCGTTGTAAAGCGCTTTGGATAAAGGCGCTATATAAGTGCAGTCTATTTACATGCTTGACACTCCCCAGGTGAGATCACTGTGGGCGACGGAGCCCGTCTGGACTACGAGGAGAGCCGGCTCCTCCACCTGGCTGTGTTGGCCGACAGCGGCTCTGGGACGGCCCACTGCAGGGTGACGGTCTCCCTGGGGGACGTCAATGACAACTCCCCCGCCATGGGGCAGGGCCTCTACCGGACCTCCGTCTGGGAGGGGCAGCGGCCCAACACCTACGTCATGCAGGTGAGGCCGACCGGCGCTGAACCTGGACTTTTCTTTGCGCAAAAATAAAACTGAACACATTATTTGTGATCTTTATGCCCTATGTCTTGTGCTGCAATGCAATGTAAGGAACAGAAGCCTAAGAATTTGACTCTGTTACAGTTGTGTAATGTGACGTAACGATAAACTTGAAACTCGAACGATGGTTTTTCTTCCCTTTCTGTAGCACTGTAACTGTGTGCGGCACTAATTCTTGTGGAAAGTTTTTTCTCGATCGTTGAGATGTGTTTCACTCGCTTTGGAACAAACGTACTTTGTTGTGAGTCGCTCTGGATAATAGTAATAATAATAATAATAATAACTTTTTATTGTATAGCGCTTTTCCTGCAAATGTTGCAGCTCAAAGTGCTCTGCGTCTGCTAACGGACTAGTGTGTAAAGGTGAAACGCTGATTTCGTGAATCACTGCCCCCCTACTGGCTAAATCTTGTGTGTTTAGGGAAGCGTCGATCAATGTGCATGGTCCCTGTCCAAGTAAATTGAATGAAGTCAAGTAAAAAGTAAAGTAATACTTAATTACTTAAATTACTTAATACTTAAAGTAATACCCCTAGGCTCTGGAATAGCCTCACCCTCCACCTCAGATCTGCCCAGAGCGTCGAGGCTTTTAAAACATTAGCTAAGACGTATCTCTTCTCTCTGGCCTTTGACCTGAGGTGAGGCTGCCTCCCGACACGGCACTTTTCTGCGCCTGTTGTATTCTGTATTGCACCTTGTTTTTGTTTTTGTGTATTTTTATTTGTTGTTTTCTTTTACCTGTTTTATCTGTTTGGGCGGCTGTTTTTGACTTGAATACATGTGTACGAAGGTTCCCTTCTGTCCCTCCTATCCTGTAGGTGGCGGCGTCTGACGCGGACAGTGGTGTGAACGGCCAGGTCGAGTATTCCATCCTGTCCGGTAACCTTGACGATGCGTTCGTCATGGACTCTGTGCGAGGGATCCTGGCGACCAACGGCGTGCTGGACCGGGAGACGACGTCGTCTTACAAGTACGACCACGTCGCTCGGACGTGTCTCATCCGACAATGGACCTATCGCTAAGCCATGCCCCAAAATAGAAATTGTCCAATCATATCACAGCAAAAGTCACTACAGGCAGAAAACTCGGACAAACAACTCGCTAATATCTGATGGTGAAAAGCTTCTAGACTAAATATTCTTAAAGATATTCATCTTTAAAAAACATGTCTATTATTTGCTGTGGTAAATCCGAAATTTGAACTCCCGCCATTGTAAGTCATTGAATGTCATTCAGTCACGGCCGGTCAGTCAGTCACTGTGAGTGAAGAATTTGAGCGAGCATTGTTTGTTTGTCCGAGTTTTCAAAGGGGGCGTGGCTTAGCGATAGGTCTAATTCCGACATGCGATTATCTCATTCTGCTTCGAATACAGACGTGCTGTGCTCTGCCAACGCCAGAGACGTGAGAGTCTTGATGATTCTGTAGATGTAGTGTGTGTGTGTGTGTGTGTGTGTGTGTGTGTGTCTCTGTCTCTGCCTCTCTCCCTCACTCTCTCACTCTCTGCCTCCCTCACTCCCTCACTCTCTCTCTCCCTTTCTGCCTCCCTCTCTCCCTCCCTCTCTCCCTCACTCTCTCTCTCTCCCTCTCTGCCTTCCTCACTCCCTCTCTCCCTCTCTGCCTCCCTCACTCCCTCTCTGCCTCACTCCCTCTCTGCCTCACTCCCTCTCTGCCTCTCTCCCTCTCTGCCTCTCTCCCTCACTCCCTCACTCTCTCTCTCCCTCTCTGCCTCCCTCACTCCCTCACTCTCTCTCTCCCTCTCTCCCTCTCTGCCTCCCTCCCTCTCTCCCTCCCTCCCTGCAGGCTGGTGGTGCAGGCCTCAGACAGAGGCAGCCCTCCCCTCAGCAGCACGGCCACAGTGAGGGTCCAGGTAGTGGACGTCAACGACAACAGCCCCACCATCCCCCCCATGGAGCCTGTGGTCGTGGAAGAGAGTAAGGCGCTGTTGTAGTTTTATATCATTTATACTGGGAATTGGGGTCTCTCTGCATACTGGGGAGTCTAGCACTGAAGGAAGGCCTTCCCTTCCTGTAAGAGATGTGCCAAGAACTGTGGCGCAGATGATTAGGATTGGTCAAGCAAGAGGAGTGACTTCATCAGGCAGGAAACTGCTATAAAATGCTTGCCCCTCTGACAGGAAAGAGCTTTTTGTCTGCTACTTTTTCTCTGAGCTGCTGTAACTTTGCTTAATAAAAGCTTTAAGCTCTTTGTGCTTTATAAGTTCTACTCAATCTACTAAGAGTCAATTAAATCAACAACAGCCCGCCATCGTCGAATCAACCATCCTTTATTCCCCTTTTTAATAGACGGAATGTCTGTAAGGTGATCTTTCGGCAGCCATTTACTGGAGCGAACAGTGAAGCCAGCCCAGACCCTGCACGGTTTTCAGCCACAAATTTTCTTCCAAAGTTGTCATGACGACATTTGACGTATCTGCTGTAACCACAAGCTAATCTGCGGTAAACTTGGCGCTGTGACTCGCATAGTGTGAGTTGGTCACTGGCACGAGAAGACACATCTAGTTTAAATTCTGACATGTTCTGACCCTTTTGGGTCTTTTCTACTCATACAGTGTGAGATGGGGGCGGCCGTGGCGCAGGAGGTAGAGCCGGCGTCTAACGATCGCAAGGTCGGCAGATCGGCGGTTCGAATTCCGGCTGGCCACATGTTGAAGCGTCCTTGGGCAAAACACTGAACCCCAAATTGCTCCCAATGAGCGGGCCGGCGCCTTGCATGGTAGCTTGCCGCCATTGGTGTGTGAATGTGTGTATGAATGGGTGAATGAGAGACCATTGTACAGCGCTTTGAAATAAGGCGCTATATAAGTCAGTCTGTTTACCATTTAGATGCTCTATGGGGAAATAAACCAATGGGAATGTCTCCCCTGTACAGGACTAGCCCTCCTTCTAACGGGTTAGGTATTTTGTGATGGGGCGCTTAGGTGGAATAGTGGGTTAAGCGTCGACCATCTAACCGCAGGGTTCTCGGGTTCGCGGACATATCCTGCATGTCATCCCTTCTCTCTCTCTCACCCATCCTTCCTGTCATAATCTATACTGTCTCTAACAATAAAAAGAAAAATATTCTAAATATATATATATTTTGTGAGGACTTTAGAGGGTCTTACCCTAACAGGATTCTAAAAGAGGCTTAGGCTACTGGCGAATAGATTCACCCTGCTGTTAACTGTCTACGTCCTATAGTCTCCCCTGCTTCCTCTTACAGCTATAACCCATGAGTGACCTACAAAAAGGAATAGAACTCATAAGCCCCTATAGTTAACAACAACTCTATTCATATGTGAGTGCAAGTGGATGTGGTTGCAGGAATAATATTTATTGGTAAGTAAACTTTTACCCAAAGGAGATATTAATAAAGAGACTAGAATAACCCCTGAGATCCTATAATGTGTATCTTTTGTATGATTACAAGAAGGGTAATTCAACCGTAGGTGACTGTTACTTATCTAAACAAACTCTAATAATAACTTTATTTATATATTTTATTCAAGCTTAAGCGTGACAGCATAGCAATGGCAGAATAATATACAGTGGGGTGCAAAAAAATAATGTGGGCACCCCTAGTCAAAATGCCCTTTACAATTAATATGAATATAAGTGAAAAGAAGCAAACCTAACCTCTAACGGTACAAAGTGAAACCTGACACATTTCATCACATTTTAAAGCAAGATCCATTTTTATTTTTAACTTCTTACAGTTTCAAAATAATAAAACAAGAAAAAAGGCCTTGTGCAAAAGTTTGTGAACCCTGTCAGCTAGTACTTTGGAACTCCTCCGTGGGCAACTATAACAGCTTGCAAACACTTCCTGTAGCCAGCTAAGAGTCTTTCAATTCTTGTTTTGGGAATTTTTCCCCGTTCTTCCTGGCAGAACAGAGAAATATTATTCGCCTTCTTGCATGCACGGCATGTTTGAGATCATAATTTTATTTTCAATAATATTCAAGTCTGGGGACTGTGATGGCCATTCCAAAACCTTCATCCGTCTTTACTGGAGGTACTTCATGGTTGGTTTTGAGGTATACTTCGGGTCATTTGACAACAAAATTTCCCCATTGGGGACAATAAAGGTTTTCAATCAATCAATCAATCAATCAATTGTCTTGCTGGAATACCCAACCTCTCTTCAACTTCAATTTCTGGACTGACCTTCAAACATTAGCCTCTAGAATGTCTTGATATTTGGTGGAATCCATTCTTCCTTCCACTGGCACAATATTGCTTGTGCCCCCGACTGCTACACAACCCAAAAGCATAATGGATCCACCTCCATGCTTAACAGTTGGCATGGTGTTCTTCTCTACAAATGCTTCACCCTTTTTTCTCCAAACATATACCTTCTTTGGTTGTGGCCAAAATGTTTTTGTTTCGTCAGTCTTCAGTCAGGTCTTTGTTGTTTAAGGTACACTGTATTGTTGTTCTGTGAACAACTAGACCGGTGTCTGCTACTCTTTTGCAGTGATGTGTGGGTTCTTCTGAGCATTTCTCACCAGATGTGTCAGGTCTTCCACGTCTTGCATTGACTTCAATTGTTCCATTTATTTTCCATTTTCTGATGATGTTTCTGACAGTGGAAATGGGTAGTTTGAAACGTTGCAAGAGTTTTTTGTAGCCTTCTCCTTGATGGTGGAAGTGAACAATCTTGATTCTGACATCCTTGAACAACTGTTCAGAGGAACCCATGGTTTTTAACACCAGACACAACAGCCACCGCAGTCGGATACTTTAGAAGGCATGGAGTTACTTCAGAGTATATAGTTCAATCCTGGAATTATATTTACCTGACTCATTGAAGCCCTAACGAGTAAATCACCTTGGTCTGGGCCTTAGTAATCATCTTCTCAAAAGGTAACAAAGAATAATCCAAAAGGGTTCCCAAACTTTTGCACAGGGCCCTTTTCCTTTTTTTTTTTTTATCATTTGAATGAATGGTCTTTATTTGTCATTGCTACAGTACAGGTACCAAACAACGAAATTTAAAAGCTCTGAAAATTTTAAATAAAAAGAACCCTTGCTTTAAAATGTGCAGAAAGGTGTCATGTGTAGCATTAAGTGTTCAGGTTTGCTTTCAATCACTTGGAGATTAATTGTAACAGACATTTAAACCAGGGGTGCCCACATTTTTGCACCCCGCTGTAAGGATGGAAACATATAGGTCAGTCAAAGTCATACAGGTCAGTCAATGAAAAAATATTAAAACCTACCACTTTCCCTACTCTCTCCGACTATATCTAAATTTAGAGAGGCTCCTATCAGCACCGACGTGCGCACATCTGCAGAATACTCTCTCTTCCTCTATCAGCCCCGTGCTGTGGCTCCGGAGTAGCAGTGGACACGCGTCTCGCTTCCCCTTCCAAGTGACGCGTTACCTCGACCACCAGCTAACCTCTCGCCCAAGTGGCCCTGCTATTCACCTACGGACAATGCCAAGTGGCGGTGGAGGAAGGGCCCACACTCAGACGGCCTCTTGAAAAAGTCCCAACTACTAACACCTCGAAATTCAAAGGCTTCGGAGACCGTGCCTTTTCACAAGCTGCACCCCACCTTTCTCCCTCAACCACTCAGAGACTCACCCTCACTCTCCACTTTTAAATCCCACCTCAAAACCTACCTGTTCTCCCATGCATACAACCTCCCCTACCTCTAACCATCTCCCCTAACCCTGCCCCCCCCCCCCCCCCCCCTGGACATTGCTGTGTTAATTGTTCCCTGTTGGTTAACTCTGTGGTCTATGTGCTCATGTTATCTGTTGCTTGTTGTTTCTGTGTCTTCTGTTTTTTCCATATTGTCAGCGTCTTTGAGCCCCGGAAAAGCGCTATATAAATACAATGAATTATTATTATTATTATTATTATTATTAACACCTACGGACAACGCCAAGCTGTGATAGAGCGAGAGCTAAGTCTCCAGGTAGCCGGAGGAGGGAATATACTCTGAAGTGGACAGCCCTCCAGGCTGGGGGGAATCCCTTGTCTAAGTTTGGCTCTGTGTGTGCAACCTCGCCCCGATCCATCCTCCTCAGGGCCCGATGGAATGTCCATTTAGATGCTCCTGCCGTCCCTATTCATGTCTATCTCTGAGTATGAACTCAGTCTACTGCTCACATCACACATCACTTCATCATGGAAACATACTTTTCTGCAGATAACTCTCCTGCAGATGCTCGTATGATTCAGAGCCCTTTGACGTAGTCAACCCTCAAATAAGTCTTTGTCAACTTTCCAGTCGACATCTGGCGAAGTCATTTCCTCTGTCCCCCAACCTTCATAACTCTTCAACCTTTATGAACATTCATCACATGTTTCAAATGTTCAACAATTCACATTTCAACATGAAACAATCCATTTCGTTATTCTTCATTCATAAGGATACATTCTGTTAGACATATTTGAGCACTTTGATTATGGTTTACTGTGTCGTAAAACACTGGTTACATTGTACTGGTTACCAAACAATCAATACTCTGTATAGTGATTACACTGATTTACTACCTGATTCCATGTTATTGTTTATAATGGATTACCTTCAATAAAACATTCAGATCATATCATGTGTACTCAGACCGTCATGCAGGCTCTTGAATCACTCTTGATCTTCGTCCCCGTGGAGGGGTTAGGTAGTCTTCCTCCATGAACTCAGAGCACTGACTCGATCCCCAGAAAAGAGGAAGAGGTCACTTCTGGTGACCGTGTCTCCTCCTTAATAATAAGGAACTATCTTGGCCCTTTCCCCATCCTCTTACGTCTTGTTGTCCTTTTGACCCCGCTCTTGGCCTTTCCTTTCTTGGAACTCCTGGTCATCGGCAGGCCTAAATGGGATTTAAGATCCATGTCTCAGTTTTTCCAAGCGTACGCCTCCGAGTTGACCTCCCGACCGTCACGTTGGATGGTTCTGACTTATCATCCTGTTAAGTTCAGAATAGATTTCAAGATCCTTCTGCTTGTTTATAAAGCTCTCACTGGCACAGCACCAGAATATCTGAAATAGTTTTTGCTAGCATATCAGCCCAATAGAGCTCTCAGGTCTTCTGACGCTGGTTTTCTCTGCGTACCACATGTACAAAAGAAGAGATTTGGTGAGGCTGCATTCTCATTTTATGCCCTGCCATGCACTGCCAGTTTACATTAGGGATGCAACCTCCAAGTCAAGACTAAAAACCCATCTTTTTAATATTGCCTTTAAATGACTAAATAATAAAATTATGATTATATAATAATTGGAGCACTTTGAGCTGCAACGTTTGCATGAAAAGCGCTATACAAATAAAGTTATTATTATTATATATATATATATTTTAAATTATTATTATTATCATTACCTTGTGCGTCCCCTCTCCCCCTTTGAAGGCTGAAACCCGAGTGTCTATGGCGGTGAAAACCCACGCCTCAATGAAATTCACACGCGGCGCTGAAGTAACGCGAGGTTGACGCTATATAATTTAGCCCTTGGCTTTGTCCTGGCTGGCTCAGGGCCAAGGTCTGGCATCTAGGGAGGGGTCACTTCCTTCTTCCAATATTGTTGTTGCTAGGGGCAACCATGACCCAGGACGTTTCACTATAGCCAGAGGCGCGACATTAACATTGACATTTTTGGCATTTAGCAGACGCCTTATTCCAAAGCGACTTACAATCGATACATTTGACTAAGCAAGTGAATCATCAGTTCACCAGTTGTAGCAGGAAGAGTAATCTAGCTCAGGCCAGAGGCCTTTGGCAGTCGTCGTGATAGAAGGTAATATATATATATATATATATTATTATATATTTTTTAAATATATATATATTTATATTATTAAAAAATATATGTTTTTTTATTTTTATATAGACACTGGAGAAACAGAGAGACAGTAGAAGGAGACACAGTATAGGGGAAAAGCAGGTGTCTCAGGAGACGCAGTGCTGGGTGTTAGTAGATGTCTCAGGAGGAACAGTTAAGGTGTAGCCTGAAGAGATGGAGGTCTTCAGTCTCCGACGGAAGATGGGTAGTGACTCTGCACTTCTGACAGCCGTGGGAAGCTCAAAGCCCTTGTGATGTCACCCTATCAATTCTACATGGACGCCTGCCTCCAATGTCTTCCTCCTCTCCAGATCTGCCGGCAGGCTACACAGTGACCCAGGTGACGGCCGTGGACGCGGACCTCGGCCCCTCCCTCACCTACAGCTTCGCCGACAACGCCAGTGCGGTCGGGAGCTTCGCCATCGACCCCTACACCGGGGTGGTGACCCTGACGCGACCCCTGGACCGCGAGGAGCGGCCGGAGCACACGCTGGAGGTGTGGGTGTCCGACTCCCTTCACCTCTGCCCAGGTCAGGTGGAGGTCCAGGTGCTGGACGTGAACGACAACGCTCCGGTCTTCACGCGGGAGTCCTACCAGGTACGGGTAGTTAGTTACTACCAAAGCAGCTGTTAGTTTCAGGATGATGTACACAGAGGCCTGTTTGCGTCCATTTTTTGCGGCCTGCTTTTGGAGCACAGTGTGTCTATATTATATTTATTCTTGTTTTATTATGTAGTTGATATTATTGCGATTGTGTGTTTTATTGATTACTATTGTTCTATTATTGTTTTTGCTGTGGATATGTTAAAGCACCTTTAGCACTTTAAGTGCTATACAAATAAAACTTGTTATTGTTATTATTATTATTATTATTATTATTATTATTATTATTATTACTGTTACCCCTTGAGGTCCAAATGGTAGTTTGTGTTTTGGAGAAATTACTTGCATCATATGAAGAGTGTTCAGTTGGCTGTTTTTGTTTATTTCATATCCTACCAGTCTGTCACATTGACATTCACAGTCACATTCCTTATTCAGATTTGCATTCTATAAAAGTCAACTTTGCGATGTTTTTGCAGTTATATTTCTGATAGCTGTATATTATTATTATTTTTTTTATTTTTTTTATTGCAACATCATTAATACAGCAGGTTAATTATTCATTATTTGATATTGACCCTGTGTTTTTACCTCTAGGTGGCGCTACCGGAGCTGGCCTCTGCTGTCACACTGGTCCTGAGTGTGTCTGCTACGGACCGAGACTCGGGCCTGGATGGCCAGGTCAGCTACAGACTCCTCTCCCCGCCCCAGGGCTTCCACATCCACCCACACAACGGTAAGGCTGCTCCCCTGGACATCTCTTGAACCCAGAAATGGTGATTCATATGAACTTTTATGATTTGAAATGTCATCTATAGGCCTGGTGGATGAAATTCAACTTGGTTGCTAAAAGTTGCATGTTGGGCAATTTTTGTAATTAGCATATTATGCAAATGAAACACTAAAAACTGGAAATGGCAATGATTTTGCTTCTAGTTAACTTAAAAAGGTGATCTAAGAGTCTAAGTCCATGTTTGTGATGTCCAGAAAGTCATCTAGTACCATGGTGCAGTCATGCAACCTTTCCTCATTAGCAAACGTTGCATAAATTAGGTGTAAATTAGGTCAAAATCAGGAAATGGCTATATTTTCCCGAATACGTCAGTGTCATCACTTAGTATGGTGGGTGACATTTCAATCATAAAAGTTCATATGAATCACCATTTCTGGGTTTACTATGGGGCCCTATGGGGCTTCCAGGAGACTATAGAGGACGTAGAGGTGGTCGCCCAACCCTGGTGTAAACCCCACCTCAACTCAGATTCTAAGGTCATGTGAAAGTCTTCATGATGGACCTATTAAACGTTTAATTAATTAAACGTTCGGTCGTTGGTAGAACCCGTCTGGAACGGTCGAAATGGATCACTGCTTCAATGGTCACAACTGAGAAACTGCAGCTGCTGTCTCTAAAGCTCGTAGTGAACTCATGGCGGAGGCCGTACAGACCGGGCCCATTGTCCTCCTCATACCAAAGCACAGAGGCGTCCAAGGACAAGTCACTAAGAATCCAAGGCAGAACCATATAGCTGGGCCCGCGAACAATGGATCTTATCCTCCAGTGAGGATCCAAAATAAGGCCTCCAGTTTTATTCAAATGAATCGGCCTGTCAAACGCAGCTTAAAGGCGCTAGCTGTCTCAATGTGCTTTCCAAGGTTCATGTCTTAAGACTGTCTGGCAGCGTGGTTTTATTATATTCGTCTTTTATATTCCCTCGTTTAAAATCCAATTTTTCTGCCGTGGCTGGACTTGTTTTTCTACCCGTGCCAAGAAATGAGGTTTTGGTGCCAACGGTATTAAGCCCTATGCCCAGTGTTGCTCTAGATCAAGGGTTATCCAGAGTGTTCATACTCACACTGCCCATGTACAAAAGAAGAGATTTGGTGAGGCTGCGTTCTCATTTTATGCACCCAAATTGTGGAATGCACTGCCAGTTTACATTAGGGATGCAACCTCAGCACATATGTTCAAGTCAAGACTAAAAACCCATCTTTTTAATATTGCCTTTAAATGACTAAATAATTAAATGATGATTATATAATGATTGGAGCACTTTGAGCTGCAACGTTTGCAGTAAAATGCTATACAAATAAAAAGTTATTCTTCTTCTTCTTCTTACTATTATTATTATATTATATGTTGCCCTAGGGTTTGCCATTATTTGCAGGCTCAGATGTGTGAAGAAGGGAAAGAGAGACTGGGAGAGGGGAAAGACAAGAAGAATGTGGGAGGCGATGGAGGGAGGTGTAATATCAGAGAAGGCTGAAAGAGGGTGGATGAGACGGAGAGAGAGATGGGTGATGAGAGGTGGCAGATATAGGTGTACTTTGATAAGCCGAGGGAAGGAGAGGGAGACAGGGCTCCCACGGGTCCTTGAAATCATTGAACGTTTGTGAATTTGCAAAATAAAAATTACGGTTTTTAACGTTTTTGGAAATGGACACGGGTCATTGAAAGTGCTTGAATTCTCCTCTCTCTCTCAATTTAAAAAATATATATATTTAAAAAATGTTTACTTAGCTCATCAACTAGTAAATAAGTCTCTGTATTGCTTAACTTTACACATATTTCACAATATATAGTTTTGCTGTGCTGTGGTAGAGAAGGCAAGAGACCATCGAGTGTTCACACATTCAAGCCTCTCTTTTTAATTGTTGTCTGTGAGCGTATAGTTCCTATTATATAAATTCTCTTCTAGGTCTGTCTCAAACTATGCCGTGTTGGGTCCTTGAATTTGAGGGAATTGAGTCTTGAAAGTCCTTGAATTTGAATTTGATGTTTCAGAAGGTGTGGGAACCCTGGAGTGAGTGAAACGGAGAGCAAGAGGGGTCGTAGATAGCGAGGTCTCCTTATGAGCCCAATCTCTCTAAAGTGGCCCAAGCCAGCCAGCCAGGCCTGGCTTTTCTTTTTAAAAAAGTCCGGAAAACACCAGAAATGTCGTACTGTACGCCACGGCACGTTTGCAATAACACAGCCCAGCACTAGTATGTCATATCGGCTCAAAACATGTCAACATGACTGATGTGGTGCCCTTTAATCAGCACATTCCTCAACCGGTAAAGGATATGTACTGAACCAGACCAGAGAGCTGAAGAACACTGAAGCCTGCATGAGCCACTAATGACATCGAAAGCTTTCTGGCATTCTGCACCACCCCCCCCCCCCCCCCCCCCACCTTCTATCATTCAAGAGTGATTTGTAGCCTCCTCCTTTGAGGCCCAGACTTGAATATCAGAGAGATGTCGGCCATGTTATGTGGTGAGAGCTACTAAACGGGAAGTGACAGTTGGATTTGCCTCAACATTTGAAAATTGAGCCTCGCAAGAAACCGTCTCTTGATCTTAACTGGAACCAGAAATGTGTTCCTTCACGGTTCCAGTAGCTTATGGGTTCCACTCCTGTGAGTTATGGCGTGTCTTGATGAGATACTATATAACTGGGGAGGCAGCTATACAAAAAAATGGACTGGCAATAACTTTGTCTCGTTGTATTCACCTAGTGTGTGTGTGTGTGTGTGCGTGTGTGAACAATTAAGCATTTGTAAAAACCTTGTGTGTACAAAACCTTGAGTGTAATCTTGCCAGGTCGAGTAATGTCATCTAAAGAGCACTTTTACTGGTTAAAGTTTTCCGCTGAAAAACACAACTTTCATATGGTTCTTACTGTGAAAACTGTCAGCAGAGTGTGACCGACAGAGTTCGAACCTCAGAGATCGAACCCAGAGTTCGAAATTCTCACATGCTCTGCAATACTATTTTAGCCCACTGACCTAAAGCCTAGGCAAGTCTTCATGTCTCAGGCAGTCACACAAGTCTGTGACAAGCCTCTAAAGTCATTACAGTTTACAAAGGTAAAATAGATATTTTCAGTTCAGTACTTACACAAATAAGGGTATGTATTGCTAATGGTGATACAACGGTACATTTAATTAGAAAAAATATATTTACTAACATTTTTTAATGCATTTGATATTTAAAGCTCACTGCAGAAGATGATGACAGCTCTTCTGAACTTGTTTGAAAATAATGAGAAAAAACATTAAAAAAAAAATATAGTCTAACTACAAACATTCTCTCTCTCTCTGTGTCTCTCTCTCTCTCCCTCTCTGTGTCTCTCTCTCTCTCTGCCTCTCTCTCTCAGGGTCAGTGTTCACTACCAGGCCTCTGCAGGACGTCACCAGCGACCGCACCATCACCCTCCTGGTCGAGGCCCGAGACGGAGGAGACCCCGCCCTCTCAACCCTCACCTGCGTTGACGTCCTGGTCTTCAACGCCAACCACCACGCCCCCCTGTTCCCCCAGGACCACTATGCGCTAACGGCCCCCGAGGACACCCCTGTAGGAACCACCTTACTGACCCTCGCCGCCGAGGACCGGGACCGGGCGTCCGAAAACACCCACCTGAGTTACGCCATCACGGCGGGGAACGAGGAGCAGAGGTTCTGCATGGAGGAGGGAGTGGAGGAGGAGAACCAGCAGAGGGCGGTAGGGAGGCTGGTCGTGTGCGGCGTGCTGGACCGCGAGGCCACGGAGAGCTTCACGCTGACGGTGACGGCGTCGGACCGCGGCGACCCCCCGCTCGACGGCCGGGCGGTCGTCGCGGTGACGGTGGAGGACGTGAACGACAACGCCCCGGTGTTCGTCAGCGCCGAGTACCGCGTCCGGGTGAGCGAGAGCACGGCCGCGGGGACCCGGCTGGCGGAGGTGATTGCCCAGGACCCGGACCGCGGGAGCAACGGCCGGGTGCGCTATGACCTCGTCTCAGGGAACGCCCGGGGACGCTTCCGGCTCGACCCCGACACGGGCGTGGTGGAAACGGACGCCCCCCTGGACTACGAGGAGGAGGCGGGGTACGCTCTCACCGTGCGAGCGTCGGACGGAGGCGGGAGAGTCTCCTTCGCCGTGGTCCACGTCATGGTGCTGGATGAGAACGACCACTCCCCTTACTTTGTGTTCCCCGCGGTCGACTGTTCCGTGCGGGAGAACCTCCCGGCCCTCACCCCGTTGGCCTGTTCGGTCCGCGCATCGGACGACGACAAGGGGTTCTACGGCCGCCTGACCTACTCCGTCCTGTCCTCCTGCGTAGAAGAGGACGTGGGCAGGAAGGAGCCAAAAGAGCCCTTCTTCGCTGTCGACCCCCTCACGGGCAAAGTCCGCACCCGATGGATCTTGGACTACGAGTGGGAGCGCGAGCACTGCTTTGTGGCCGAGGCGCGGGACCCGGGAGGCCGGGCGGCGCAGGTCCGGGTGCGGGTGGCCGTGGAGGGGGTGGACGAGTTCAGCCCGGTGTTCACCCGGAGCGAGTACCGCTTCCGGCTGCTCCCGGACGACGGCGTTGGGACGGCGCTGACGGTGGGCCATGTGGCGGCCACAGACCGCGACGCAGGCCCGGACGGGGTGGTGGAGTACTCTCTCGCCGCCCCGTCGCAGTTTTTCCGGGTCGACAAAACCACTGGCGCAGTCGTCGCCGTCGTCTCAGGGTCCATTTACCGTAGGAGAGCGAGCGGCGGGGAGGATACGGAAGAGCTGATCGTCAAAGCCGCCGGCCCCAAACCGGACTCTAGATCTTCTTCCTGTGTGGTGTCGATCAACGTTTCCGGCTCGGGTTCCGAGGTTCTGAGGTTCGGGTTCCAAGGCGCCCGGGTGGTCGGCCTCACCGTGACGCTCACCGTCTTCCTCCTCCTCCTCGGCTTGGCAGCCCTGGTCCTCCGCCGCAAGACGAGAGAGGCCGCCCTCGAGAAGGCTGCCGCGAACGGAACGCTCGGCCGACCCACCCGTCGAACGTCCCGCAACATCAGCGTCGGCCTGTGCGAGCTGAGAGGACCGATCGGTTTGAGGGCGAAGAAGGAGATGTTCAGTCCCTTGAGGAATTCGGATTCCAGCGGTCGGGGCTCAGCGGAAGGCGAGACGGCGGAGGACCAGGAGGTTGAGACGATCGACCAGTGTTGGTGCCGCGAGAGGATGGGATCCTCCGTCTCTGTCTGGAGCGAAAGGGTTCCAGACTCTGGCGTCCCGACCTGGGACACCGACCGCGCCTCCTGCCTATCAGCGGACGTGGGATCTGCGGCCTCCGGGGCATCCGTCGCCCCGGCAACGGCGAGCACGGAGAGCCTCCACCACTTCGTGGAGGAGGGTGGTGGCGAGGGAATGCTCCCGCAGACGCTCCGGGCAAGGGACCTCGAGGAGCGAGCGAGAACCAGGGGCTACGTGCCCCTCTGCGACAGCCGGGCGTCCCTGGGGGTGAACACGGGGTCCGCGGTCTCACTGACGTATCGCGAGGAGCGACTCAGAGGCGGCTACGCCTGGGACCCCCTGGCGGAGCCAGCCTCCGGCTTCACCGACGTCGGCCTGCTGCCTGACGAGGAGCTGGAGGGGGGCCGCGAGGGGCTGGCGTCAGAAGCCTGTTCCCTCATGCACCCTCCCCCCCCGCCACTCATCACAGGGGTGGCGCAGGCGGGCGTCAGAGCCGTGCCCCCTAGGATGCCGCCCCCTAGCCCAAGTCGACGGCCCTCCTATCCCAAGTACGCTTATTCCCCCCTGGGTAGGAGCGCCGGGCTCACCCCCTCTGCCGCCATGACCCCCAGCTTCTCCCCCTCTCTATCGCTGCTCACCGTCAGGACCCCCAATGTGTCCCCCGTGGTTTCAGAGACCGGCTTGGGGATGGGGGGGGGTGTGGAGTATCAGGCTGGACCCAGGGCCCCACACTGCTAGCCTCCTGGATGGAGACATGCAGATGTAGACTGAGAGGAAGACTTTTGTCCTCTGAACGGTGGGTGCCAAACGTTTGCACCCATTCTTCTTGTTTCTTAGGCGTTGGATCATGTATCGGTTCCACAGTGCTTCATTCTAGAATGACTGTCGATGTTAACATTGAACCTAAACACACGCTGGCCCTCGAATGAGGCTGGCAGGTCACTGCCAGAGACACCAGGAGCTGCCAGCCAGCAAACTGGTTCTGTGGGAGCCAACACACGGGCATCGATCACAAGGGCGTCCCACACTAACATACGTGGACATACTCAAGAAAGATGCAGGAGCGGAAAGTACCGGCGAGCTAGCCAGATGTATTGAAGATCGGGATGACTGGAAGCGCCGATGGAGTTCTCGTCCGAGGATGACCTAGTAGTACACAAGTGATGTACAAATATCTGTGTTGACCCATGTACAGTCTTGCAGAACTTTCTTAACACCGTTTTTGGTGATATGGAGAACCTGAATGGTTCTGCATGGTACCAAAATGTTTCCTCTACAGGAACAGGTTGAACAAGGCTTTCTAGTTCTAGTTACCGTTAGTACCTTATGGCATTTTCTCCTCTAGCACACATTTACTGGTAGATCAATTTCATAACACCCGATTTGTGGTTGAAATCAGAAAATTCATGAAGTGTACACTTAACTTGCATTGTGGTCGGTACTTCTTTTCATAACTGGCTATGTAATAAAAAGAAAAATGCTATATTTCGAAGAAACCTGAGAAACTAGTTTGTAATAATAATAATAATAACAACTTTATTTGTATAGCGCTTTTCCTGCAAACGTTGCAGCTCAAAGTGCTCCAATCATTATATAATCATAATTTTATTATTTAGTAATTTAAAGGCAATATTAAAAAGATGGGTTTTTGTATTGCAGTTGTACAAAGCAGCTCTATGTACAGAGAGCGGATGTTTGAATCTACAAGTTATGAAAGTCATAAATACGTTTGCATGCTCAGAAAATGAAACACGTTATTATTGCAGTTTGGTTCTATCTTTACCTCGGCCTCAGTTTTCCAGTTCTGGAGTTGTGTCCTTACAGAGCCTATCTCAGGACTGTCCTGTATATGGACTACAAGAACACCCATGAAATGGCACTAACAGCTGTTTTCTGTAAAGGTGTGTGTGGGTGGGTGGGTGGGTGTGTGAGAGTGTGGGTTTGTGAGTGTGTGTGTGGGTGGTTGTAAGTGTGAGTTGTGTGTGTGTGTATGTGTGTGTGTGTGTGTGTGTGTGTGTGTGTGTGTGTGTGTGTGTGTGTGTGTGTGTGTGTGTGGGGGGGGGGGGGGGGGGGGGGGGGGTGCCCACATCGGTAAATATAGACATATTTTGAAAACGGTACTTTATTGAAATGTCTAATAAATGACATGCCAAAGGTACCATGTATGTATTTTACTTGTAAATATTTCACCAAAAATATGGGTCCGTTTCTCTGACAGCCCAGTCCTGGACTAAATCACACTTTGACTTTTAGTGGGAAATCTCGTGAAGATGCTTTTGAGTCCAAGGTTAAACTTAAGCTGTGTCCAGGAGACTGGCTGTTAACACTAGAACAGTCGTGCCGTTTTTACCTACTATAAAAGCCGCCTTGGGGGTCAAATGACCACAGTCTTTACAATGGTAAGCTGCTATTTACACACAACAATCACTAGTTGGCCGTCTTGTAAATTAGCCTCCCTCCTACACAGAAAAACTGCAAGATAGTTTTATACAAGCTCATCCTGATGTGATTTTATATGTAAATGTAAGGATACTGGGTGGTAGAACGCACATATCTAGGAAAAGTCATTAAAGGAGGGTCCTGAAATGTGACTGAGTGCAAATTGTGCAAATTTACTCACAGGGTCAAATGACCCCACCCATGGCTGTTCTAGTGTTAATGGTTCTATCCCAGGCTGTGTCAAATGAATAGCTGCGTTTACGTTCTCTCTCATTGTTGAACTGATTTATTTTCTTCATGTACTCTTGAATAAACAACTATAATGGAAACTAGCCTAGGTTTGTTTCTTACACACTTCATAAAGTTACAACAATCTTCCCCTCCACCGACCAGAGGTCAGTGTCTGGGAGATGGTGGCCTCTAACCTCTCTGAGATGTTTGAGATGAAGGTGCTTTATCCAATCTGGGCTTGCCTCAGCGAGCCGATCTTACAGCAGCGAAAAAACGGATTGCTACACGCTAGAAGCCTCCCCATTCCCTCTCCCGTAGAGTCTGGGTTCTACCGTACCTAGATATAGTGTCCCTAGTTGTTGTTATTGTTTGTATTGTGTCTGCTTTGTGAAAAATAATAAGAATGATTAAAAATGTATCACAAAAAATAAAAATTTCTCTGATTAGAGGGGAAAAGGCATCAATGGACTCACCGCTTTGCTTTTCTGTGAAGTACTGGGGTCCTATTAATACCACATGGAGAACAGGCCCCAGAAATGTGCATTGTTCCTCCTCCTCCCATGGTGGATGTTCCTCCTCCTCCTCCTCTCATGGTGGACGGAGGATCATGGCTGTTAAGGAACTGGAAGTCTCACTCTTTTAAAAAAATGTCCTGGAATCGGGATAGAGAAGAAATGAGGGAATTCTGGTTCCATTCAGCATTCCTCCCAAAACCCATTTTCCACATGGCCACCCTGAGTGCGTTTCTTCCTCCCAACCAAGTGTTCTGTCCAAGGGACAGTAGAGCAGAGGCCTGGTGAGACAATGAAGGTTTAAATCAGCTTCTAATGCAATCCAGACTGGCAGAGGAGCGCTAACTGGTTCCCTGGCAACAGTCATGTCGTAAAAGTATGAAATACAAAATGTGGTTGTCCTGTGGCTTCAGAAGGGACTAACATGAGGATCCCAAGCCTTGGAGGGGTTGTGTGTGTTTGTTGGACTGTTTGCTTGAGGTTACTTTCCTGTTGTGTATTTCAAGACCAAGACCTTTTCTGACACATATTCACCACCTGTCATCCCTGTGTTGTTTGAGGTTGTTTGAGCATGAACCTCTTGCCGTAGCTTTTGGTTGTTTTGTTGATAGGCAAAAAATGGTCACACTCATTGAAGTCATGCTGCACAGGTGATCCCATCTCACAATGCCTTGATTTGATTTGATTTGATTTAAGGATCCCCATTAGAAGCACATGGATGTACTTCTAGTCTTCCTGGGGTCCTGAAATATTAACCTTGAGGTTTTTAACATTTGAAGAACCACATCCATATGACAGGCAAGGCAGATTTATTTATAGAGCACATATTCATACAAATTAATGTCAATATATACATACAATAAAATAACAATTAAAAAATAAGAATCAGTCATCATAAATAAATAAATGAATTAAAAGCCAAACAAAAGAACTGAGGTACAATAACAGTCTAAAATGTCCAGGTTTAAAATCAATAAATAAAAAAAGAATAAATCGGTTAAAAACCTAGTCTTAAAATACACTAAATACACTTTTTTATAGAGATGAGGCTGATCTAATGTTTTGTGACAGCATGTTCCAGTGTTCTGCTGCATAGTGAGTGAATGCTGCCAGTCCAATTTTGGTGCTCACTCTAGGAACACTTAAAAGGCCTCAGATGATCTTAGGGATCTAGCAGGTTCATAAGGCATTTATACATTAGAGCTGTATTTTGGCCCGACGCCATTCAGAGATTTGTAGACCAGGAGCATGATTTTAAAATCTGTTCCTATTACACAGGGAGCCACTGTAATGATCGCATGGGAGAAATGTGATCAAACCTAGTTTTAGACCTAGTAACCTGTCAGTTTTGTATGAGTGAATTGTGTGTTTTAACTGTAATTTGCTGCAAAAAGAGTTTCCTCTTCTGGGATGATTAAGGATGTGTAATATTCTTGTTTTTGTCTGTGCAGCCCGACTGCAATGTGTGCAACCAGTGTCAGATGACTATGATTAGATTATTACTAGATTAGATTCAACCTTTCTGTCAATGCACAGAGTACAACAAAATGTATTTTTTGCTCTCGGCACACAGGGTCAGCCATAGTCAGCGCCCCTGGGGCAATTAGGGGTTAAGTGCCTTGCTCAAGGACACAACGGCAGTGGTAGGTAGGCACCTTAGATATGATGCCAGCAACCCTCCAGTCACCAGCTCACATGCAGCTCCCTCCTGAGGCGGGGATCGAGCCAGCGACCTTCCGATCGTTAGCCGGCCTCTCTAACCCCTAGGCTAGCTGTTGCCCCTGATAGAACTCTCTCTCTCTCTCTCTCTCTTTCCAATGGCTGTCGGACAGAACACTTCATCTTGCTCTCCGCACCATCTGTGTTCGAGAGCTACGGTCTTCCTTCACATCTGTGAGGGAAGTGTCAAGATCGTTCCCGGATCCTGGTTGATAGCATCTTCATCTGTCTCTCTTTATAAAAGGTCTGGGGCCATGAGAGTCTGAGAGGCTGTGGGAGGAAACCTCCCCTTCCTCTTGCTCTTAGCACTCATCCCTGCCCTCACTGTGTTGTTCTTCAGAACCACCAGCACTCCACTGGAGTTTCACTTGGCTGGTCTTGAGTGTTACTGGTCATATTGATGAGCCATCTCCTCCTGTTGGCTCGTCATGAAGATAATGGTGGCATAAGAATTGTTCTTGGTCGGAAAGCAAGAATGTCTTCAAAGACTTGGCTCCGAACTTCGTTTGTTTTAGTTTGGCCTGAGGCCCGAGGCCTGTTTGTGACCGCCATCTCGTACTGCCATAGTGGTTCGTGATGCGGGTTTGAAATGCCTCCACAGATTTGAGTTTAATTTGATTTATTAGGATCCCTAATAAACTCTTCCCGGGGTCCATGCAAAACATATACAAGACATCTTCACAAAAACAATGAAGGATAACATCGACATCGCCAAGCAAAGGAGAAAAAAAAGCATCAACAAATAACAAGAAAAACATAAATACACACAGCCTCAGTTTTTGGTGAGCATCACAAAAACACATAACAAAGAAGAACCATCCGCACACAACAATAAATAACGGAAATAGAAATTAAATACTCAGTTAGGTTTACCAGTGGTAACTACAGGCCCTTTAAACTAGGGAGTGACACATGGATTCTCTGTCTATCCAATATCTGGAATTTCATTTGAAGGTGTATTTTCCTGAAGTGTTTTCCTGCATAACTGTCTTCAGATTAGCTCTGGGGGGGTATTCCCTCAACATTGCTAAAGGAAAATCCAGGCTTATTTTTGATAACTCTCGCGAGATTGATCAGAATAAGCCTGGATTTCCCATGACAGACGTTGATGGAATTCCCCCTGCTTCATGTCAATGGTAAACATTAAATGCTTTCAAGTGTCATCTGTGGCTAAAGGCTATAGATGACCTCAACTGGAGGACTGTGGGGAAAGCCTTAACCAGTTGTGATGATATTCAGACGTGCTTCTCATAGTGGGCGGCTGTGGCACAGGAGGTAGAGCCGGCGTCTAATGATTGCAAGATCGTCGGTTCGAACCCCGTCCGGCCACATGTCGAAGTGTCCTTTCGTCGAGTCCTTTTGTCCAGAGGCCCTTGTAAAGCTCTTTGGAATAAGGTGCTATATCAAGTCGGCCCATTTACCCTTTATAGTACCTGTCACCTTTTACTGTCTCTAATAGCGTTCTGAACACCCAAGAGTTTTAGCTCCAGAAACAAAAGTAGTACCGCAGATTTTTCCACTTGGTCTGGTTTCTATCCAGAACATTCTATCTTTAGCCGACATACGCCTGGAGAGGCCTGGGCCCTTATCAGATAGCTTCATTCCCCAATAATAAACAGTCCATTTGTGTGTGAAAGGTGCTGATAGGCGCTCTATTTATTGATTTAGTTCTGGGTCAGCATACGAGCCTGCCGGGTGGGTCTGGGCTAGCTCTCCTCCGCTCTGCTCTCTCTCTCTCTCTCTCTCTCTCTCTCTCTCTCTCTCTCTCTCTCTCTCTCTCTCTCTCTCTCTCCCTGGTGTTTTGGGATTCCAGCAGTGAAGTCCTTGGCCTTGGGAGTGTGGCGATGGGAGAGGGGAGAGGGGAGAGAGGAGAGAGCTCCCTGTGTCATGTGATCTAACCAAACAAGCAGAGGGTTGTCATGTCTCAGCGCATAGCTCAACAGTCAAGGGAACTGGCGGGAGGGGATATAGGAAGTCCTCTGTGTTCCCGGTAGTCAGTCAAGTGGAACTGTGTTTTTATACAAAGGCCCTGTTCGTACAAGGGCCAAAAACGAGAGAGGTACTGTAGGCAATCTGGCCTGGGGTGGAATGTACGTATAGATGTTGTACGTATGGGGTTTTGGTCAGAGAGCATCCATCACAGCTCGTCTGTCTGTCTGTCTGTCTGTCTGTGAATTATAATAATGCCGGTCGAGAGAGGACGCTGGCGTTGCTTGTTCGGCGCTTCTCCGCCCGAAATCTTGGTGTAATTGCAGTATACAGAGTAGATTGTCCTACAAAGACACCTAGATTTAGATTTAGTAATCTAAAGATGATAATATGATATGATGTATAGATATGATAGATATGATCACTTTTTTTAAAATGCCGGTCGAGAGAGAACGCTGCCGTTGCTTGTCCGCCGCTTCTCCGCCCGAAATCTAGGTGTAATTGCAGTATACAGTAGTAGATTGTCCTACAAAGACATTTTGATTTAGTAATCTAAAAATGTACAATCTTTTCAGTTTGTAAAGCGTCTTTGAGTGTCTAGAAAAGCGCTATGTAAGTCTAATGTATTATTATTATTATCTTTCATCTTTGATTGACTAACTAATGTGCTTTTTCACGAGCTGCACCCCGCCTCTGGAACTCTTTCCCTCAACCACTCAGAGACTCACCCTCACTCTCCACTTTTAAATCCCACCTCAAAACCTACCTGTTCTCCCATGCATACAACCTTCCCTACCCCTAACCCTCTCCCCTAACCCTGCCACCCCCCTCCCTACCCCTAACCATCTCCCCTAACCCTGCCACCCCCCCTCCTCCCCTGGACATTGCTGTGTTAATTGTTCCCTGTGCCTTTTGGTTAACTCTGTGTTTATGTTCTCATGTTATCTGTTGCTTGTTGTTTCGGTGTTTCTGTTTTTCCCATATTGTCAGCGTCTTTGAGCCCCGGAAAAGTGCTTTATAAATATAATGAATTATTATTATTATTATTATTATTATTATTATTATTATTATTAACTGTAAGGGGTGTCGAGCAGACCTGGGATCAAATGACATTAGAAAACATTTAAAATGCTCTATCTGTGCTTGATTACTTTTGCCTGGTGCAATTGAACCAATGGGATAATCCCATCCATCTGGCAATGCAGGTAAAGTAGGGTCAAGCAAACACTCAAAAGTATCTGAAAGGGTTTCAAATCCTGTTGTGGACTCCTGGGGCCTCATTTATAAAAAAGTACTTGAACGTCATCTTTGACTTTCACGTAAGCACATTTTTCTAAACGGACGTAAGCATTATTTATAAAACGGGCTGCGCTTGTTTAAAGTTGCGTACGTGCTTCCTTCTATAAATACCAACGCAGGTAAAATGAACGCAGGTGAATGAGGCTTGTATTAACGCCTGTGATAGCGGCTCAATTATAGCGGCTAAATTAAGACAAGTGCAATAATATAGGGTAGGCATTCGTCTGGAAGCGGGAGAGGGCAGAGAAGGGTGGCTTGTCGGTAAGTCGCATTTGTAACGTTTGATCATGACAACTAACCAGGCAAATACTTATACTCAGTACTCAAGTTGTAAAAGAACATCAGGGGAGGTGGTGGATTTTATCATATGAGGACAACTTTAGCATCCCCTCAGCGTCAGTGACTTCAGTGTCAGTAACTTGGTAAAAATGTCATTGCATGTGTGCGTGCCCCCCTCGCACCTTGAAATAGCAGTAATACCACGTTCATTGGTTACCTTCACCATGGTTACCTTGGTATGTAGTGTCCCGCTGCGGTCTGGTCTCATATGAGCAGTCACGTCTTCCCTCCGAAGGTGTCTTCCGTTCACAGCACAGTAAACCCATCGCCTTGCGTCAGACCCCAGACCTCAACTACCTCATGCTTATGCAGGTCTGATGTTGTCTTGGGAAAGGGTGAGGGGAGGATGGGGGGGGGGGGGCAAATTCAAGACAGATGCACTCTTAACCTGGCTTAGATTTAATCCTCATGCCCTCCCCCACCCCCATTTCGCTTGATATTGAAACATGCACATTGGCTTCTAAACAAGTCCTGCATTGTGGCCTGTTTTTCTCTTGCTGCAGTTGATGCTAGCTCTATTTGTACTCTCTCAACTGTCTTTTTTCTCTTACATTGTCGTTGTAAAAACCTAGATTTGTGTTTATTTGGCAGGCAAAGCTCAACAAGGGTGGTGGGCTTTCAGTTTGGGTGACCAGTCGATTTTATAATGATTCAGTTCTGGAACATAGTCAAACCCGGTGTTAACAGGCAACGGTAAATCAGATTTAAAAACAGCTACTCCAGCTCCAGCTAATCCAACTCCAGAAAGAAAGGCACGTCTGCTGTGCCTGTTCAGATGTTCAGATGTGTGAAGTATCAGGCAGAGCAGACTTGCTTTTCTTTCTTCCTTGTTGAATGGTATAAAGTTGACTGACTTTCACCTTAAAGAAACGTTATTTCCTATCTGTTTTTGGCACCAACAGGCGCAATGTGTGACTCGTTTGTCGATGTTGAACAACTCTAACAGTAGACAGATGGTCTGAACATGAGGAACACAGAGAGACATATTTCCAAAGGCCGCTTCATCCTAAAGGTGACCTTTACTGTACAAGAATGAAGCTATGCATTGAAGCGTTGTGTCGTATATTGTTTGTTTGTTTTCTATTGCATATCACCTTGCAGGTCTCCCAAGTGCACATAGTTTGTGACTGCCAGACTGTTCCGGAACTTGGAAAATCAGATGTGTGTAATTATGGAAACCTGAAAGAAGGTTTATGATTTTAGTACAACTTAAAACGAGTACATTGGATTGATAACCGTTACAATATATACGATATATAAACAGAGGTACGTAAAGTAAAGTAGGCCGATGCAACAACAGTGTTATATTGCCTTGTAGCATAACCTCTTCCTTATGGTTTCCACCCATAAGTGTATTTTGAGAATTATCTCCTCAAAAAACACGAGTTCATTTGAGTTGCTTTTGTTACTGCTGTCTGTCTCTGTTTATTTTGTGGGCATCTAAGCCGAGATGGGGGAATTCGAATTTGAAAAATTTCACAATTTTGCAAACCCGAACATTACTGGGGGATTAGAAAATAAACACTGTAGCACACTGGAGGCTCTTAACAACATCTTTGTGGGTGAGGAGGGTGAGCGTTTGGGGCCGGACCATGTTGTAGACAATTGAACACAGCCGCCGTATTGGAACGCCGACTCAAAGGCTGTGTTCCAGTGCTCATGCTTCGATAACTTTTAACTTGGAATTAACGGCCAATACATCGACTCATTATAAATGTTGTAGTCGAGTGTGGATACTGTATTGGACTGGATCAGAATCAAACTCTAAAAACTCTGAACAATTGTTTTCTTTACTTTTTCTTTACTTCTCTCATGAGAACAATTGTTTTCTTTACTTCTCTCATGACCAAATCTGCTAAGAAAGAATACCTCGATAACAAAATCGAAGAAAACTTAAACAAACCACGTGACCTTTGGAAGCTACTTAATAGCCAACTAGGTTGCAGTCAAAAACTCAAAACCAGGTCTACAAACATCAGCATCAAATCTGGTGATTCTCTCCTTACAGACAAGCTGGATGTGGCTAAGTGCTTAAACACTTTCTTTACAACCATAGCCACTAAATTAGTTAACAATCTACCACCCCACTCAGGGCGTTATGGTGTAGAGCACATCCGTGAGTTCTACAATAAACTGGGTGTACGCAATGATGATTTTAAACTCTCCATGGTGTCAAACGATGAGGTGTTTAAAAAGCTAGGCGCTCTACACTCAGAAAAGGCCACGGGCCATGACAATATTCCAGCCAGATTTCTAAAAGACTCAGCTGCCTCCATTACCCCAATCATCACCCACATAATAAACCTCTCCATCAAACAGGGACACGTCCCCCTTGACTTTAAAATAGCAAGGGTAACCCCACTGTATAAAAAAGGAAGCAAATTAGACCCAGGCAACTACCGACCTGTTTCTATTCTTAATTCCATCTCGAAACTTATGGAAAAAATAGTTTATGAACAGGTCGATAGGTACCTTACCGAAAAAAAGCTGATGTATGAATTTCAATCAGGATTCAGAACATCCCATTCCACTGACACATGCCTTCTCTATTTGAACGACCACATCAACCATGAGGTGGACTCGGGCAAGTACTGCGGCATGGTCATGCTGGACCTCCAGAAGGCCTTCGACACAGTAGATCACCACATATTGTTAGATAAACTGAAAGCAATTGGGTTCGATAGAACATCGGTGAGCTGGATGCAATCCTACTTAGAGGGGAGGGAACAGGTGGTTAGTGTGAACGGAACACTGTCCCCCCCCCTCCCAGTGACCTGCGGCGTTCCACAAGGAAGCATTTTGGGACCTTTACTGTTCCTAATATATGTGAATGACATGTCATCAGCATGTGATTGCAATTTGTTCCTGTTCGCGGATGACTCGGCTCTGCTGGTCTCTGACAGGGACATATTGCAGGTGGAAAAAGCGCTAAGCACTGAACTGAGTAGAATCTGCATCTGGCTAGCTGACAATAAACTATCAATACACCTAGGTAAAACTGAAACCATCCTATACGGATCCCCATCTAAACTCAGAAAGGCTGAAAATTTTAAAATAAAAGTGGGTAACATTAATATCACAAGAAAAGAGGATATTACATACCTGGGCTCCATCTTAGAGGCAAATCTTTCCGGAGATAAAATGGCAGCAAAAGTAATCAAAAAAGTGAACCATAGAACTAGATTCTTGTACAGGATATCCTCACTTGTCAGTAAAAACACACTGAGGACCCTATCAGGAGCTCTCATTCAATGTCACTTCGACTATGCCGTAACATCATGGTACTATAGAACCACAAAGGCCCATAAAACAAGACTCCAGACAGCCCAAAATAAACTGGTTAGGCTTCTGCTAGGCCTCAACCCTAGGACACATCTAACCGCTGCTCATTTTTTGAGCCTTGATTGGCTACGAGTAGTTGACAGAGTGCAGCAGCTTGCACTGGGCCTGGTCTTCAAGATACGCTACACCACAAAGACACCCAAGTACCTGTCAACATACTTCCAAAAAGTGAACAACGTCCACACATACAACACCAGAGGAAGCTCCACGAACCACGTTCAACCGCGTTGCACCACAAACAAGGGGTTAAACTCGTTTGCAAACTATGCAGTAAAAATGTGGAACGCCCTTCCTATAATCTTAAAGGAGTGCAAAACACTGCCCACCTTCAAAACCACTCTCAAAAAACATTTACAGGAGGCTGCAATCCGTAACTGGACCCTCTAAATCAAAAATCAGATTAAAAGACCCGAACTACCCACTGTACATACTTTGTGTTTTGTCCCCCGCCCCCACCTGTGGTGTATGTCCCCACCTGTCCTACCCGCTGTACATACCTTATGTTTTGTTGTATTGTTCTTCCCATGATGGATGTGTGTTTATCTTGTAGATAGTAATAGTTATTTGTCTGTATTATCTTGTAGATAGTACTAGCTTTTTTGTCTGTCTTACATGTAACGATGAATTGAGAATCAAGGACCCCAATTGAAATAAGCCAGTGGCTTTCTTGGGTTTTTATCCTGTTAGTTGACCTTGTATGTAATATGTACTTTCATGTACCTACTTCTGCAAATCTTCTAATAAAGTTTTCAATCAATCAATCAAAACCATTCTGTACCGTTAATGATTCTGCCCATGTGGGAAAACATGGACCAGTTTTGAAACTGTAATTCAATTTGGTCGTATATAATTTCCCATAACTGTTTCATTACTTTGTTGTCATCGGTTTCAGAGGGGCGCAGGAAGGCAAGCGAAGCTGTAAATTAGAGCGACGGGATAGGACCCTTTTTCGGGAGGGAGCTACGGTACCGGGGAACATAGGGATGACCCCGAACAGAATGAGGACCTGTATCCAACGCATCCTTGTTACGTTACGTTCATTAAAACAAGTCTGTCCTCCGATTTCTCCACCAGCCACCAGCCTCCACTGAAAACCGACCAGAAAGCCGAGGCCTACATTCACATCTGCGTCAGGTTTCACATAAACCAGTCACACATTGAAAGTCAGACAGGATGCCAGGGCGGTTGGATTTACAACAAGTCTGTGATCTGTTTACTGTCCTTCAGCACTTCTGTAGCGTCTGCTGCACTAATGTAGCATAAAGGGAGAACCAACAGCCTTGCTTCCCCGTAACTTACCGCTCGGCCCTGTAACTCCAGACTCTCAGCGGGCGTACGGGCACAGAGTCAACATTCTCGCTGCCGTTCAATACTTTACATCAAAATTCCCTGAGTGTTTGCTTGTGTCTGCCAGATTAGTGTGGAGTGTGGATATTGGGATGTTCACAGAGTGCCAGGCTTTGTGCTTTGTTTGAGAGCTGGAAGAGAGGGCCAAGGTTTTGCTTTCTATTCTTTTTCTTTTTTCGGAGCGGGGGTCTGCAAATGAGAGGAAGATGGTTGTCGAGCAGTGGGCAGAGGGTCATGTTTAGTACTTATGTGAAAAGTTGAGAATGACACAATCATATCAGAGTTATGTAGCCTCTGTGACCTGACCAGGAAAATCTTCAGATTCGGAGGTCTGTACTTTGTATACAAGTATGTATCTTTATGGTTTACAGGTCTGTTAATAATAATAATAATAATAATAATAATAATAATAACGTGGATTTATATAGCGCCTTTCATAAAACCCAAGGACGCTTTACAATTCTAAAGGAAATGGTCAGACAGACAAAACAGAAAACAAACAAAACAAACAGAAACAGTGACTAGGGGCCAAAGGCCTTGGTGAACAGATGGGTTTTTAGGGCTGATTTGAAGGAGTCCAGGGTGGGGGCATTGCGGATCACTATGGGGAGAGAGTTCCAGAGAGTAGGTGCAGCCACGCTGAAGGCTCTGTCCCCAAAGGTTCATAGGTTGGTGCGGGGGGTGGACAGCAGGCCCATGTCTGAGGACCGCAGATTCCGAGAAGGGGTATGTTGGGAGAGGAGGTCAGTTAGGTACTGGGGGGGGGGCAGTGGAGGTGAATGAGGGTGGGGGTGATGTGCTGCCAGGGCTTGGTGTGGGTGAGGACCCCGGCAGCTGAGTTCTGCACATACTGGAGCTTGTCCAAGGCTTTGCTAGGTACCCGGAACAGGACTCCATTGCAGTAATCCAGACGGGAGGTGGTGAGTATTCCCCCCGTTATACTTCCTGGTCAGGCCAAATGCTCTTGCAATCTGCATAGCTTATTGTTAAGAGTAGAATAATTTTGTCCTAGGTGGGAACTTCAGATGTTATATACAGTATTTGTTGTAAATGTAAGATATTTACTTAAAGAATTCGGTTGAAATAGATCACAAGTAGAACTTCAGAGTTACAGACTATTTATTTAAACAAAGGTTACATACAGTTTATAGCATTACTCATAGATGGTCAGCCGTGGGAAAGAGCTGCTGGAAAAGAGAGAATTTGCCTTTTGTTTACACATTTATACCCCCAATGATATGCTAATACAAGGCTATGACATGGCACATATACATATAAACATATGAACTTGTAACTTATATACAGTGTATGTACCTAGCACAAGAATGTAAATATATTGCACGTTTATAGAACATTGCACTATTCCCTTGGTTATTGCACAGGGTTACAGAGGGGATGTTTGTTTTGCTTAGATCTTAGCCGAGTTTAGTGCACTTATGGCCCTGGAGAAGAAACTGAACTTTAGTCTGTTAGTCCGGGTGTGCATGGTACTGAAGTGCTATGAAGTGTTTGTTGCCAGGGTGGTGGGGGTCCTTGAGGATTCTGACTGTCTTCTTGAGACATCGGGAGTTGTACAGTTCTTCCAGGGAGGGGAGAGGGCATCCGATGATCTTCTGGGCCGAGTTGACGACCCTCTGGAGCGCTTTCCACTCTGCGGCTGTGCAGCTGAGGAACCACACGCAGATGCAGGACGTGTGGATGCTTTCCACGGAGCAGCGGTAGAAGGACACAAGCAGGTCTTGTCTGAGGTGGTAGTTTCTGAGTATTGTCAGGAAGTAGAGTCTCTGCTGTGCCTTCTTGACGATCGCCGTGGTGTTGGTTCTCCAGGACAGGTCATCCTCCAGGTGGACGCCCAGGAATCTGAAGACTGAGACTCTCTCCACGCAGCCCCCGTCGACGTACAGGGGCTGTATGACGGTCTTCTTCCTCCTGTAGTCCACGATCATCTCCTGGGTCTTTAGCTTGTTCAGCTGCAGGTTGTTGGTGTTACACAGGACTGACAGCTGCTCCACCTCATCGTGGTACGCTGCCTCATCACCTTTAGAGATGCAGCCCACCACGGTGGTGTCGTCAGAGAACTTGATGATGGCGTTGCTGGGGTGGACGGCGATGAAGTCATGTGTATAGATGGAATAGAATTGGGGACTCAGCACGCAGGCCTGAGGGGATCCGGTGCTGAGGCTGATGGCTGTGGAGGTGTGGGGGCCTATCCTGACCCTCTGGCGGCGGTCAGACAGGAAGTCCTTGGACCACCGGCAGAGGAGGTGGTCTAGTCCGAGGTCTAGGAGTTTGGGCACCAATCTGTCAGGTAGGATGGTGTTAAATGCCGAGCTGAAGTCCACGAAGAGCAGCCGTGCGTAGCCCCCCCCTCTCTCCAGGGCATATCTGAGGGGAAGTATATGATTAACTCATAATTTCTTATCTAATGTACCCTATTTTGGTGGAGGTAATTTTGGTGGAGGTAGGTTTGCTGCTGTGGTCCAGTGCTGAGGTACCAACCAATGGAGTGGGCCTTCTCTTCTCCTCTGTGACCCACAGCACCTCCAGAACCCTGATCAGAACCACACAGAACATCCTCTCTCTGGTTGGGAGAGGTTGGCCAGAGAGTGTGGCACTGCTAGTGCCTGTGAGAGCTGGAGAGAGGATGGATGGAGGGAGGGATGGATGGACAGAGCCACATGAGGCTGAAAGGGAGGGTGTTTGTGTGAAGGAGAGATGTGGGGCCTCTTTTGTGATCTGATGAATCTGATCACCCTCATTTATGGTCAGTGTTGTTATTTTTCCTTCTCATAATCACATAATGATAATAATAATAATAATAATAATAATAATTGTTATTATTATTCTCACACATCTGTCTTGTCAGGGCTGCAATGTAATTTGAATAGACAAAAATAATTGAATTGATTGACAAATGTATTTGTTGTAAGGTGCTTTGGATAAAGACGTGTGCTAAATGCCCTAAATGTAAATGTACATTATCCACATCAGATTCTTATTATTAGATGTGTACTTGTTGCTCTAGAACAGGGACCTAACAGGGACCTGCACCAAGCCTGAGGACCCCAGTCCACTCCCTGAATCCCACGCCTCAGAGCCAGAGAGCCAGAGAGCTGTGTGTGTGTGGCAGATCGTCACGTTGGGCTGGGTTAGGGTTAGGGTTAGGGTTAGGATTAGGGTTAGGGTTAGGGTTAGTCAGAGAGCTGTGTGTGCATGGCAGACCGTCACGTTGGGCTGGATTAGGGTTAGGGTTAGGATTAGGGTTAGGGTTAGGGTTAGGATTAGGGTTAGGGTTAGGGTTAGGGTTAGCCAGAGAGCTGTGTGTGCGTGGCAGACTGTCACGTTGGGCTGGGTTAGGGTTAGGGTTAGGATTAGGGTTAGGGTTAGGGTTAGTCAGAGAGCTGTGTGTGCATGGCAGACCGTCACGTTGGGCTGGGTTAGGGTTAGGGTTAGGATTAGGGTTAGTCAGAGAGCTGTGTGTGCATGGCAGACCGTCACGTTGGGCTGGGTTAGGGTTAGGGTTAGGGTTAGCCAGAGAGCTGTGTGTGCGTGGCAGACCGTCACGTTGGGCTGGAGACGGATAGAAGAGCCTGAAGCAACACATTTGGATCCAATCAACTCAATGAATGTTTTCGTTGGCCATCGTATATAAAACAGATTAACTAACTGGTGGAGTTAAAACACAGGCCAACAATTAAGGCTGCAACACTTTCAGATTCTGGGCTCTGGTTGGCCTCTTTGTCCCCCTCTTGCTAACCCAGAAGTTTGTAATGAATGAATGAATGAATGAATGATCTTTATTGTTATTGTAACAGGTACAACAACATTTAAATGCAAGCCCTAGGTGCTAACAGACAAACACAGTCCTAAGATAATAAAAAACAAGAATGAGACATACTGTAAATAGGGGGGATATAAATAGGGGGATGGTAACACTAACTAACACTAATTGTTATGACAGTTAAAGTTAACAATCGGTTACGGTTAGGGAAAATGGCTAAAAATGGCTATCGTGTTTTTGCTGCAAGTAAAGGCCTTTGATGTAGCTCAACTTTTAGGTGGGTACTGTTCAGAAAATCTCTTTTAGTGGGCCAGAGTAGTTTGATGACGTGTCCTTTTCCGTGTCAAGAGAGTCACAATGCTTGGCAGCTTTTCCTGTTTCAGAATGTTCATCTCGGCTCACGCATAACGGTCATTTCTAATTTATTTTAAATTAGAACTATTATGCTCTTTTTCCCACAAGTTAATGTACAGTCAGGACTCTGGGGTCCCCAAAACATGTCATTGACGTTTTTCGCTGAAGATACCAGTCAGATTTTAATCGAAAGACATTCCAGCATGCCTCTAAATAGTAAATGGACTGACTTATGGAGCGCCTTATTCCAAAACGCTTTACAGCGGCCTCTCATTCACCCATTCACACACACATTCACACACCAATGGCGAGAAGCTACTATGCAAGGCGCCGGCCCGCTCACTGGGAGCAATTTGGGGTTCAGTGTCTTGCCCAAGGACACTACGACATGTGGCCAGCCGGGGCTCAAACCGCCGATCTGCCAACCTTGCGATCATTAGACGCCGACTCTACCTCCTGCACCACCACTCTAACAATGGGATGTTTCACGGGTCGGGAAGTCATCCGCTGTTTTCTGCGGATTTGCTGTGTGGCAGCGTGGCGAAAAAACACTCGGTACCCTGGGGAATAAAATAAAAAACCACAAAACAGGGAATCTAAAACCGTTTCAATGGAAACGATCGGAGTTCCCCTTCGAATGGAACGGACGGATGAACGCGCCGGGGGAAATGTTGAACACAGAGCCTGATTTGATACAATGGATGTCATTGATTGATTGATTGAAAACTTTATTAGAAGATTTGCAGAAGTAGGTACATGAAAGTACATATTACATACAAGGTCAACTAACAGGATAAAAACCCAAGAAAGCCACTGGCTTATTTCAATTGGGGTCCTTGATTCTCAATTCATCGTTACATGTAAGACAGACAAAAAAGCTAGTACTATCTACAAGATAATACAGACAAATAACTATTACTATCTACAAGATAAACACACATCCATCATGGGAAGAACAATACAACAAAACATAAGGTATGTACAGCGGGTAGGACAGGTGGGGACATACACCACAGGTGGGGGCGGGGGACAAAACACAAAGTATGTACAGTGGGTAGTTCGGGTCTTTTAATCTGATTTTTGATTTAGAGGGTCCAGTTACGGATTGCAGCCTCCTGTAAATGTTTTTTGAGAGTGGTTTTGAAGGTGGGCAGTGTTTTGCACTCCTTTAAGATTATAGGAAGGGCGTTCCACATTTTTACTGCATAGTTTGCAAACGAGTTTAACCCCTTGTTTGTGGTGCAACGCGGTTGAACGTGGTTCGTGGAGCTTCCTCTGGTGTTGTATGTGTGGACGTTGTTCACTTTTTGGAAGTATGTTGACAGGTACTTGGGTGTCTTTGTGGTGTAGCGTATCTTGAAGACCAGGCCCAGTGCAAGCTGCTGCACTCTGTCAACTACTCGTAGCCAATCAAGGCTCAAAAAATGAGCAGCGGTTAGATGTGTCCTAGGGTTGAGGCCTAGCAGAAGCCTAACCAGTTTATTTTGGGCTGTCTGGAGTCTTGTTTTATGGGCCTTTGTGGTTCTATAGTACCATGATGTTACGGCATAGTCGAAGTGACATTGAATGAGAGCTCCTGATAGGGTCCTCAGTGTGTTTTTACTGACAAGTGAGGATATCCTGTACAAGAATCTAGTTCTATGGTTCACTTTTTTGATTACTTTTGCTGCCATTTTATCTCCGGAAAGATTTGCCTCTAAGATGGAGCCCAGGTATGTAATATCCTCTTTTCTTGTGATATTAATGTTACCCACTTTTATTTTAAAATTTTCAGCCTTTCTGAGTTTAGATGGGGATCCGTATAGGATGGTTTCAGTTTTACCTAGGTGTATTGATAGTTTATTGTCAGCTAGCCAGATGCAGATTCTACTCAGTTCAGTGCTTAGCGCTTTTTCCACCTGCAATATGTCCCTGTCAGAGACCAGCAGAGCCGAGTCATCCGCGAACAGGAACAAATTGCAATCACATGCTGATGACATGTCATTCACATATATTAGGAACAGTAAAGGTCCCAAAATGCTTCCTTGTGGAACGCCGCAGGTCACTGGGAGGGGGGGGGACAGTGTTCCGTTCACACTAACCACCTGTTCCCTCCCCTCTAAGTAGGATTGCATCCAGCTCACCGATGTTCTATCGAACCCAATTGCTTTCAGTTTATCTAACAATATGTGGTGATCTACTGTGTCGAAGGCCTTCTGGAGGTCCAGCATGACCATGCCGCAGTACTTGCCCGAGTCCACCTCATGGTTGATGTGGTCGTTCAAATAGAGAAGGCATGTGTCAGTGGAATGAGATGTTCTGAATCCTGATTGAAATTCATACATCAGCTTTTTTTCAGTAAGGTACCTATCGACCTGTTCATAAACTATTTTTTCCATAAGTTTCGAGATGGAATTAAGAATAGAAACAGGTCGGTAGTTGCCTGGGTCTAATTTGCTTCCTTTTTTATACAGTGGGGTTACCCTTGCTATTTTAAAGTCAAGGGGGACGTGTCCCTGTTTGATGGAGAGGTTTATTATGTGGGTGATGATTGGGGTAATGGAGGCAGCTGAGTCTTTTAGAAATCTGGCTGGAATATTGTCATGGCCCGTGGCCTTTTCTGAGTGTAGAGCGCCTAGCTTTTTAAACACCTCATCGTTTGACACCATGGAGAGTTTAAAATCATCATTGCGTACACCCAGTTTATTGTAGAACTCACGGATGTGCTCTACACCATAACGCCCTGAGTGGGGTGGTAGATTGTTAACTAATTTAGTGGCTATGGTTGTAAAGAAAGTGTTTAAGCACTTAGCCACATCCAGCTTGTCTGTAAGGAGAGAATCACCAGATTTGATGCTGATGTTTGTAGACCTGGTTTTGAGTTTTTGACTGCAACCTAGTTGGCTATTAAGTAGCTTCCAAAGGTCACGTGGTTTGTTTAAGTTTTCTTCGATTTTGTTATCGAGGTATTCTTTCTTAGCAGATTTGGTCATGGTAATTACCTGATTGCATAGTTTGTTGCATTGTTTTTTAATTTTCTCAAAGTGGGTTTTGTGATCTTCGTTTAAGTGTTTCACTAATTTTGATTTGCATTTTTGAACTTCAGAGCATTTTAGGTCTCTGACTTTCATAGCATTTAGAATGTCCGAATTCATCCATGGTCAATATGTTTGATGTTCAGACGTTTCTTTCGAAAAATGTCAATACATTTCCCGTGTTGTTGAAAATCAATGACACATCGCTAGTCAACTAACACAGCTTGTTTTGTGAGCACCGCTAACACAATGTAAAGTAGTGTTCTAGTTAACTAGGTCGTTAACTAGTTTGTGTTGTGATTCTCAACAACGTTGAAATGTATTTCCGTTGTTTCAAAATAAAAGTCTGAACATTTTGATTGCTTGTCGACTCGCGGCCCAAATGACCAGACCGTGTCACCATTTACCTCCTTCAGAGTCCCCCTGTGTAGTGGAGGGTGATCTATTTCGAAGATGGTTGATCTCTTGGTGATGCATCTTCTGTCTTGTCTGCTTGTCAGCCACTGTCCACACTGTTAGCTACTGTGAGAGTGAGTGAGTGAGTGTGTGTGAGATGTGTGTAGTTGTCAGACTCCCAAACTTGACCTTCGACCTCTACATTTCTCTTTCCCGAGAAGGAACGTTGGAGAGAGAGACCCGTGGATACCTCTGCACCAGACCAACTCCACGGTAACTCATCAATCAATCATACCTCAAATACTTTCAAGAAGCACCGCTATCTGACCAATGTGTTTGACCCAGCTGTGATCCTGAGTTGGGGGTCGTGGGGAGGAGCTGTGATCCTGAGTTGGGGGTCGTGGGGAGGAGCTGTGATCCTGAGTTGGGGGTCGTGGGGTGGGGGTGGGGAGGACGGGCATTTCCCCCCTGACGGATGAGTCTGGCTGAGATGTCTGGTCCAGCCTCTGTAGGGAATGTGTGTGTGTGTGTGTGTGTGTGTGTGTGCTTGTGTGTGTGTGTGTGTGTGTGTGAGTGTGAGTGTGTGTGTGTGCGTGCTTGTGTTTGTGTGTGAGTGTGAGTGTGAGTGTGTGTGTGTGTGTGTGTGTGTGTGTGTGTGCGTGTGCGTGTGCGTGTGCTTGTGCTTGTGCGTGTCGATCTGAGATTTATGTTCTCGACCTGCAGGTTCAAATGGCCGACAGTGTCCCCCTGTAGAGGAGGAGAGAGAGAGAGACACACACACACAGGTCCACGAGCCCCCCACCCCGGGAAAAGAACAAGGCACATCCATTACTGTCCCTGGGGGGGCCGAGGATGTCAAACACTCTGAGGGCCAAGATTTTCCAACCCCCTCCCCCCCCCCCCGAGTTCCCAAGTCTCTCTCAAACACACACACACACACACACACACACACACACAGTGTCAAACACATTGGTCAGATAGCGGTACTTCTTGAAATAGAGCTCCCAATAGAGCTCTCAGGTCTTCTGACGCTGGTTTTCTCTGTGTACCACATGTACAAAAGAAGAGATTTGGTGAGGCTGCATTCTCATTTTATGCACCCAGATTGTATCTCACTGCCAGTTTACATTAGGGATGCAACCTCAGCACATATTATGTTCAAGACGAAAAAACCATCTTTTTAACATTGTCTTTAAATGACTAAATAATTAAATTATGATTATATAATGATTGGACCACTTTGAGCTGCAACGTTTGCAGGAAAAGTGCTATACAAATAAAAGTTATTATTATTATTATTTTTATTATTATTGTTTTCTTTGTCTTACAACCGTGTTTCCCGTCGACAACTTGAACGTGTGAGGTGTGGATCTGGAGCCTCCATGTCGTAGCTACAGTTGTGGGTGAAGTGGGTGAGTTCTTTTGTGGATTAACGTGCCGGTTAAGGTTCACTGGTGCTCTGTGCCGTGCATGTCAACAGAAGAAAAAGACAGCGTCTCTAGAAACATTGAAACCCCTCGCCCCAAACACACACACACACATACACACACACACAGTAACCCAACCTCCCCGTGAAGTTGTGTGGTGAAGGGGCTCAGGGAAAAAACCCTTGCCTTTTCAGATTAACTACCCAAGCCCTCTATCACACACACACACACACACACACCCCAAAAACCAACATGACCACATCAACCCCCGATGCCAGCGGTGGAACGAACCCAGGTGGTGGAGGGGAGGGGGTGTAGGGGGGGGGGGGGGGGGGGGTGGTCACAGTTTATAACGGCTGACCAATCAGGGTTAGCCACACGCTAAGGAGACACAGAGACCATTACCATGGCTGCTTGGACGGCCTTCGCTGTAGCGGAGGTCGGAGGGAGAGAGAGAGAGAGAGAGAGAGGTATCAAACAATTAGGCCCACTGAGCCAGATGTCGGAAGATGAGTGTGTGTGTGTGTGTGTGTGTGTGTGTGTGTGTGTGTGTGTGTGTGTGTGTGTCTGTAAGAGAGAGAGAGCGTGTGCAGGGGCTTCCTAATAGGGCTACAAGCAGAGCACCATGTGGAGTTCATTTTACTCTCCCTCTATTCCCGTTATTCTACTAATCTACTCTTTGCCCCCCCCCCCTCCACCCTTCTCTCCATTTCCTTCTCTCCCTATCTCCCTCCACACTCTCTCTCTCTCTCTTCCTCTCCTCCCACCCCTCTCTCAGGGTGTTCTGCAGGCATCGGATGCATATATGGCCTCTGTGAATTACCCCCGCTATGTGCCATATCCTTTCTGTGAGGTGCCTGTTCACTCCTCTTATATAGGGCTGTGTTCAGAGAAGAGAAATGTGTGTTCTTCAGTTGATGTGTTACTGTTCAAGTATCAGTTCAGACTGTCAGAACCAAAATCGGAATGTTTGATGTCATTGTTCGCATGCATGCTGTAGAAGGATAGCGACACTTTTTTTGTGCGGTTTTGAGGGACTTTACCAACCTCATCAGTCTACAATGGAAAAAAATAAGCGGAACCACCAAACAGACCTGTAACACTATACTGGGAGCTTGGCGGTTTTACGTTCTAACCCGGTTTCCCTGTTCTTTTTCCGTCGTAGACCGATGAAGGAGTCGCCGGTGCCGATATGTTTCTCAAAACCGCCCAAAAAAGTGTTTGTACCCTTCTACTACACGCCATTTACCATTTACAGAAATAGACAATCCGAACGTATCCTTTAAGCCCTACACAGACACTACACAGCTAACCCCAGCTCTATTGTACTGGATCCAATATTCTCCTTTGACGTTGTTCTTTCCTGCACTGTAACTAGCAACTATGGTGGATGTTTTATTTATTTGTTATGTTGTGTGTGTTGTGTAACCAGGCCAGCCCAGTACAGCCTCAGTTCAGTTAGGATCTGTGGTGGTAAGTAGTAATAGGGAATGAGAGCTAGTGACTGTTTGGCGTCAATAATGTTTTGAGTGGTCAGATGTTGTGACAACAGCTCTGTAACAAGTACAGAACAGGCAGAATGTTCCGGTTTAGAGTATTGTACTCATAATCACTGGTACTAGATGATTGCTAATATCAGGAAAAGTATTACCAAAGACCAGAGGAAAGAATTGGCCAGAACTGCCCTGACCTGAACATCGCTCGTAACCCTACTTGATCTACTGACGTCGAAGGCCTCACACTTAATGACTAAGCATGACTTATCTGTCCCACAGATTCACACATATGAGACATGACTCCCTCTCTGGACTGACTCGGAACGGTTGAAACGTTGTCATGTGAAGTGAAGTTTAGTCTGGATCCAGTGGAAGTTGTTCTTCTGAGACGAGCGTCCCTATGTGAACCGTAGCGCTCGTAATCCTTTCCCTGCTGGCGAGGGATCAGGTTTCCGGTGAACTATTGTCTGTTTGTTCTTTTTCAATATATTGTTTATGAACTGAAATACTTCATCCCCTTTCTATTGGCGAGGAAGAGAGGCTTTGCTTTTCCGAACAGATCATCATCATCTCCTTCCCACCCTCAAAGTTAAGCAAAACGGAACGAAGCGTCGCGTTGACACTGAGTCGGTTTGTCACTTGTTGTTTTCTTCGTCTACGGCCGAATCTCACAGCTTTTGTTTCTGGATTTCCTCACCTCCTCTCTCGTCTTGTTTTCTTTCTCGAAAAACACGTTGGAGAAGTTTCAAGCTTTTTTTACCACCCTCGACCTCCACCTTCACTCCGTTTGGAATCGTGTGCGAGGAGAGAGAGAGTAGCTGGGGAGAGAGAGAGGAGCTGAGGAGAGAGAGAGAGAGAGGAGCTGAGGAGAGAGAGAGAGAGGAGCTGAGGAGAGAGAGAGAGAGGAGCTGAGGAGAGAGAGAGAGAGAACCTGAGGAGAGAGAGAGAGAACCTGAGGAGAGAGAGAGAGAGAACCCGAGGAGAGAGAGAGAGAGAGAGAACCTGAGGAGAGAGAGAGGAGCTGAGGAGAGAGGGAGGAGCTGAGGAGAGAGAGAGGTACCTGAGGAGAGAGGGAGGACGAGGAATCAGAGACGTGACCTTACGTGTCGGAGCGGCGCTCACGAAGACTGGTGAACATGGAACGGATTAAGGAAACAAAGTGTCGTCAGGCTTCATGTGAAGCTGGTCATTTCATCTGGGAGAGCAGGGCACGTAAGGTTCTGGCAGTCACACAGGGTGAACTCACCAACTCTGGGAAAGTGTTTAGTTGGCCCAACTATAATCTAAATGCAAATATGATCTAGGCTAAAATACTTTATTGGATTGGAAAAGAAGGTAAAAAGTCTTTGATTGGTATCAGACGATTTTATTGAATGCCGTTCTATGTCAGTTTGAAATAAGTTGGCCTGCCACAACATAGAGATGGATAGAGAACAGCAGAACTTTAGTTCTAGCTCTACTAACGCCTACCAATTCTCTTCACACACTAGAGATGGATTTAAAAGCAGAATGATTGGCGTAAGAGCCTGTGCTTCCACCAATGGGCTCTCAGACCAATCCTGTGTTTTGAAACTCATGAGGGCTAGTGCACAAGAGCAACATCAGGGAAAATGACAGGAGGCAAAACCTCTTTCTGAAAATAAGGACAAACGTATCAACCAATTACAGCTGAGGGGTTGAATGGAAGTCATCTTCTGTCATTGTAGTAGCCAGCTCGTTGAGGTTGGAAATGCCTCTAAGCGTTTAGAAGGAGGCCATTGTGGGTTAACATGCAGGCACTATTTTAAATTGTGGGGAGAGAGAGAGAGAGAGAGAGAGAGAGAGAGAGAGAGAGAGAGAGAGAGAGATATGCACGCACGCACATATATTTTGTATTACTACATATACAAATAGTATACCGCAGACCTTCTCCTTAGTCTAACTTAGCATGTTTGGTTTCTCAGTAGGCTAGGTCAGTAGGCTAGGTGGAAAATAAAGTCTTCTGGATCGCATGTTAATAGTCACCTGGTCCAGCGCTGTCTCAATTATAGGAATCATTTGGATTTAGTGCCTTACCGTGGTCCAATGTGGTAAACAATGATTAATTCCCAGAGACTGCATTAAAAGTAAGTCTTGGAGACATGGGGAGATTTTAAATCCTCTATTTCTGCCTAATGAAATACTTTGGCATTTGGAAGCAGGTACATCATTTAGTCTTGGGCTCTTAAAAAGTGTGAACTTAGATGATGAAGTTTATAATAAAAATGCAATTTTTTGACAGAAGAAAGCTGTAAAGTTTAAAACGCTGTAAAGTTTCAGGGGAAAGAAAGACCTTTTTTAGTGGAGGTAAAATATACTCATGGAAGGTGTTGGATGGAAAAGCTCTCAGTATGCAAAAACATTCAAGAAATGTTTGACCCTAGTCAGAGAAATGTCCTCAAACCTTTTGAATAATACCGTCTGTAAATACTCCTATATGCATAATGTTATCCCATCAAAATCATGTTTTTCTTTTGTTTTTTTACTCTTTAAATATGACCTCATTTACTTGTTGTGGTTCTTGTTGCCCCTGTCCCAGATGGTGTCTTGCCAAAGGGAATTCCCCCGTTTGTATGTACATCCTAGTATGTACATTCTGTTACGTACAACTCATTTCATGTGGCTATACGATCATCTTTTTTTACGATCATCTTTTTTTGTGTTTTTAATTACCTTTATATGTTCACTCTTTTTTTAGTACTTATAGGGAACAGTTATGTATATAGTACCTACAGCAGGCTCGACTTATTAGAAGTCGGCACGCAAAACGACAGGATAGTTAGGGCGGATTTCCTGGAGCACTACAACATTGACACGGACATAGCCAGGCTACCGGGAGAGCCCTGGTTCACAGTCCCCTCCCTGAGGCGGAGACGCCGGCGGCGGGATCGTAGGAAAAAGCGAGGCCGGAGGGGAGGCCTGCTAGAAAGGCTAAGGAGAAGCCCAAACAAGCCAGCTATTCCAAGCATTTTCCTCTCAAATGTCAGATCCCTGACAAATAAGATGGATGAACTGAGACTACAGGTGGCAAAAAACAGCATCGTAGGGGATAGCTGTGTGATTATTCTGACCGAAACCTGGCTAAACGACAACATTGTGGACGCTAACGTTAGTTTAGAGGGCCGAACGCTTCATCGCGCTGACCGCACGGAGCTTAGCGGTAAGTCAAGAGGAGGTGGGATCATAATATCGACGAAGGATAGCTGGTGCTTAAACACGAAAACTGTAAGTAGCCACTGCTCACCAGACCTAGAATACTTGACTGTTAAATGCCGACCCACATACCTGCCTAGGGAGTTTAACGCGGTGCTAATTACATGTGTGTATATTGCACCTAGCTCAGACAGCAAAGTAGCATTGGCGCGACTATACGACGTCATTAGTAGCCAACAAAGTACTGATCCACAGGCTATCCACATCATAGCGGGGGACTTTAATCATGTCGACCTGAAGGCAGTACTACCCAAGTTCTACCAGCATGTAAAATGTGCAACGAGAGGAGAAAAAACACTGGATAAGGTATACACCAACATCAAACGTGCTTACAAGGCTAGTCCGCTAGCTCATCTAGGCATGTCTGACCATGTGTCAATCCTCCTGATTCCTGCATACACCACAATGGGGAAAAGTGCTCCCACCACCACTAAGACTGTCAGAACCTGGCCAGAAGGGTCCGCTCCACTGCAGATCTGCCTAAATGACACCCTATGGCAGGAATATGAGCATGAGGACCTGGAACAGTACACGTCGTCGGTTCTGAACCACATAGTGAACTGCACCAACTCAGTCACCGTGGACAAACGGGTCCGGGTCTACCCCAACACGAAGCCATGGATGACTGGGAAGGTCCAAAAACTGTTAAATGAGAGGGACAACGCCTTCTTCGCAGGGAAGCGCACACCGCTGTACAGCTCCACCAGGGCCAACCTAAAGCGCGGCATCAAAGCGGCCAAGGCAGAGCACAGAGAGAAGATTGAGGAATGCCTCCTGAGCAACGACTCCAGGCGGATGTGGCAGGGGGTTCAGCAGATGACAAACTTCAGAGCCAACAGGCTCACAGCCGCAGAGGACGACCCCCTGCTGGCGGGAAAGCTGAACACCTTCTACGCCCGGTTCGACGAGGGGCGAACGGAGGTAACCACAACACAGACACCACTCTCTCCAGCTCTCAGCAGCCTCACCCTCACAGAGCACGAGGTGAGACGCGTACTGAAGGCGGTGGACCCCAGGAAAGCCTCGGGGCCGGATGGCGTCCTGGGACGGGTGCTGAGAGACTGCGCCGACCAGCTGGCCGGGGTTTTCACCAACATCTTTAACCAGTCCCTGTCCCAGGCCACCGTCCCACCCTGCCTGAAAACCTCAACTATCATCCCAGTCCCGAAGAAAAGCACGGTGAGCTGCCTAAACGACTACCGCCCGGTGGCACTCACACCAATCATCATGAAGTGCTTCGAGAAACTAGTCCGGGCCCACATACTCACACGCCTCCCGCCCAACCTGGATCCATACCAGTTCGCCTACAGAGCCCACAGGTCCACAGAGGACGCCATAGCGACGACTCTCCACGCCACTCTATCCCACCTGGAGAGGGGAAACAGCTACGCGAGACTGCTCTTCGTGGACTTCAGCTCCGCCTTTAACACCATCCTTCCAGACAGGCTAGTGACCAAACTACTAGACCTGGGTCTATCACACTCTATATGTGCGTGGATCAAGGACTTCCTGACCAACCGCCCCCAGAGGGTGCGGGTGGGCCCCCACACCTCCACAGCCCTCAGCCTCAGCACTGGGTCACCCCAGGGCTGCGTGCTAAGCCCCATCCTCTACAACCTCTACACCCACGACTTCACCCCCATCCACCCCAGCAACTACATCGTAAAGTTTGCAGACGACACCACCGTGGTGGGATGTATCTCGGGGGGGGACGAGGCGGCGTACAGGGATGAGGTAGAGCAATTGAGCAAGCTGTGCAAGGTAAACAACCTGCTGCTAAACAAGTCAAAGACCCAGGAACTCATCGTAGACTACAGGAGGAAAAAGTCCGAGATCCTGCCCCTGCTCATCGACGGAGAGAGCGTAGAGATGGTCTCAAACCTCCGTTTCCTGGGACACATCATACGGGATGACCTGGCCTGGAAGGACAACACTAAAGGCACCATCAAGAGGGCACAACAGCGGCTATACACCCTGAGATGCCTCAAGAAACAACACAGCAAGCAGGAGATGCTGGTGGCCTTCTACCACGGCGCAGTGGAGAGCATCCTCACCTTCGGCATCTCCAACTGGTACCACAGCTGCACGGCAGCGGAGAGAAACGATCTACAGAGAGTCGTGAGAACAGCACAGGGGATCACCGGCGCCACCCTCCCCTCTCTGAAGGAGCTGTACGAAACACGCTGTCTCAGGAGGGCCTCCAAGATCTCCAAGGACCCGACCCACCCTGGGCACGAACACTTTGTCAAGCTGCCCTCGAACAGGAGGTACAGGACCCCGGCCGCTAGGACAAACAGACTGAAGGACAGCTTCTACCACAGGGCCGTCAAGGCCCTGAACACAGAAAAGGCCTAAGTTCTGGGCCCAGGACAAGTCCGGACGGATTGTAATGGCAGCTAGTGCTGAGGCACAAACATGTACATTTTCAAGCCTGCAAACTGTGACACTTTAAAAAAATGTGAAAAAATACTTTCTTGTGCAATATGACAACCCTAGTTGACTATCTGTGCAGTATAGTACAGTGGATTGTGTACATAGCCTCTATTGATGTAAACCAGCTCCTTATCTTCTTGTGATTTTATGCATCTATGCTTTTTCCAAAATGTGTTTCTTTTTCCTCTCTTAAACACCAGGGGAGCCTCCCCTCCTAAATTTCGTTGTTTGGTACCTGTACTGTAACAATGACAAATAAAGTCTATCTATCTATCTGTCAAACATTGTAAAAATAATTAGACATCTCCCAGCTGAAACTCTTCAACATGCTAGAGCGTGTGGCCTGATGGCGTGGTGGCGTGGTGGCGTGGTGGAGTGGTGGTAGCGGTTGTGAATGAACACAGTGACACACAGGCCCCGTTCCATCCCGGGTTGCCTGTATGCGCCACAAGACGAATAGCCTGCTGAGCTCAGGCCAGAGGCTTGTTAACCTTCCGCAACACAAGACTGTGTTAGTCCGCTGAGCTAAAATCCTACGCATTCGCCTCACAAGGCAAGGTTACCGGTACTCACATTCCAAGAGTGTGGTTCGCCACATCACCTCTGTTACCAACTGGTTTTTGCGGGTTCGCAACATGTGGATACAAGCGCTGTTCGATTCACCTGAATGCTGTTGGCTGTGAGAAATGGTAAATGGACTGCACTTATATAGTGTATTTTTTGCTGCTCCAAAGCGCTTTACAACGGCCTCTCATTCACTCATTCACCCATTCACACACACATTCACACACCGATGGCGGCAAGCGACCATGCAAGGCGCCGGCCCGCTCACTGGGAGCAAGTTTGGGGTTCAGTGTCTTGCCCAAGGACACTTCGACATGTGGTTGATCTGCCAACCTTGTGATCATTAGACGGCGACTCTAACTCCTGCGCCACAGCCGCCCCGAATAGTCATGTGATAGTCAGGTGATAGTATAGGTGGTAGTGTACAGTAGTACATTTGCGTGCGACCCTGTTACCTTAGTTATGTTGGACATAAATCCCGCCCATAGTCACATCTGACACATGAAGGCCACATCTGACTTGACCTCTGACCTCTTGAACTCCCCAGTGCCCAGTCCCTTCTCTTCCATGAGACCTTGACCTCATACTGTGACTTTGAACATGCTATACTAGTATTCCTGGACAAGGCTTATGATAGTGCATGTACACACACACACACACACACACACACACACACACACACACAACCGCTAGTCATATTTAGATCAAATCGACCATGACATCCAAGGTAAACCTGAGGACTTCAGCAAAAATCTGGCAGCCTCGTATAGAATTCATGGCAATGAGAACAAAGTAATTAAGTTCATCATGTTTCGTTATTTTATTGATGTAATTGAAATTTTGATTTTGGCCCTGTTTGTTCGTTGTCCGTTTGAGGTTTTCTTGTTTGTTTTGGACCGGTTAGTTTTGGGTTGTCTCGGTTTGTTTTTCTCGGAATAAACATGAAATGGCTTACACATAATACTGACACTCACTCCTCCACGTGGGTGGGTTTGATTATGGGAGCTGAACCATGCAGCAACCCAGAACATTGTAGAGCAGCCTAGAGCATTGTAGAGCAACCCAGAGCATTGTATGTTTTACATTCTATGTGTAATTGTATTTGAAAAAAAAGAAAAAGAAAAAGAAAACCCTGTCAGGTTGCAACATACAGGAACCATTAATAATGTGATCTGTTCAATCACTCATTGTTTCTCCTAGATTCTTATCGCCTACATGCTGGCTTTTGTATTTCCTAGAAATTGCTACATTGTATGCTTAGTTTACATACATTATGCTTCTCCATAGTTTGGTTTGCATCAATGAATGTTATTGGAAGAAATTGTTGCCAATTATGATGACTACAGTCATAAGCTATAAGCTTATTGTTTAACAGACGATACCTGGACAACGTAGCCATTTTGCAGACATAAATGAAAACCAAAGCTTATCTTGAAACACATCTGAAAAGGAAATATTATTGTTTTTCTGACGATTAGTATGTTTTGTAGTGTGCCTGGTTGAATAATTATATATTTTATAGTATCCATGAATTATTCCAACTGCAGAGACTTGGCCACATGCAGGTTAAATCACGTTTCATCTTCCAGTGAGGTTGATGGGTTTTTTCGGCCAAGATTGGCTGGTGTGGGACTGTTGTGTGATAGTTTTCTCAAGGTTGTATGGAGGCTTTTCCAAGTTGTGTTTTTTTTCCGAAAGGTTGTGTGAAGGTTGCTTTCCCGTCGTCTGAGTGGGATGAAGAGGGACATAATCGCTCTCAGCTGATCCCTGTAAACCAACTCCTGGCCTGGCCTCCCCCGGCCGCTCGCTCTGCTCCTGGACCCTGAGTCTTTATTTACACATGAGCCCACGTCTGGTATTCAAGAGGTCAGGGGTCGTCACAGGGGTCACTGAACTACCCACAGTCACCTTAGCTAAATTAAGAGAGCGGAGGGGGGTGGGGTGGGGGCGGCGGGGGGGTGGGGAGGGACTGGCGGCTTCCTAATACCTCTGCGAATGGGGTTGGTGAGATTATGTTTCACAACACAAACAGTCAAAGAGTCAAATGATCCGTGACTGGTGTTGAAAGAGTCATTTGTTCATGTCACAGGGCCTACCTTAGCTTTATGGGGCTTCATATGATTTAGGATAACATGCCAGCTGCTTTTAAGAGCAAAGACTCTCTGAGGGGGAGGATAGATGTTTCCGTATGTCCCCATTTCTACCAAGTGAAGTTGTGCTAGGTTTGGATAGTGGATACATACGGACTGCACTTATATAGCACCTTTATCCAAAGCGCTTTACAATGGCCTCTCATTCACCCATTCACACACACATTCACACACCAATGGCGGCAAGCTACCATGCAAGGCGCCGGCCCACTCACTGGGAGCAATTTGGGGTTCAGTGTTTTGCCCAAGGACACTTCGACATGTGGCCAGCCGGGGCTCGAACCGCCGATCTGCCAACCTTGCGATCATTAGACGGCGGCTCTACCTCCTGCGTGGCACAGCCGCCCCACAGCCGGATACATGGGATAGTTAGCTCTAAAATCGAATTCCTTCCACATGAACTATTTCAAATATAGAGGAAGTGGATGGGGTCGAGTCTCTGGTCACAATTGGACTCTATCTGCTGTTGCAAGTCACTCAAATAACCGAGATAAGGACTTAGAATTACTTGAGTGAAGGTATGTGGTTAATCTGCCATGTGAAATGTGATTTTAGTGACCTGTCCCTCTTCACTCTCTAGAAAGCTCAGATCATTCACATGCTGTAAACATTCACACATTTACTGAACTATTCAGCCATATACTCTGAGCTTGTACTGAAAATATAGATCTGACTTATTTATTTGTTGTTTTACATATGGTGTGAGGTTAATGAAGGTGCAGGCTTTTTATTATATTTGGCACTCAATGCAGAATTGATTCAACCGATTTAACCTTATGTGTAAGTTGATACCAAATGCATTCTGTATGAACCTCTTCTTGTCCTTCTGTTCAACCTCTCCATCTACCTCTGGTTTTGCCCCACTATTCTCCCAGTCTAGTAAACGACTCAGGTGCCCACCTGTCCCCCCCCCCCTCTGAGTAGGGTTTGCACTGGACTGAACCCCTGACGTTGTAGTTGACCGCCGTTGCACTTTATTGTTATTATTCCATTGCACTGATTGTCTGTTATTCACTGTTCTGTCCTGTTTGCACTTGTCTCTTTTTGTATATTTGTGAAAAAATAGAACTAGCACGCACACACCAATGCCACAACAAGTTCCTGTTCCTATGTGTTTCAACATAAATGGCAATAAATGTTATCTGAATGTGAATCTGACAAGAGGCCAGAGCTCAGTGTCTTCACAGCTCATTGTGGCCTCCTATACAAGTACTGTAGTCAGACTAAACCAGCAGCTTGTCCATGGTACAGCACTGCAAAGTGCTGCAAAGTCAGCTCTAAAAAACTAAAAACTAAAAAACTAGTGCCGTCAGACTAAAAATAAGTACATTTGTCTGGATACAAAGACAAGATTTAAGAATTATTTTCTCAATATGTAAGAAAATGTGCAGAAATGTAGCGTCCGATGCTATTGCAATCGTCTTGAAATAAGACTATATACCCTGGAATTTCCATAGAAGGGTTAACCCTAACCCTTAAAATAAGCATCCAGACTAAGATAAATGTACTACTACTAGAAACGAGATTGGCTTGCTTAAAGAAAGAATGAATCTCATTTCTGTTAACTTCTTTATTGAGGATTCATTATATCCAGAGGATGCATATGAGCACAACAAAGGATGCAAAAAACAACAACAACAAAGGCCATTGGTCCAAACGTAACAGTGCTTTAAACCTTCTTATAATAACACAATACACGCAGTTCTGTTATTGGGACCAGAAATGAGAAATAAAATGGTATCGTGCAACCCTAGTCAGTATTGAACAACCCTAGTCAGTATTGAACAACCCTAGTCAGTATTGAACAACCCTAGTCAGTATTGAACTTTTTCCACAAGGTCATTCATTACCTGAAAAAGTCATGTTCTGGTCGTGGAAGGTGTTTGAGAGGAGGTATGTCTGCAGCACAGAGAGGAGTGTCACAATGCACTCAGGATATGTAAGGTGATATGAGACAAGCAAACAGGAGACTTGAAGGATACTGGAGGAACTTCATGCCCTGGTTTATCTGCGCTCTGGTTTATTCACCAGAACTACTAGACTGGGCTCTGGTTTATTCACCATGACTACTAGACTGGGCTCTGCTAACTACCGCCAATCTCTCTGTGGCGTGTGTGTGTGTGTGGTGTGTGTGTGGCGTGTGTGTGTGGCGTGTGTGTGTGGCGTGTGTGTGTGTGGCGTGTGTGTGTGTGGCGTGTGTGCGCATGCATAGTGGCAGAGATGACTTCAACATAAAGCTCCAAAAGGTTCTGCAGTGGTTAAAGCAACACTGCGTTTGTTCGGTACACATGCATACCGAACCCAAAGAGCCATACGGAAAATGTTCGGTACGAATACGTGTACCGTTACAACCCTAGAAAGCACCCTTTTTTCTTTTTTTTTCTTTTTATGAAAAAACCTCTTTCAGAGGTTAAAGATTGACATATTTACATGGACATATTGACATATTTACAGTACATGGAACATTTAGGGACTTCCTAGGTTTCAATGAAGTAAATCGTGCTGTATCAGTCAAAATGCTTGTGATTAAATAGTGATGAATCAGAATCACTTTCTTTTTCAGAATCTTACTGTACACTAGTATAATTCTGTGGCTTTGGTTCCTCAACATTGACATTGCAGCATTCAGATACAGGGGGAAAAACACAATAGTAACACAGTAATAATAAGCAACCTAAGAAAGCAAAGTAATCCCACAATGACAAGGAAATAAAGTGGCCCTTTAGTAAAGTACTTTTACGCAATACAACACAACACAGCACGGCAGTGAATCACTCCAACGGTACACAAGTAATCCAGTATTGTGGAGCAGCCATACTACTGCTATATGTTCATTTCCACCGTGTGCGTGGGGTTGGCTGGGGGGTGGCAGTCCCTTGCACCCTTCCAGTGTATTTCACCAGGAGCCTGATTGCCTGAGGGAAACAGCTGTTTGTCAGCCTCTGGGTTTAAACCAACTGTTTCCCCGACGGCAGTAGTGGAACAGTTTCTGATTGGGGTGGCTGGGGTCCCTACCTATCCTGAGGGCCTTTCTGACACAGCGGTCCTTGGTGTAGGTGTCGTGGACGGAGGGAAGCTCACAATCACTGAGCTTCTCGGCTGTCTGCACTACCCTTTGCAGCGATTTGCGGTTTCGCGCAATGCAGTACTAGTGCAGTACTAGTAAATACATAACTCAGAAGTCCATGATCTTTGCCAATGTACTAAATGATAATATACCAGAAAAGATACTGTATTTCTTGTTGATTCTAGGCTTTATTGTTTGGAATATCAACCATTTCAAGCTTTACGCGTTGATATAAACATCATGGCATATCAAGTTGAGGTCCCACACCTTGCAAAAGCCACTGAGTTAGTGGATGCTGAAAAGCTGGTTGATTTGACCTCTTATTACAGATAGGGGGGTGGTATCATTCTAATGAGACCTGTCTATGACGTAGAAAACAGGCAAATCTGATGGCTTGGTGAATCGCACGTTTTCTGAAATACACAGCCCACAAAAAACGGACCGAATTGCTTAATTGCACAGTTTCTGTGTTAGTAGGGTCATCAAAGACACAAACACTGAAAAAGTGAGGTTTTTTTCATAATATGGGACTGTTGAAAGTCTGGAGTTAAAAGTCTGGAGTTAAAAGTGGGTCTTCTGAGGGGTGTCAGGAAACGCCCCCACCTCTGTGACAGCTTACAGTTGGCTGCCCTCTGCGTCCGGCCGCCAATCAATCTTGTTTAATTTCTTAACTCTCGACCCTGGTCTGTATGTTTATCCAGCGCTTTTCTAATATGTGATTTAGAGTGGTGGGTAGGTAGGTAGGTTGCCTCTCTCTCTTTCTCTCTCTCTCTCTCTCTTTTTCCATGAGGACTGATTTAGTTAAATGCCAAGGTCCCCCCTCTCTGATGGAATGTTTCTCGGCGGGGGTGTGGTGTGCGTTTGTCTGCACTTTGTGTGTTTGTGTGCGCGTGTGTGTGTGTATGTGTGGCATCGAGTTGCTCCTCTCCGTATGGGGTCGGGATCAGGTCTGGGTCTCCCAGAGACAGTGCAGCAACAGAGGGGACTGCCGATGCTTTGGTCTGGGTCGTAAAAGCCCCTCCATAGCACCCTCCTAGTGTGAGTCTCCCAGCTCCAGTGTCGCTCCAGGGTCGGAGGTCAAAGAGCAGGGCCCTTCGGAAGCATCCGCTTGTCGTTGTTTTTTTGCGGACATCCTGCCGGCGTAAAGACTGCTCGGCTTGATTCTTACGCGCGACATTTTATGTTGGGAGGCCCGTTTGGATGTTTAACAGCGATGTTTCTTCTTTTTTTCTTCTTTTTTTACCAGCTGCCCCTTTCCGAACATTAAAGCCAAGCCAAGCCAAGGAATTCCCAGAAATATAATCATCACATGACTTAAGGCGAGTCACCCCAAAGCCCATGTGGTTTGAATTGTGAACCCACAATGTGTTTGTTCGATGTAGCCAACACAGAAGGTTTTATAGCCGTTTCAGTGGTGATCATAATGGTATAGCCTTTCATCCAGGCATCTCAACATGCCTCGTTTTCGGTTGTTACTCATCCCACCTCAAATCCCGACACCTCCATCCATTTGACCAAGGAGAGACCCAGGACATTTCCCGGATCTTCTCTGAAAGGGGGAAGGCCCTACCTACGTGTGCTTAGGCAGCGGTTTGTGTTGAGAAATGTTTTTTGGCGCAGACAACGTCATGAAGGTGCTAAACCTTCCCATAAAGCACCCTGAGCCTCGTAGCTCTAGTAGAAGCTGAAGGGGAGAGAACTGACACAGAGACTCACCCTCACTCTCCACTTTTAAGTCCCACCTCAAAACCTACCTGTTCTCCCATGCATACAACCTCCCCTACCCCTACCCCTCTCCCCTAACCCTGCCCCCCCCCCCCCCCCCCCCCCCCGGACATTGCTGTGTTATTCGTTCCCTGTGCCTGTTCCTTAACTCTGTGTTCTATGTGCTCATGTTATCTGTTGCTTGTTGTTTCTGTGTCTTCTGTTTTTCCCATATTGTCAGCGTCCCGGAAAAGCACTATATAAATACAATGAATTATTATTATTATTATTATTAACTGACTTTGTCTCAGTCTTACCATGAAAAAATAGACTGAATAGAACAGATATGCCCATTCAAATCAACATGTTGTGGTGGGTGTATTAGCGACCATCTTTTGGGGTACCATTTTGGTTTGAAGTTTTAGCTTACAGCTTTATTATCAACCCGCTCAACTCAACTGTCATTGGATTGTACAGTCAAATGATGCTTAGTCGCTATCGTCCCACCTCTGAATGTGTAGCTTCTCTAATGGTTATCATGGCATTTAAATGTTAAATGGTAAATGGTAAATGGACTGCACTTACATAGCGCCTTTATCCACTTTACAACGGCCTCTCATTCACCCATTCACACACACATTCACACACCAATGGCGGGAAGCTACCATGCAAGGCGCTTGCCCGCTCACTGGGAGCAATTTGGGGTTCAGTGTCTTGCCCAAGGACACTTGGACATGTGGCCAGTCGGGGCTCGAACCGCCGATCTGCCAACCTTGCGATCATTAGACATTCGATTTATGTATTACAATTCCATGTCAGCCATCTTTTGGTGGACTAGCCAAGTCGATGGTTGACAGTCGGAGGGGATCGCCTTCTGCTCGTTCTGTTTCTCTGGGGTTGACCCCACCAACCCCCATTACCGAGCCATCACACCGGAATAATGGGAACATTTCATAAACTGCACTGAGCAGGCGGCATAATCTATAGGACTCTCTGGAACACCTAACGAGATTAATAGGCTTTAGATGAGGATGAATTCCTTCCCCCCTTGAATGTCAGAGTAGCGGGAGTGATTGAGGCTAACAAGCTCATTAGTGAACATGGTCTGGTGTGCACTTCAGGACATGTTCTCAGCCATACGTTGATCCTCTGTTGGGGGTCTGGGGGGCCCTCGTCAGTGATAAGTAGGTACAGGCTAGGAGCAGCCCAGGGTCAGACACATAGAAACACTCCCATACTGTAACTGAGAGACTTTGAGAACGTTTGTCTGTTGCCATCTTATTGATCTTGTGCAGTTTAGCATTTAAAAAATAATTATGCAATCAATGCAAATACAGTATATATAATATAACAAACTATATTACAGTGTTATGAAGTGACTTTTCTGGAAAAAAAGAATGCAACTTTCAAGTAGTTAATACTTAACAGAATGTGGCCCTATAGAGACAAAATATGACTACCGTAAAAAACGTATTTGAGTAGCCTAGACGTTTATTTGCTTTAACCACAGAGTGCACCCGGCATGTTTTGGAGACAGGTTATTATTGGAGACCTGCAGGTTGTTGTGTTTTTAACCCCCGCTGCTGTTGCCAAACTGCTCCTCAAACCCACCTGGCGGAGCTGAATATATCATACATAATGACAACAAATACACACCAACCTTGTATGAAAGCCTACAGTAAATGAGTTCACACCTTCATCTTTGATAGATTAAGGGCCGGTTTCACAGACAAGGCTTAAGCCTAGTCCTGGACTAAATCACACTTTCAATGTAAAATCTCCATTGAAGATGCTTTTTAGTCCAGGATTAGGCTTAAGCCTTGTCTGTGAAACTGGCCCATAATGTATTATCGGTTACGTAGAAAGCTGCCGCTGGTCAGATTAGTATACACACTGGTAACGTGGCAACGGACGGCCAGATTCAAATGCAACGTTTTAATCATGCTAATATCAACGGAGAATGACATACCAGTAAACATTTATTTTTGACCCGGCCTGTCTTGGGGATATTGATTACGCTTATTTGCTTCAATGTCATTAGTGTTGGATACTCTCCGCTTATTGGAAGTGTTATGGCAACATATGTTACTAAAACTGGCTGGGCTAACATCACTTTGCAGTGTGTACCAAGCAGAGTCCAGTTATCCTCCAGCTTGGTGCTGTTAAGTTCCTTAGTTGTCCTTACAGACTGTTTATAATAACGACGAATGCGGATGTATGACACTGTTTAACCCACACTAAGACTAGTTTCTATATTTACTGTAGAAATGCATCACCAGTAACGAAAAAGACAGTAAACATAACCAGAATCGAGCCCCCTACTGTTTCTCCTTGGCTTTATTCGAGTAAAAAATAGGAGGGAAAAAGCAGTTTTTGTGATTGAGGAATACAGGAATAGGACTTTGATGTGAAGACATGAAAGAGACGTGTTGTTTTACATTAGAGCAGGCCGATGGTCCGAGGCTGGAGCGGCCCCTTCACACTGAGAGGGGGACTTTATAGACCGACGATGAATTGATTCCTCAAAGGCTTCCTGTGGGGTTTGGGTTACTCCTGAACCCCGGGACACATGCACTCGCTAATCGCTTGTGACAGTAGTCCAACCCCGAGATTCTCAATTTTAAAAAAAATGGAAAAAGAAAGAGAGAGTGAAGGAGGGGAGGGACGAATGGATGGTGGGAGGGGGGGAGATGGGGAAGGATGGAGGGAGTAAATAGTTGGGGGGGGGGGATATGGAGGAGTGGATGGAGAGAATGAAAAGAGATGGAGAAGGAAAGGAAAGAATGGAGAGGGGGAGGAAAGAAGGGGTTAGCAGGCTACAGATGGTTTAGTCCACCAACAAGCTGGGTCTCATTTTCACACACAGGGTCCTAATCAGAACCTTCTGGAAGCCCTTCCCCTGAAGCACAGGTCTCGGATCAGCCCTTCCCTAACCCCTTACCTTAAACATGATGTTCACAAATACCGGACTGACCTTAGATCAGTGCTTAGCTGTATCTACATCCTAAACTGTGTGCGTGTGCGCGTGCGCGTGCGCGTGTGCGTGTGTGTGTGTGTGTGTGTGTGTGTGTGTGTGTGTGTGTGTGTGTGTGCGTGAGAGTGGCCAAAATATGCTTGGAAGTCATACTGCATTAGTGCAATCTTGGATATTAAATAAATAAATGTAAAAGAAAAACGAAAAAAAGTCAATAGTACTGCAGTCTGTACATATTTACACAGGTTGACCTCAGTGATGATTCATAGAGCTGTTCTGTGTGTTTTTTTTTGGAACACTGTAATTGTGGGGACACACACTGGACACAACAGAAAATAGGACCTCTGTTATCAGAGAGATCACAGTGTGGAAGAACTCGTTGCGTGTGTTTCTTTGTCCGTTCGTAAGTGGTCCAGCGAAAACTGTATTTCTGTTTCCCAATCCTGTACCCGTTTCCCTGACGTGTGGTATTGTACACTCCTTCACAGGACTTGAAAAGCACTCGACGGGTGTGACCTGTTTGAACACCTCGTTGGCCGATCTCACAACTTGAACTGTCACTCCTTAGCAACAGTGTTTTAATAATAATAATAACTTGGATTTATATAGCGCCTTTCATAAAACCCAAGGACGCTTTACAATTCTAAAGGAAATGGTCAGACAGACAAAACAGAAAACAAACAAAACAGAAACAGTGACTAGGGGCCAAAGGCCTTGGTGAACAGATGGGTTTTGAGGGCTGATTTGAAGGAGTCCAGGGTGGGGGCATTGCGGATCACTATGGGGAGAGAGTTCCAGAGGGTAGGCGCAGCCATGCTGAAGGCTCTGTCCCCAAAGGTCCGTAGTTTGGTTCGGGGGGGGTTTAATAGCTGACTGGCTGATTCCCTTATATTAGTTTCAGGACTTCGAGCTTTGGTACCGCCAAAGTGGTGTATTAGGGATATTGTTCTACTATATAAAGTACCCAGTCTGGTTAAACTACTACAGCCTGGGGGCGCTTGGTGGTGTAACGTTACGTAACGTAATATTCCTGGTTCGATTCCAGCCGTGGACATACCCTGC
>NC_137676.1:51339306-51469306 GCF_963989245.1 Nansenia antarctica
GTAACGGTGATGTCATTACAGCCATGCATTTTTTATTTTATTTTATAAATCACACATGTAACGTGTTTACCTGTAACATAATCTGAGTTACAGCTCTCAGCTGTATTATGGCACATTACAAAACAGTTTGATATTCAGTGTAGACGTGTTCATCTGATTAATTCATCATTCACATTCATGTAGTAGCTACATTATACTAGGATAATTATTGATATCAGCTGTGAACATGATTGCATCTTGACTTGTGCAGAATTCATGAACACAAGGCCACCACATACATAAACATATCATTTACAATGAGCCACAAAATACAAATGTTATTGGGCTATTTTGTGTAAATTGCTGCCCTTATTTACGTGTAGTCTGAGTTTATAGCACTGTTGTGCAGGACACTATAACAGCGTAGAGCTAGCCTGATCCCTGGGTTTGCCAGAAAGGATTTAGTTTAGTTTAGGTTTTGAGTCTAGTGGATCTCTCTCTTTACTCGGCTGGTGTGTAAACGGCAGGACGTTATGTCTGAGATCATCCTCAACACTAGAATGTGTGGAAGGATGACCTCAACACACAGTAGCAGACTATACCTACTCAGACCTGGGTCGAAATAGATTTGACACAGGTCTGGTGAGTTACACTTGCTCTTAATACCTGTATTACATGCTATTGCGCTTGATGTGATATCTGTATTATTTGTATTAGAATATAGATGTAACCTGCAGCCTTGTTATGTAATATGATGTGCTCTCTAACAGTATGTGTTCTTCATGTGTCGTGTAGTGCCCAGGGTGTGTGAAGCCTGCAAGGATAACGAAGAGAACGACAATGAAATAGTTGACAACCTGTGCAAGAACGACTTTGGTAAGTGCATTCTGAATATCCCAGGGGACAATCTTTGGGACATATTGACGCGCGCAATTCAAGTTCCACAATTGTAACCGAAACCTTCCCCTTGCTCTCTCCCTCCCTCCCTCACTCACTCACACTCTCCCTCCCTCCCTCCCTCCCTCTCTCTTTCTATCTCTCTCTCTCTATCTCTCTCTCCACCCCCCCATCCCCCCTAGCCCTTAAAATCAAAGTCAAGGAGATCTCCTACATCAACGGCGACACCAAGATCGTCCCGGAGACCAAGAGCAAGACCATCTACAAGCTGAATGGCGTGACGGAGCGCGACCTGCGCAAGACAGTCCTCTGGCTGAAGGACGGCCTGGCGTGCGTGTGCGACGAGATGAACGACATCAACGCCGCCTACCTGGTGATGGGCCAAAAGATGGAGGACGGTCACCTGGTCATCACCTCGCTCAAACGCTGGCAGAGAGGTCAGCGGGAGTTCAAGAGGATCTCCCGCAGCATCCGCAAGCTCCAGTGCTGATCTTGAGACCAGAGGAAACCCCCGGAAACCCCCGAAAGTTCTAACGTAGGGGTTCTGTTCCGTCATCGATACTAGGGTAGAGTGCGAGCGTAGAGGCAGCGGTACCAGCCATGCGTTGTTAAGTGGTATGCTAGTGTTGATGTCGGACCAGAGCCCTGAGATATCCCGATCCAACGACGATGCCAACAAATTAGTCTGTCTGTTGCCAGTGGCACAAGCGTGGCAGTTTTAGTATGTTTATGCGGCACTGCCCTGCAATTCAGCTGTGTGTATACAAGTGGTTGACACAGCCCTAATCCTCAATGTGCGATCAAGTAGAAATGATGGTATCACCACCTTTCTATCCTTCTTCCCCTAGGAGACTTTGCGAGCAACGTTTTTGTATCGTCAAACGCAAGTTTATGTAACGACCTTCATTTCTCATTAAACACATATTTCTGTTATGTTTATTATCCAGACTTGCTTCTGAGACCTGATACATTTAGTACATACCGTAAGGATAGGTTGTGGTGCCTTGTTTGCATGGTGTCCTGTTGCTCAAACGTATTCATTGAGATGATGATGTGAGACAATGTAAGGTGCTTTTAGTTTATTCTATTTTTGGAAACATTCTCCTTTTTCTCAAGCGAAATGAGAGATAGCTGGCTATATTCTCTGCCTGATAAATACTTTCAGACGTACCATTGCCTGTGTAAACCCAGCAACCCAGAAAAGTAGGCCTAGATCCAGATCATTCTTTACCAATGATGTAAGTGCACAAATCTGTTTTCCAGCTTTGTTGTCAATTGATCGATTGTGTCAACTTTTTGTATGTGAGCCTTAATACTGCACTGTCTTTCTTTTTTTACCACAATGATTTCATGAAATTCATAGTTCACAGTTCCTTTCACATTGATGAGCTAAGAAATGATTACCGTTCCACACGGTTGGTTCTGTGTTTAATACCTGTCTCTGTCAGACAGCCTTCTAGTTATACGTAGTTAACATGTCAGGATTGTATATTTGTGTGTTTGATCATGATTTGTAGTGGGTGAATGCAGTGTGTGTGTGTGCATGTGTGCGTGCGTACTGTAAAATATACCTTGATGCAGTACTCTGTAAATATCAGATACATTTTGTACATAGTTTTCAGAGACGGCAAAAGTCAAGATGTGTGTGAATTCAGAAATGGTGACATTTGTTGAAGATTGAAGCCTATATTTGAGTACCGTTAACCTGAAAATTCAAAAATAATTTCTACTAGTCACCTGCCACTGCATATTGATCCATACTCAATAAAGGAAACATTAAATCAAGGGTCCTTGAAATACTATGTTATTAAAGAATTGTGTTGTCTTTTTTTGTTGTCTTTTAACAAGAGTGAAAGTCTATTCACCAGTATGCAGTAGCATTCTGAGAGGGTAGTTGCCATCTGATAATACAAAGTGACAAGGCAAGGATCTTTCTGGAGACTATGTCTGTGCTCCAACCCACTGAATCATTGAAGTATCATTTTATTTCAGTCATTGCACTTGGATTTTAATAAAAGGTACGAAAATAAAACCAAAGTGTAATACAGAAGAATTGGAAACAATGTATCAGATGATGTGGCTTCACATCTAGAACGTTCTATCAGTTTTTGCATAAAATGGATAGACACAAACATAGTTACATAACTGTACTTTGGGAGCCACATCTCACCTCACAGGAATTGAACACCTAGCCTTGTTATTGCCAGGTTTGAGTCCCCAACCAACTGGGCTATTGACTCTTGACTGCTGTATATGTTGTTCTTACCTAGAAGTTTCGCATCATAACTAGTACTGGTGGACAAGTACTTTAAACTACAACTTTAAACAACCTCTCAGTGGAGTCGGTAACTAAACTATGTACAAGAGTATAAGTTGAAGTCTGGCTGAAGAGGAATTTGACTACCCCTCAACAAAAAACATCTCGGAATAACAGTTAAAACCTCATAGGAGCCAACGGACCCCCATGGGGATCCGAAGTGATATAAAGAGTTTACCTCGATCAATTCTCTTCATCGATATCACATTTTTTTCACAACTTTGCATGCTATACGATGCCACCATTTTTTTCCCGAGACGGTAAACACGGCCTAAGTCACATCCAGTTTTCTCCAACTGGAGAATGTGTCATGTCCGGTTTCAACGCCGAATTTCCATACCATTGGTCGGCCAACCCAAAAAAATCCCGAAAAAAGAAATCTGATACATGAGAAAGGTCAAAGGTCAAAGATGGTGCCAAAATATCTCCAAATGGCCTAAACATATAGGTGTCCGCCTAAACATACCTGTACTAAAACAGGTACAAAGTTGCATTTGCTCACATTACTAGCATCGACTTTGGCACAAGTACTAATAAGACCCTGGAGTACTGATTCCTAGATGATTTGGGCTTCGTTATCAGGTTTCCAAGGTGATATTCACTGTAAAAGCTGTTGTTTTTTTAGGCGGAGACTGAATTTGAGATGTTTTATAATGTTCTAGCTCTATTTGCTCTGACACAGTAACATAGATTTGGATTCTGACACTTCTACAGCCACCCCACAGGTGTTAGCTTTCATTTGATAACAATATCATTATGAAGGCCCTTGTGATTGTGGAGATATTCTATATTCACTGTGGGCATGTCATTTCGAGCAGAAAACCAGAAAAATTAGGTGGATAAGATCTGGTTAAGTACACCTACCATCTCAGTGGCCTTGCGGTTAGAGTGTCGTCTGCCCTGAGATTGGGAGGTTGTGAGTTTGATCCCTGGCCGAGTCATACCAAAGACTATAAAAATGGTACGCGAGACCTCCCTGCTTGGCACTCAACATTAAGAGGTTGAATTGGGGGTAAGACCCTGCGACATACCAGTGTCATGTCCAGGGGGTGTACTTGTACATCAAGCCGCCTCACGCTACTGAAACAGGAGATTCTCCTGCTCCTATGGGCCATTAGGCTCCAGAACCATCGGTTCTCAAGGCTACTTACACCTACAGAGCATGTCCCAGAGGGAAGGGTCTCAGGGGGTGCGTGGGATGAGATGACTTGCTCCTAAATGAAGGCGGTAAAGGGCTGTCATGGCAACAACTGGATCGGCGAGCACAAGACCAGAGAGGATGGAGGGGTTTCATCGAAGGCCTATGTTCCCTATAGGGAATCTAAAGTAAGTAAATGAATTCATTCTCCTTTTCTCAACGGTTAGGACCACGACTCCTCGCGTCCTCCGCGTGCTACAGAAAAGGAGTCGGAGAAGAAGAGGTTCCTCCCCTTCCATATTCTCCTCCAATGCGTTTTGAGGATGAATCGATAGGGACAAAAAAACAGCACTGAAGCAGGCGAGCTTTGAATTGCTTTATTTCAAAAGATGAATGAATTGAGAACAAATAACACTGATGATTTATGACAGTGGTGATTTCACCATTTAGCTGTGACTGAATCTAATATATCTGTCCAGTCCCAGTCGTCTTTTCTATTGAATTATTAGAATTATTGAATTGAATTATTGGCCAGCCATGTCATTTCCTAAGATCATAGTTTCCCTCTCTTTTTTTCCCTTTCTTCTCATCTTCCTCAGTAAGACCTAAACCTAACTGTTGCATCCACCCCTTTCACAGGCAGATGTCAGTGTGTAATGGAACTTGCCCAGGGACGAGGGATCAATGTCCTCTGTGGCTCAGCTGGTAGAGCATGGCGCTATCAATGCTTAGATTGTAGGTTTGATTCCCGCTGGGACCATATATACTGAAACATGTATGCACTCACTGCATTGTAAGTCGCTTTGGATAAAAGCATCAGCTAAATGGCATATGATTATTATATTACATGGCTCTGTGGGCAGTTTATAGAACCGACAGGCCATCTGCGTGCCGTAACGCAGCTCCAGAAACTTGGTTTGGAGTTTTAGAGACTTTGAGAGCAGGTGTTGAGGACACCACACCTTTGTGCTCTCTGATTAGCAAACATTGTTCACAGAGAGGCTCACCTCCTTTGCAGAGCTCTCTAATTGGAGACTCTCCTTTAGCAGGTTGATGTCCTCCAACCCTTTGACCCTGGTCCTGGATCTCTGGAGCTCGGCCTGCAGAGAGGGAGTGACATCTCGGGCATCTCCCCTGGCCAGGGGCTCCTCCAGGTCAGTGCAGCACTCCCTGTGTTCTGTTCACTCCCTGTGTTGTGTTGTGTTGTGTTCACTCCCTGTGTTGTGTTGTGCTGTGTTGTGTTCACTCCCTGTGCTGTGTTGTCTTCACTCCCTGTGTTGTGTTGTGTTGTGTTCACTCCCTGTGTTGTGTTGTGTTCACTCCCTGTGTTGTGTTCACTCCCTGTGTTGTGTTGTGTTGTGTTGTGTTCACTCCCTGTGTTGTGTTCACTCCCTGTGTTGTGTTGTGTTCACTCCCTGTGTTGTGTTGTGTTCACTCCCTGTGTTGTGTTGTGTTGTGTTCACTCCCTGTGTTGTGTTGTGTTCACTCCCTGTGTTGTGTTGTGTTGTGTTCACTCCCTGTGTTGTGTTGTGTTGTGTTCACTCCCTGTGTTGTGTTGTGTTCACTCCCTGTGTTGTGTTCACTCCCTGTGTTGTGTTGTGTTGTGTTCACTCCCTGTGTTGTGTTGTGTTCACTCCCTGTGTTGTGCTGTGTTGTGTTGTGTTCACTCCCTGTGTTGTGTTGTGTTGTGTTGTGTTCACTCCCTGTGTTGTGTTGTGTTCACTCCCTGTGTTGTGTTGTGTTGTGTTCACTCCCTGTGTTGTGTTGTGTTGTGTTGTGTTCACCCCCTGTGTTGTGTTGTGTTGTGTTCACTCCCTGGTGTTTCCCACAAGATTGACTATAGTTCAGATCTTATCTGGCTGGATTTTGAGTCTTGAAGGGGGAATCAGCCAGCTCGATCTGATCCTGGGTAGCAAAAAAGAATCGGGATCATTCTGATCCAGATTAAATGTTTTGACCAACTGGGCCCTGCAGGTCTATCAGCCAGTGGGTTATTGTCCTCTGCTGCCATCTTCTGGTCAGATTGAACTGAGACAACCTCTAGTCGTCCGGGTGCCATGTGGTTGAACCTTGTTTTGTCGGGTAAAGTTTTTTTCTCTACGCCGTTTCTTGTTGCTTGGGGGGACCAAAATACAGGAGGGTGCCCGGTCATATCCCTTGAGCATTTTCAGATATTAACCCCTTCATGCCCGAATACAATATCTTCCTATACTTTTTTGAAGGTCCCTAGATTCTGAGGTAGGTAAGATGAAAGCAGACCAAGAACAGCCTTATAAAAAAATAAAAAATATGCCAGTGTTAATTCTACAAGGCGGACCATTCTACCCAAGCATACAAAGAGCATTGGTGAGTAACGGCTTTAAAATACATTTTTTTAAAGGACTCCAATTGGGCTAAATAAGCAGCAGTCTGGAGTGTTGTCGATACATGAGCTTCTAGTTTCCAGACTCGTGTAAATAGCTCCATTCCTTGTGTGCAAACAATGGACAACAAACTGTAATCCATCATGTAATACAGTGAACAGTGAGTTTAAAACAAAAATAGTTTCTAATCAAGCTTTATTTTTTAACAGTTTAAGTACACCACTCTGATCATATTCCCTCCCTCAATGCTCCACAAGGAAGCAAAGAACGGTCATCAATGGCATAGAGCGTATGAAGTGAATCATTACTCAGTACCCGCTTCACGCTCAGAAGGGAATATCAGGTCTCATCCTCGTGGGTAGCGAGACCAAACACTTTAGAAACACATTTCACAAGTCAAGAACTATAGAAATGATCCCTGAAAGTATAGTCTTAATTAGTAACAGGGCGAGCGAGGGTACCGTATGTTGGGGCAATGGTTCTCACTGACGGTTTCTCGTTCCGATATAATATAGGTTGTCACTGGTCTGGACGCTAGGGGGCAGTGTCGAGCCGCGAGGAAGCAAAACCACGCATGCGTTACTTTGATCATCTAACTTAATTAATGTCAACTGTCCACTAATGGAAGTAGTGTTATTGTGTATCACTGTAATACTCTTGATGAATTACCTTTGCAGTTACCATCCTCTCTTTTTTGCATTTATTTTATTGTGAGTACATCGTATTGCATGAATGTTCAAATCAGGTGTTATGGACTGATTACAACAGAGTCAGACCACTGTAAAATCCAAGACTCATAGATACAATTTCAATGATCATAAATGTTACGGTGCATGGAGAGATTATAGGGGGCTGCTAGGTACATCATGTTAAAGATGCATAACACAGAACAAACAACAATATACCGGTAATAATAAAATATCTGTATATTTCATGTATTATAATATAATGGTATCACATAATACACGTCATGCTTGGAGGTTAACCCATTAGTAGTCTCACTTCTACTGTGAGTTGTGAATTAATTTTGCACATTTCATAGTACACCACTCTGATCATATTCCCACCCTCAATGCTCCACAAGGAAGCAAAGAACGGTCATCAATGGCAAAGAGCGTATGAGGTGTTTTTTATTGGTTTTTATAAAAACGCAACACCGTGTATACAATCAATTAATCAAACAATCAGACATTTAAGACATTACATTCAACAACAACCAACATTAAACTAACTAAAGTGCTCAGTGTTCAGTGTATTGTCCAGTGTAGTGTAATGTTCAGTGTTCAGTGTTCAGTGTCCAGGTTCCAGTGTCGGTAGGAGGCAGGGGTAAAAAACCTGTTCGCTGTGCATCCGGGAAAAAAATTCCCCTGCAGCCCTCTAGTTGTAGAGCGACTACTATCCAGTTTGCCCACCAGTGCAAAGCCGTGGCTCCCCCACCTCCCTCCCCCGAGGGACCCCACACACCCGACTCACCCGACCCGCCCCACCACCGGCGCATCCGGCCCAGCCCACCAGGCTCAGACTCCTGTAGCCCTTCACGAGGCTAGCCGGACCAGGCGCCCCAGCGGCGGAGCAGATCGAGCACGCAGGCCGACCGGAGGCCCCTGAGGAGAGGCCCAGAGAGCTCGGCGCATGGCAGGCAAGCAGAGGCGAAAAACCTGTACACAGCTTATCCAGGGAAAAAGCTCCCTGGCTCTTCTCAGCTTGTTCCGGGCTGGGGGTTGGGGGTTGGCGGGTAGGGGACTGGGCCTGTAGCTGGGGGCCTGGAGTTGGGGGGGGATGGCCCGGAACAGGGGGTTTGGGGTCGCTGAGTTGGAACCTGGGGTTGGTGCTGGGGTGACGTGGTGGTTCCCGCCGGTCTCTGCTCCTGGGTCTGGAAGCCTGGGTAGGTGTCAGAGCTGGATATGACATGTGCCTGAAAAGATACAGGAGTGAGAGAAGGGAGGTGTGCATGGTTTGTGTAGTGTGCATTTTGGTGTCAGGCGGGTGATCAGTACTTCCCTGTGACCCAGTGGTGTTGGTCATCCTGGTGCTGGTGGTGCTGGCAGAGACGGCTGGTTCGGCTGTGGGTTGTGTGTGGTGATATTCTGGTGAGGGTAGGAAGTGGGTCAGTGCTGTGTACATGTGTAGGTGGTGGAAGGTGCAGTAAACTTCCCTGTTGGTGTTGTGCGCTGCTCCTCTCCTGGTCCTTGTGATGGTGATACTGCTGACCAGGGCTTGTGCTGGAACGGTGGTGAAGGTGATAGTGCAGGAACTGGTGGTGTAGTGAGGTAGGCCCGGGGTGGGGGGGGGTTGGTCGATGCGGCGCGGCATGGGGGGGGGTTTAGAGGATGACGTCCTTCCATCTCTCCACCCCCCACACCGCTCTTGCTTGATCCGGGTTATTTTTAAAGTCAACAATAGCATGGTCCCTGAGGCAGAGGGTGATTCTCCTCCTCAGGGTTGTCAGGTGGACGCTCTGTTTCTGATAGACCCTGATGTTCCTCGTCTCCCAGAGTACCTGCTTGACGGCGCTGATGATCCTCCACTCTTGTTGTAGTTGGGGGGTTGTGCACCCCCCGGGAGGACCATACAGGATGTTCTCGCCCGTCAAGCGGGGCAGGGTCAGCAGGCTGTTTAGGGAGACAGAGGGAACAAACAGGGCCCAGACCCGCCTGGCCACGGGGCACTCACAGAACAGGTGGTTAATGTGTTCTGTGTCCGTGCATCCGTGGGGGCATTTCTCAGTCGTTGCGATGTGCCGCCTATGCAAGAATTCCCTAGTGGGGAGACAACCATGAGCAGCCATCCAGGCAATGTCTTTTTGTTTATTGTTAGTACATTTATGATTAATGTTTTTCCATACCTGTTTGGAGTCCACGGCTGTGCTGGCCTTGGGGTGAGTAATGGTTTCCTTCGACCTTATGAAGGTCATAATGTCTTTGTATTTCCATGAGGCCAGCCCAGCCGCGGACAATCCTGTCTTGAAGGCAAAGTCCCTCCATATCTTGTAGACTGGAGGGGGGTCCCAGCTGTAGGGCACAGTGTGATTTATTGATGCGGTCACCCTGAGTGTCCGGAGGATGGGTGTGGCATAGTATATTTCAAAGAACCTGGCTTTCCTATCATTGTTGTTGATGTTGTTGATGAGGTTGGAGAGTCCCTGTGCCCTAATGATGTTTAGGATGTCTGGGACCCCTTTCCCCCCATTCTCCACTGTTTTGTACAGGGTGGTGCGTTTTAGTTTTTCCATCTGGCTCCCCCAGACAAAGGTAAACATGATCCTTTCGATGGTTTTGGATACTGCTCTGTCTGGGGGAAACACCCTGCCCAGGTAAAGGAGAATGGGAAGAACAATCGCCTTCAGGACCAGGATCTTGCCTGTCATTGTGAGAGGCCGTGCACTCCACTCACAGATCTTCTTTTGGACCTGGCGGATGGTCTCCTTCCAGCTGACGGAGGCTCCTCCATCTTTCTGGTAGGTGATCCCCAGCAGCTTAATGTTTTCCGTCTTTACAGGGAAGGAGGTTGCCAGGTTCTCCTGCCAGTGCTGCGACAGAAACAGCTCACACTTACCCCTATTGATCAGGGCGCCAGTGGCTGCACAGTAGTCCTCCACCACTTTCGTTGCTGTGGAAATGGAGCGACTATCTGTGCCGACGATGGTAATGTCGTCCATGTACGCCACCACCTTGAGCCTCTCCCCCCGGGCCCCTGGTAGAGGGTAGCCCATGATGTTGGGGGAGCTCCTGATCTTCCGTAGGAACGGCTCCAGGTAGATGACGTACAGTAGAGGGGCCAAGGGGCATCCCTGCCGTACTCCAGCTTTGATGGGGAAGGGGTCTGTCAACTGGTTGTTGATCCGAACTCTGCTCGTGATGTTGTTGTAGCAGAGTTCGGTCCAGTTGAGCAGGTGCTGGGGGAAGTTCATGCCTCTCAGCACCCTCCGCAGGAAACCATGGCTAACCCTGTCAAAGGCCTTCTCCTGATCCAGGCTGAGAAGGCCTAAAGGGGACCTCCGCTCCTGGGAGTGCAGGATGAGGTCTCTCACCAGGAGCAGGTTGTCGTTGATGGACCTACCGGGGACGCTACAGGTTTGGTCAGGGGCTATAACTGAGGGGAGGAGGGTTTGAATACCTTACACCAGGAGGGTGTTGAAGGGTTTTGAATACCTTACACAGGAGGGTTTTGAATACCTTACACCACCACCAGATGGCAGGCTGAGACATCTTCTGCCCCTCACCACTACGTCTCCTAAAGACACCCGCTTTCCCCCCTACTGTATCCCTAAGAACGTCTATTGCCCCCCTTGTACTGTTTCTGTTTCTCCAGTGTAAAAAAAAAAAAGTTTTAGAAGAAGGTGATAGAAGGTTTTTCCTTAGTATTCAAATGTTTTGATTGTAAATCGCTTTGGAATAAGGCATCTGCTAAATGCCAAAATGTAAATGTAAAGCCCATTTAAGGGCAACAATTGTATCCCATAGGAGGTATTGTTGAATCGAAATAAGAACTATATTGCACTGCACAACTAGGCCCCCAAAAAAACACCATGGTGTATGCAAGATGAATGTCCGTATTGCAGTCGTCTACGGTGCTCTAGATTATGCTTTATTTTTTTTAACAGTTTAAGTACACCACTCTGATCATATTCCCACCCTCAATGCTCCACAAGGAAGCAAAGAACGGTCATCAATGGCAAAGAGCGTATGAAGTGAATCATTACTCAGTACCCGCTTCACGCTCAGAAGGGAATATCAGGTCTCATCCTCGTGGGTAGCGAGACCAAACACTTTAGAAACACATTTCACAAGTCAAGAACTATAGAAATGATCCCTGAAAGTATAGTCTTAACGAGTTCTACCAAGCGCGGGGGTTGCCTATCCGGGGACAACGTTTCCCAGTGACGGTTTCTCTCGCTGCCACCGTCAACTCAACACCCAGTTGTCTCATCACATGTCATACCGATTAAGTCCGCTTTTGGCTAAAACATCTATATTGTCATATATGTATATATATGGCTCTGTAGTCTATGAAGCATATCAACTCAATTTTCATGAATTGAAAATGACCGAATACGTCAATGGATGCATTTTCCGAGGTGATGCAGCGATGAGAATAACAACACATCAAATATAATATTGGTTCAAAGATATTCTGTGTATTGAAGAGCTGTATAATCATACAAATTAATTGTTATTAAATCCATACTTATTATCATAGTTACGGATATAAAATATTAATATTCAGGCAGTTTAAGCACAATTACCCACAATACTTTGCTGGTGATAACAGCCATACGCTGATGCTTCAGTTCAACTTTCATGTTACAAGTTACTTCATTTGTTTCTTCAATTAAAAAGGCCGTACTGAACATTGGTTTGACTATTAGAATACCTATTTATCCATTATGGTCTTAATAATAGCGCGCTTCGCTTGAGACAACTATGAAAACATGGAAAAACTACACGGGGAAAGGATAGATTAACGTACTGGTACGTCAGGGAGAAATGCCCTGACAGAATCACGACGTAACTCACTTGGTTCCGCTAGTAAACAACATAAATACAATGACTTTACTGTATGAAGGACCGCATCTTGTGCGAATGTAACATCTTTCTGGCTTGCTCACGACGCTGGCTTGCTAACCTATATTCGTTTGCCTTCGTCAACGTCAGTTGTCTCCGCCAAGTCCCTCCAAGAAGATGATTAAGATGACCAGAAACAAACTCTTTACAACACAAGGAGAAAGCAACGAGGATACAAAAGCACATCGTTCCAGATGTAACTACTGACAAAAAGCTATATCGCCATAGCTCGCTACACTCTTTGGCAGGTGTGTATTTATGTAATGCGTTCATTAGAGGTTAGGTTACACAACTTAGAAAAGTAGTAGGCTCTAAGATGTTATGTGTTCCGTCATACCTTTAGATGCCACTAGGTGGCAGCAACACTCTTTGAAAATGTAGCCAAGTCCCTCCAAGAAGATGATTAAGGCCCAATCCCCCCCAAAATTAAGGCTGATTTGTGCATGACAGTCCCGCATTTTGACATCTTTTTGACATCTTTTTTTGAGTAAAAAAGAAAATAGCATATGCAGGTTGTTCAGAAACAATTATTACCAAGTCCAGATTGCATCAAATCTAACATGGGAAATACATGCTTCTAAACAATTAATCAGTGTGTTAATGTTAATTCACACCAAGACAACTTTAATATTTTCTGAGCACAATACTGTACAAATTAGCAGGACATTATATAATTTTGACTATCATAACTTGGCTAGGTTAGGGGAGAGGAGGAGGGTGAGTGAGTGAATGAAACTTGTATTGCCCCTATGGGGAATTTGCTTTGCACAAGGAGCTTAGAACATCAAGAGACATCATCAAACATAACGTTAAACATACGCATCATAAAACATAATGAAAAACAACAAAAACACACCTAACCGGCCCAGTACAGCTCAGCTCAGCTCAGCTCTAACATGACTGGAGATGGACTGACTCCGCCTCCCCAGAAGGATTAGAGTGTCTTGAAGACCACAGTCAGACTAGACTAGTCTGGTCACGATTAGAACCTGTAGCTGTCGCACCAACTGAGGGGATGGCAGGTATGGAGGAACAAGTCTGTCAAAATTAACAATAGATATATAGATAAATTAATTAATTAAATAATTAATACACACAGTAATAAGGAAATAAATAAATACAATTTGAAATTAATTAATAAATAAATACACACAGTAATTATATATTTATTTATTCTTTTACACATTCATTTCTGTATATATTTATTTCCTGATGTATTTATTCCTCTATTCATTCCAGTGTGAATTTTGGCAGCTATTTTAGATTTAGTCTTAGTCTTGTCTTTAAATGAAAATGCATGTTAGTTTTAGTCACACATAGTCCATTTTATCCTTCTTAGTTTTAGTCTAGTTTTCGTCAACGAAAACTCATAACATTTTAGTCTAGTTTTCGTCAACGGAATTCATAACATTTTTGTCTAGTTTTAGTCACATTTAATACTCCATCTTATAGCGACATTTAACTCCTTTCCTTCCCTTCTTCCTGCGTTGTCTACAGCAGCATAATAGTCCAGTACCCGAGTTGTTTATTCAGTTCTACTTACTGCTTGAGTGTGTTGTTGACAATCGTTCATGTCCTTCAATAAACGTTTAGCTTTGTCATTTGATACACCGCCTACGACTCCCGTCTCTCGGCACTACAATATATATAATAAGTCTTACAGCAACATTTGATTTAACTGTTTATGTAATATTCTTACCATAGCTGGATATCTAGCTAGCCTCTCTCTCCCATCGATGCAATGCTGCTGTATTGTCCTCATTAAGGTTAGGGTTAGGTTTGTCCTGTTCTTCCCAGCTATTTTGAAGCCACATCGTTTCTCTTCAGCTGTTACGGTGCATTGTGTTTTATTTTCTGAGCGTTATAATTAAAGTGTGTCCATATATCTATTATTTTCTTTCTTCCAGTACCAAATACCAATACCGACTGCTTGCGCTTGAACTTCAGCCGTCATGTAGCCGTTTGCTTTTGGCGCACTTCTTGCATGAATGAGTGCGCACGCGCGCGTCTGGGCATGAATGAATGAGCGCGCAGAGGATGGATAGACCAGGCTACAACCAAGAATGCACTGCACTCGAAAAGATAATTCATAAAAAATGTGAATGTCCGTTAGTCCACCACAAACATTTTAGTCTCGTCTTAGTCTCGTCAACGAAAGTCAAAATAGTTTAGTCACAGTTTTTATTTTCAAAGATCAATTTCATCACGTCAACGTCAGGTCTTCGTCATGGGAAAAAAGTTCGTTAACGCATATTTTCGTCAACATTTTCGTTAACGCATATTTTTCGTCAACATTTTCGTTAACGAAATTAACACTGATTCATTCCCATGTAATTGATTTAGGTATTTATACATTTATTCTTTCTTTTATTCCCTCATTCACACATTTCAGTATATATTCTTTTCCACATAGCCTACCGTATTTTCCAGACTTATAAGTCTCTCCGGAGTATAAGTCACATCAGTCAAAAATGCGTCATGAAGAGGAAAAAAACATATATAAATCGCACTGGACTATAAATAGAATTTATTTAGAAACATTTTTCACAAAATCCAAGACCAAGAAAATACATTTAATCTGGAAAGGCAAGTTATTCAACTACACAATAGAACACAGAACAACAGGCTTAATAGGTGTCCGGTATATAACGTAACACATTAACAGTTATTCAGCTACACAATAGCATAAAGAACATACCTGGGAGGCTGAATAGACTAAATTAACATAACAAGACAGCGAGTCCAACAAGCAAGTTACCGGTAAGCAAGTTCACCAAGCTCCCGTTAATGTTTTAGGTAATTTATTCAGTAGTACAGGAGCAGCATATATATATATCACAAGCCCAGAGCGCCCTCTCGCGGCTGTAGACGGTAATGTTTACTCCTTGGTTCATGTCAGTCAGTATGAAATTATATATATTTTGATATATAGGTCGCACCTGACTAAAGGTCGCAGGACCTGCCAAACTATGAAATAAAGTGCGACTCATAGTCCGGAAAATACGGTACATTCTTTCCCCGATTATCAGATCTGTAAGCAAATATAGGGGCGTATCTTGCATGTTGTCCATGCCCCTACGCATTTTCATTGGTTGATACCGCGCGTGACGTGGTGAAAGCGATGCAGTCTTGTCTCAGTTACCACCACAGAAGGGAAGAGTGTCTATAGCCCCTTTCACACATAGCCCCCTGTAATTTCCATGGAATCCCAAGCTGACCGGGCATTTTCGCCGATCACACATGAGCCAAATGCCGGTAGATTCCTGTGTTGCCCCCTTTCACACATGTCGGCAATTCCCTGGTTGCGCGATCTACTTGAATCATTGCATGCATTCAACTGGAGGCAGAACTGGTGCCGGATGGGCGCGTGGACTGCCATATACATTTTGGGCATTTAGAAGACGCCTTATTCCAAAGCGACTTACAATCAATACATTTGAATACTAAGCAAGTGAATCATCAATCCACCAGTCGTAGCAGGAAGAGTAATCCAGCTCAGTCCCGGGGCCATTGATAGAAGGAAAAACCTTCTATCACCATCTTCTAAACCTAGGTATATATACAGTATATATATATATATATATATATATATATATATATATATACAGTATATAAACCCCTAAAAAAAAGTTTTGTTGATTATTCCTCCCCTTTAATAATACCAATTGGTATTGTATTTTATATCGTTGGAAAGCCTGATTAGTCACCTTTACAACGAGGTACAACTTGTAAGGATCATGCATTCGTGGAATGAGCAACACAGCTAAACGTGTGGGTAGCGGCCCAAAAATATTTGCCAAAATCCCCTATATTCTTCTGTTGGTATTCACTCTCGTTTTGAGTTGCTTGGTGGATTGGATGATTGCACTCTCCCACAGTAATAAGGAAAAAACAACACATATTGGCCATTTTTACACTTTATTAATTTTACATTGTCAGGGACCTCAGTAGTGTGTGGAAGATCCATACGCAGTCACAACAGCTTGGCACTACTCCTCATGCTGGTCACCAGCCTGGTCACACACTGCTGTGGGACGGCATCCCATTCCTCAACTAGGATTTGCCGCAAGTCAGCCAACATGGTTGCGTTGGTCACTCTGGCACGTACAGCAAGCTGATCCCACATGTGTTCAATTGGGTTGAGGTCTGGACTCACGGAAGGCCATTCCACCCTCTCCACTCCCAAATACTGGAGGTGCTCTGTGATGATCCTGGCTCTGTGGGGGCGAGCGTTGTCATCATGGAGGATGGAGTTAGGTCCCAGATTCTGGAGATATGGGATCGCCACTGGCCCCAGAATATCATTCCTGTCAATTAGGTGCCATTCAAGTACCAGTCACACACCTGTGACTGACATACATCTGCCAGCACTTGAAGCTCAAAACGAGAGTGAATACCAACAGAAGAATATTGCAGGGGATTTTGGCAAAAAATGTTGGGCCGCTACCCACACGTTTAGCTGTGCTACTCATTCCATGAATGTATGATCCTTACACCTTTACAAAGTACCTCATTGTAAATGTGACCAATCAGGCTTTCCAACGATATCAAATACAATACCAATTGGTATTATTAAAGGGGAGGAATAATCAACCAAAAAAGTGTTTCCGAACTTTTTTTGAGGGGTTTATATATATATATATCATTTATTTTAATTTTTTCTTGTAACTTCACAAACAATAGCAGCACCAAGTGCGCTCGCCAACTAAAGCACTTGATTACCGTTGATATAAACATACTATACTAGTCCATAAGCACAGTATGGGAGAACTTGGTGATAAGCATAATACGAGTTGACTCAATAGACATATGCGCTCTGCGCTGCGGGCTATGCGCGATGCAGGACAGCTGAGAGTAGACGGTGTGTGTGCACTGCGTTTCCCAGTGAGCAATTTTACGTTGATTAGACGTCTAAACAACGTCTAAATGGCCCGTAGACGTCTAGGCCAAATCGAGGCTAAATATAGGCCAAATTGGAAATTTAAAAAACGTCTATGTTTAGACGTTGAAATGCCGTTGAAACATAGACGTTGTTTCCCTTTCTATGTTTCAACGGCATTTCAACGTCTAAACATAGACGTTGTTTCAATTTCCAATTTAGCCTAAATTTAGCTTAATTATAACCTAGACATTGAAACACCGGTGTTTAAACGTCTAGGCTAAAACAAAGCCTAATGGAGGTGAAATTGAAACGACTGTTTCTATAGGCATTTCAACGGCAGACTATATATAGCTGTTGAAATGCAGTTTAAACAGACGTTTCAATTTCCAATTTCACATCAATTTAGCTTTGTTATAGCCTAGACGTTTAAACACTTAGTATAAGTAGACAAATACAATTTTCATGAGTAATAAGTAAATTATGACAAGGAAATATGAATAGGAACATGTATTTATTTAGGGAAATAGTAAATACGAAATATAAATAAGGAAATAAGAATATTAAATATTAAATATTAACAATGAAATAGGAACATTACATACAACATAATAGTATTTATTAACAGTTAGGGAGACAACATTTAGGTTGGGTTATTCTTTCTGTAGCCAGCACCGCCCGTTCTGCCTGGGGCCCGTTCTGCCTTGTCTAGCGTGTGCGGAGAACATAAACACAGTTGCACAAAAACGTATCTAACAAACGAGCGCTTGCTATAAACAGTTAGTCTACCACGTAGGTAGATAGTCAGCGCTGGATAATCACATTTTCACCACCTACCTGAAATTCAACTGTCGAGTCTATATAATTATTTCTCTTTCGGTAACCAGGTAACCAACTCCTCGCGCACTTCACTTCTTCAAACTGTCTGCCCTTGTCTCTCTGCTCAACTCGACCGGTCGATTTTTTAATTTAAACGTCTCGCCGAACAACCAATGAAATAGACAGAACATCTGAAATGGGTGGGACTTCCATATGAAACAGCCAATCGTGTTGCATAACGCATGGCTCCAAGCGGCATTTGATTTGATTAGATGATGCAGGTTGTTCATTGGGTGAACCGTGAAGCTGCAAAGCACTTGTCATGTTTACTCGATGTCATATGACAGGAGGGACATTTATTTAATTTAATTTTACGATTTCAATGTATCTACCGGTATATATATATTTATATGACACTCTTATAAATTGAAAGTGACCAATTACAAACATTGAAATTAACAATATTGTATTCATTACATTGGCAACGCTTCATGACCAATATGTGTCATGACAGGCACAGCCTTATTCAGTAAAGTCAGTAGGCTATTGTTGGACAAAATATTTGAAACAGACACTCAACTAAACATAATAAACCAACAAAGATAAGAAGGCTTTCTTAAGATATTATTTGAGGATATGATTTACTACTGGGGGGTATTCCAGTCACTTTAGGTAAAAAGTTAGTTTATGTGCAGTTGTGTAGTTCAAACTCCTCTTCAACTTGAACGGAACTCTCCACATTATAGTCAAGTCTGCAGGAAGGGCCCTCAGATTTAGAGATACCCCTATCCGAGGTAGAACAAATGACAACAATGATTTTTCTTATCTTTAGGGTCTCCCATTAATGAAATTGATTGTTGTCACATTTTATTTTGGGGGAAAATATGTTTTTTTGGTTGTTCTTTAGTTTTGTATTGGTCTAGTTGTTTTGACCTGTTATAGCCTACTGAATTTTAATGCATTTAAGATAAGTAGAAAATATGTTTAGACACAGACCGCATTTAGCTGGGTTAAAGGACAGCGATGTATAGACGCAATTTAAACCACCTCTTCTGCATGAATAACTATGCTAGACTACATGGAATCTCAGACTAAATGACGGTCTGGTACATATTTTGACAATCTACAGGCGTTTAGGGTATTAATTTAAACTCAACGTGCTGCTAGACTAAAACAGGTTTAGACACAGACCGCATTTATCTGGGTTAAAGGACAGCGATGTATAGACGCAATTTAAACCACCACTTCTGCTAGGATAACTATGCTAGACTACATGCATCTCATACTACATGACGTCTGGGACGTATTCTGACAGTTTAGAGGGGTTTAATAACGGTTTTCATGCATTTAAGATAAGTAGAAAATATAGCCGTAATATAGCTGGTTTATATGATGGCCAAGCGTAGACGCGAGGTTGAAAAGACGTCTATTGCTCAGAGGGTTCTATCACAAAATGTACATTTGATAAGTAAAAGTAAGCTAGCTAAGTAAGTAATCTAGCTGACTATGATTGGAAACAAAGTACTATCCACAGGGTTCGAGTTATAAGCTGAGCTCTGTGGGGGTCTCCAAAATAACAGTGCGAAATGTTCTCATGCACGCGCGAATCATGCCCACACAGCGATGGGACTTACAAGTTTTAATTAGCTATAGGCAGTAGCGGATTAAGGTGGTCAGTGGCCCTAGGCTACTCCTTTGTGTGAGGACCCCCCGCCCCCATACACAAGCCTCCCCCTCCCCAAAATATACAACTCACGAGCACCCTGCACACACACACCACTCATAATGCTTTACCATAAAACACTTAAACACTTTAATAACACAATAACTAATAAATAAACAAATAAATAAGTGATTTGACATTAGAAATGAATTTCTTTTTCATCTCCTGTGCAATGTGCTCTACAATCTGTGCACATGAATGATCTGATCGGTGAGTAGGGCCGACTATCGCGCCATTCATCTAATTAAGCTTCATGATTGGATTCAGTTTTGTATATGGCATCCTTTCTTTAGCCACAGTATAGGCTGCCCTGAACGAACTTGCTGTCTCCTTGTACATAATGGAAGTGAGTGCTGCTACTTTCTTAGGAAGCACTTCCTTTTGTTTAAGCTCTGCTATTTCAACAGCTCGTTTATGAGCATGACTGTCGCGGTGTATATAAATATTTTTCCGCAACTGCTTTTGAACGGGGCTACTTACTGTCCCATTGATCCAGGCATCCGCCAAATGCACTCCCCACTTTTTCTCTGAAAGTAAAAGAGTCTTTGCCTCTTTACAGGCAAGGCATCCAAGGCCATCCTCATTTGCAAATAGCCTGGGGTTTCTTTTTTTCCAGGATCTCCACTGATCTTCTCCCCAGTTCTGTGGCGTTGCCTCCCCTACCTCTTCATTCTGCCCCTCATCTGAACTGTGTGTGGGTGTTGCGCGTTCAGGCCTGGTAGCAGAGTCCTCAGTAGTAGCAGCAGTAGTAGCAGCAGGGCTAACGTTAGGTGTCATAGCAGGTTTCTTTGATAAAAACCCGAAATTTTCTAGGCTTGATGACCTGGTCGGCAGCAGTGGCCTTTTTTTGGGCGGCATGGTAGCTACTGTATGTATATACTCCTGTATAGCTAATGAATGAATGTTTGCTTCTCAATAATAGGCTAGGTGCACGATCTCACTACTTCCTGAAAGGCAACTGGTGTCTCACTCTATTGGTTTAATTGATTAATCAGCTGTGCACTGTGTGTTCCAACGGTTTACCGCACAGCTGATTAATCAACCTTTTGCTGTTGCACAATATTCTACTGCGCCCCATGGTGTCTTGGTGGTGAAGTGCAGGCAGTCAAAGGCATACTGTCATTCACAGGAGATTAATGGTGCGCGTAGTTCTTTTGGAAAACGTGTTTATTTTACAATATTTATAATATAAATTAAATAATATTCATTACATTGACATTTTGATCAAATAATAGTTGTGGTAATGTATTATTAGCGACCCCCACAGATTTTTGATTTTACTGCCTTCATGGGAGCTCAGAGAGCCTCAGACCATCTCTATTGGCTCCCACATAACTCGAACCCTGACTATCCAGTTAGAAATCCTGGTCCACTCCCTCGTCACTTCCCGCCTAGATGACTGTAACTCCCTTCTCTTTGGTCTCCCCCACAAACTGCTCCACAAGATCCAACTGGTCCAGAACGCTGCTGCCCGTATTGTCACCAGAACCCCTGTTATCAGTCACATCACCCCCATTCTACACCAACTCCACTGGCTCCCCATCAAACACCGCATCGACTACAAAATCCTTCTCCATACTTTCAAGGCCATCCATAACCTCGCCCCTCCATACCTGTCCGACCTCCTCCACATCAACATTCCCACCCGGTCCCTCAGGTCTGCCTCCTCCATCAACCTGACCGTCCCCCCAGCCCGTCTGTCCACCATGGGGTTTAGAGCCTTTAGCCGCTCCGCCCCTCGCCTCTGGAACTCCCTCCCCCCCGACATCAGGAACATTGATTGATCATCTCATTCAAAACCCACCTCAAAACCCACCTGTTTACGCAGGCATATCCGTGTTAATTTACTGTTCCCGTGCTGCTCTGCTGCTGGCTATGTTTTATACTGTATATTTCTATGTATTTTGTGTTTTGAATTTTGTGGCTGTTTTTAGATTTGTTGTTGTACGGCGACCTTGAGTGCCATGAAAGGCGCCTTATAAAATAAATGTATTATTATTATTATTATTATTACTGTATAGAAGATCTAGTTGTGTTTTCCTGCTGTTCTAAAAAATACCTTTAAAAAACCAATGTATAAAAGAATGTATATATATATATATATATATATATATATATCTGCCATATATCATAAGGCATTTTTAACAAACTCCCAGCAAGCAAGTCAAAACACGACAATCTGCGCTCACTACCTTTTCCAGTTGAACATAAACTAAACTATTTAAATGCTGCTATTGTTTGCGAAGTTACAAGATCCTTACATCCCACCATTTTTTTTCAAGTTCTAATGTAGCCTATGGAGACGTTGTAGTCAGCACTCGAGTTGAGGGGGGATGGCATCCCCCCTGAAATAAAAACAGTCAAAATCATCCCCCTTCTAAAACTGCCATCCCCCTTTCCATCTCTTATGTCATTTTTATCAATGAACGTGGTATTACTGCTATTTCAACATTTAGTTTTGTGCATATTGAGTAAAATACTGTGGGCGAGGGGGCACGCACACATGCAATGGCATTTTTACCAAGTCACTGACACTGAAGTCACTGACGCTGTAGGAATGCTAAAATTGTCCCATTTGAAATCCCACTGTCATGTTAAATTGGCCAGAGGCTATCCGTAGTATCCCTGAATCTCAATATGGTATGGATATCTCAATAAGCTGATCAATCAATCAGTTAGTTTGTATTGTATGTTGTTTATTACTAGTTTGTATTACTGTTGTTTATTTCTGAGTGAATTTGTAGCCATCTTTTATTGTTATTGTTTTGTCAGCGGTAGGGAATATTGCACTACGGTCATATATTTAGGTGCACGCACCGGAAACGGAATTGGATAGACTACTGTTATAATGTGTACACCTGCATTCGCCCTGCTCAGGACTTGTTTGATTATTGTCATTTTGCAGAGTCATTTCATTAAAGAAGCAAATGAACAAATGGAATATCGTTCTTATTTATAATCAAACGACTCACACGGTGACACGGACATCGGCAAATAACGCTACCCGGGAATCTGAATACGGACATCTCGTCAAAGAATAGAACTGGTATTTAACAGAATATTTTTTTGGAGTAGCTGTACTAATGGCACCTGTAATAGTGGATTGCCCGATCGAGGGCTGTGACTATGTAGCTAGACATAAAGAGGCAGCAGTGGTAGTGGCCATGCTGAACATACATGCAACAACACACACTGCAGTCCCCAGAGCGCCGAGCAGTAACAGTAAAATGGAGAAACTCAGACGCCCCTCTATAGCACTGGCCGGGACGGCAGAGACTTGGTCATACTTTGTAACCCGCTGGAGTGAATACAAGAGGGGCACTAAGCTGGTCGGACCCGACATCGTCACACAGCTCCTAGAGTGCTGCGAGGAGGATCTGAGGAAAGACCTCACTCGCGCTGCAGGCAGAAGCCTGGTAGACAGCGATGAGAGAGAGGTCCTCGCGGCCATGAAGGCGCTCGCCGTCCGTGCGGAAAACACCATGGTGGCTCGGGTGGCCCTATCTAACATGCGACAGGGACATGAGGAGCCCATCCGATCATTCCACGCCCGCTTGAAGGGGCAGGCAGACACATGCAAGTATGAGATGGACTGCACTAAGGCGGGGTGTGATCAAATCAATAACTTCACAGAGGAAATACTACGTGACGTGATCGCCCGCGGCATCGCGGACCAAGAAATACAGCTCGACCTGCTTGGCGAAAAGAACCAGGACATGCCATTAAACCACATGATAGAGTATATCGAAGCCAAGGAGTCCGGGAAACGCTCAGCATCGCGCCTACTCGACCCTCAGAGCACAGACATGATCAGTAGTTCATATAGGCGAGGGAAACAGCAGGACCTTCGCACCAAAGGGGCCGCCAGGTGGGAGACACCGAAGGCCAAGCCTGACGGAGCATGCGTTTACTGCGGCGGGATGGGCCACGGAAAAACGCCCATATGGCGCACCAGACGTGACGAGTGCCCCGGCTATGGCAAGACATGCCGGAAATGTAGCCGCCAGAATCACCTTGAGAAGGTCTGCCTGGGTAGCCGGCCGGCCAAACCCCCACCTGAGAAGACAGATGTGGTGGGCGACGAGCAGGCGGCAGCCTTCGTCGAGCTGTGCACGCTCACCGTGGCCAGCGCGGATGACAAGCTACACACACTTCCCCTCGCTCACCACCTATACGACGATATGTGTGACAAGTGGATGAAGCGTACATCCAACCCGCAGCCTTACATCAACCTCTCCCTCACCGTCGAACGTGAGGATTACAGAGCACTGGGATTTGACCTCCTGAAACGCACCCGCGCAGTGACCCTGCCTGCCATGGCCGACACGGGCTGCCAGAGCTGCCTGATCGGTATCAAGGTCGCCCAACACATGGGGTTGAGTACGGAGGACCTCATTCCCGTATCCATGACCATGAGGGCGGCGAACAACGAGGGAATTCGAATTCTTGGTGCCACGGTGGTCAGGTTCGCCGGTGACAGCAACGACGCTCGGAGGTTGGAGACACGCCAAATTGCATACGTGACGGACACTTCAGACCGCATATTCCTCTCCCGCTCAGCCTGCGTGGATCTGGGCATGATCTCGGACAGGTTCCCAACACTTGGGGAGGTGAATCTGGCGGCCTCAGAACTATGTGACTGCCCACGGCGTGCAGAGCCGCCAGCCAAATCAACCACGCTCCCCATGCCGGCGACCGAAGCTAACAGGGAAGCTCTACGCGAGCACTTACTCAAAACGTACGCCCAGAGCACATTCAATACGTGCCCCCACCAGCCCCTACCAAGGATGTCAGGCCCGCCGCTCCGTCTCATGCTTGATGAGAATGCGACACCAGTTGCCCATCACACCCCCATCCCCGTGGCCATACACTGGCAGGATGAGGTGAAGGCAGGCCTCGACCAGGACGTTCGCCTTGGCGTGTTAGAGGAGGTACCCGTCGGTACACCGGTGACGTGGTGTCACCGCATGGTGATCTGTGCCAAGAAGAACGGCAAACCACGCCGCACAGTCGACTTCCAAGCACTCAACAAGCATGCGTTCCGCGAAACCCACCACACACAGTCCCCTTTCCACCAGGCGAGACGTGTACCCAGCGGGAAATGCAAGACTGTGTTCGACGCGTGGAACGGTTATCACAGCGTCCCACTGCACGACGATGACCGCCACAAGACGACATTCATCACCCCATGGGGGCGCTACCGGTACCGTTCAGCCCCGCAAGGGTATATGGCGTCGGGAGACGGTTACTCACGAAGGTACGACGAAGTGGTTGCAGACATCGGCAGCAAGACCAAATGCGTGGATGACACACTGCTGTGGGCTGACACGATCGAGGAGAGTTACTTCCAGGCAATACAATGGCTGGATGTATGCGGCCGGAACGGAATCATCCTCAACCCGGAGAAGTTCGTCTTCGGCGCATCCACGGTGGACTTTGCAGGCTTCACGATCACCATGAACGACGTACGGCCATGCAGCCGCTATCTGGAGGCGATCCACGACTTCCCACGTCCACGCAATATCACTGACATCAGGTCATGGTTTGGACTGGTCAACCAAGTGGCCTACGCCTTCAGTATGGCTGAACGTATGCAGCCGTTCCGGAAGCTCCTGCAGAGTGGGGCACGCTTCGAATGGTCCCCGGAGTTGGAGGACATATTCTGCGAGTCGAAGGACACGATCGTCCAGGAGATCGAGCGTGGTGTGCGCATCTTTGATAAGGCCAAGCCGACGTGCCTCGCCACAGACTGGTCGAAGGAGGGCATTGGGTTCTGGTTGTTTCAGAAGCACTGCCGGTGCATGCCAGTCAGGCCCTTCTGCTGCACTGATGGATGGAAGATAACCCTGGTCGGCAGCAGGTTCACGCATGCAGCGGAATCCAGATACGCACCTGTAGAGGGTGAGGCCCTCGCAGTCGCAGACGCCTTGGACAAGGCGCGCTACTTTGTGCTGGGCTGCAAGGACTTGATCATAGCGGTTGACCACAAGCCGCTGCTGAAACTCCTTACAGACAGAGCACTCGACGACGTACCCAACCCCCGCCTCAGGAACCTCAAGGAGAAGACCCTGCGTTATCGCTTCCGCATCGTACATGTCCCGGGCATGAAGAACAAGGCGGCGGATGCCATGTCACGCAGGCCGGTCGGCACTTCTCGACCACTGCTCATGAACCTTCCGGACGACAGCGCTGCCGCGGTGACCTACCTCTCGCCCAGCACGCACACTGACATCCTGTCTCTCCTACGGCAAACTGAGCCGGAGGACAGCGACGACATCGAGGATGGTGACCTGGCATGGTGCGCCGCGGGGCTGGAGTCATTGCGATCAGTGACATGGGACCGCGTCAGGGATGCCACCAGCAGTGACAGCGATATGCGTACGTTGGAGGAGATGGCGGTGGACGGCTTTCCCGAGTCAAGGATCGGGATGCCTGTGACAATTCGTGGCTTCCACCAATACCGTGACCACATTACATCCACTGACGGGGTGGTCTTGTTCAAGGACAGGGTGGTCATACCGCCCTCACTCCGCGTTGAGGTACTGAGTGCCCTACACGCTGCCCACCAGGGCGTCTCGATGATGACCGCCCGCGCGGAGTCCTCTGTGTTCTGGCCAGGCATGTCAGCCGACATCAGCGCCGCTCGGAACAACTGCGAGCACTGCCACCGGATGGCGCCTTCACAACCTGGGGCACCGCCGACCCCGCCCATCCCGGCCGTTTACCCCTTCCAGGCGGTGTGCTCAGACTTTTTCATGCACAGAGGTGTACACTACCTCGTGACGGTGGACCGTTACTCGAACTGGCCGATCGTCTCGAGGTCTTCGGGTGGCGCTCTCGACCTGATAAGCCACTTACGTCGCGCCTTCGCGACATACGGGACACCTGAGGAGCTCTCATCGGACGGGGGGCCTGAGTTCACCTCCGCCGAGACCAGGTCTTTCCTGCGCAGATGGGGGGTCCACCATCGCCTCTCATCAGTGGCTTTCCCCCACAGCAACTGCCGTGCAGAGATAGGAGTGAAAACGATGAAACGGCTGATCACTGACAACACTGGCCCGAAGGGTGAACTCGACACTGACGCCGTGCAGAGGGCGATACTGCAGTACCGCAACACGCCTGACCCGGCTCGTAGTTGGGGATTTGGTCCGTGTACAGAACCAGACAGGACCCCACCCCAACAAATGGGACAGGACGGGCTGCGTCGTGGAGGTGCGTCAGCACGATCAATACGTGATCAAGATTGACGGCTCGGGCAGGATCACACTTCGGAAGAGGAGATTCCTGCGCAAGTTCTACCCGGTTCGCATGACCAGCTTCCGCCCCGATCGATCTATGATGATCTGGCGATCCGCTTCGCCAGGCCGGCGCCTATTGTTGCGCCGCGGCTGCCTGACCCCACAAGCGGCCCTGGAATACCCGTATCGGAGCCTGGGTCCGCCCCGCCGCTGGCGCTGCCATCAGCGGGCTCTCCCCGGCGTGGGACACACTCCACATCCGCCTCGCCTGTGACACCGGCTCGAAACTCGCCAGGGTGTGCCGTCCCCCAGATGTCGCTGCCGGCCCCTGGGGCCACAGTGGTCTCTTCCCCGCCGGTCCCGGTCACGTCGCTGCCGCCGCCGCCGTCAGGCCTACGCCGGTCCGCTAGGGCGACCTGCGTGCCTGCCTGGCACAGAGACTTTTCCATGGGTTGACATTACTAGGTTATATGGGCGTTGTGTTGTGTTGTGCACTTTGCTTGTTGATTCGTGATTTGTACGGACACTTGAGTTATTCTCTTCTTATAGGCTTGTTGTTGTTTCAGCCTTTATTGTTGTCGTGTTAAAGGCTCGGGGGGAGATAGGGAATATTGCACTACGGTCATATATTTAGGTGCACGCACCGGAAACGGAATTGGATAGACTACTGTTATAATGTGTACACCTGCATTCGCCCTGCTCAGGACTTGTTTGATTATTGTCATTTTGCAGAGTCATTTCATTAAAGAAGCAAATTAACAAATGGAATATCGTTCTTATTTAAGCGGGATGGGAGAGGAGAGGTAGCAGAGTTTCCCAGACAGGAGAGGTAGCAGAGTTTCCCAGGAAAAAAGATCTGGGGCTTTTCAGAAAACGGTAGTACGGTAGTTTAGAGGTATATGACGATATGAGCTATGTACAGTTAAGGTAGCTTATATAATGTAATGTATAGATGTATCAAAGAGGCTATATCAAAGACGTATGTGCAATGTGCAATAATACAGTACGTGCCAAGGTAGTATTGTAAACAGTAGTGCAAAAGGTACAGAGTGATCACATTGACCAGCGGTGTGCAACCTGCAGTAGTGCAAAGGCCAAGTTTCATTACATGAATATAGTGAACATAAAGAGATTGTCTTACTCATGCCTACATACAGCGTAGTGCATGAAGGACATTATAATTGATTATATGAGTCACTTTAATGAATCTAACTCTGTTAGGCTAAAATATAGATAACATTTATCAAATGTCATAATTGAATAATGTCATAATGTAATAATGTTATGTACCGGTAGGTGGTGTAAATTGTCACTAGGTCACATTGATTGACTCCAAAGTGCTTAAGGCAGCGTGGCACAAAGTACTAAAATACTCTGATGACTTGTTTTAAGACATGGCATGTGCTGGGGGAACTGACTCATATTTCAATGTTTACTCTATGTTAGTCTGCTCAATACATAACAGACAGACTCCATGATGGTCTGCTCTATACATAACAGACAGACTCCATGATGGTCTGCTCTATAAGTAACAGACAGACTCCATGATGGTCTGCTCTATAAATAACAGACAGACTCCATGATGGTCTGCTCTATAAATAACAGACAGACACCCAGTGGTTGCCAATGTTCTTACTCTAGAAACAGTTAACCCCTGAAAAACAAGCTCTACATCTGTGATTATTTCTAACAAAACAAAAAAGATGTACACAAAAGGCCTATTTCTCTCAAATTGTGTTCACAAATTTGTCTGTGCAATAATCATGCTGTCTAATCAGCATCTGGATATGCCACACCTGTCAGGTGGATGGATTATCTCGGCAATGGAGAAGTGCTCACTAACACAGATTTAAACACATTTGAGATTACCTTGATCAAACACACACAACTATTGTAAAGAGGCTGTGGTTCTAAAGACAATAATTGCTAATTCACTTCAATAAGGGTAACCTGGATTTTGTAGGGTGAACCTTGATCTGTGAGGCAACAGTGATCTGTGTGTCTGATCTGTGTTTGATCTTTGTGTTTGATCTGTGTGTTTGTTTCTGTAGCAACCAGACTGGAGCGATAAGAATGATGTTCTGTATATTGTATTGTTGGAAGTGTTGATAGGTCATTTCCTACCAAATTAATGAAATAATTTAACCGAATCAATGTGTCAAATGTGACAATTACTGAACTAATGGAATATTTAAATCCACAACGATCATTGAAAATTAACGAGAGGACATGAGGTCATCCGCTACGTGTGTGTGTGTGTGTGTGTGTGTGTGTGTGTGGTTGTGTCTGTCTGTCTGTGCCCTTGAGTAAGGCACTTAGCCCTCAGTTACTCCAGGGGGAATGTCCCTGTAATTCCTAATTGTAAGTCGCTTTGGGTTAAAAGCGTCTGCTAAATGGCAAATTCTAAATTCAAATCCTACTGTTTGGCCCTGTGTGACTGACCCCTAAACCCAACATTACACTGACCCCTAAACCCAACATTACACTGACCCCTAAACCCAACATTAAACTCACTCACTGTTCTTCCTTCTGTGTCTGTCTGCAGTCTGTGTCAGTGGTGCTCTGGGTGACTCTTGGATTCAAATAGTATGTACAGTTAGAGAGAGGGAGAGGGAGAGGGAGAGGGAGAGGGAGAGAGAGAGGGAGAGAGAGAGAGAGAGAGGTGTCTGTTCCTGCTGTTTTAGAAACGATAATGAACCAACTCACACCCTCCTTCTTTCTTTTCATCTCCTCTCCAAAGAAAGACGGAAGATTCAACTGTTTTTGGCGCTTCATTTTTATTGGTCTGCAGTCTGCACTCTACACATGTGGGTCAGCACCTTTCTCATCCTGAGCATTTTTTTCTGATGCCCGTGTCCAAAGATGCCATAGGCATAGCATAGAACCAGGGATGATAGAAGCTGTCATAGCATAGAACCAGGGATGATAGAAGCTGTCATAGCATAGAACCAGGGATGATAGAAGCTTAGGGGCTTAAAAAAATCAGCAACTCAATTCACATACTCAGCCAGAATATAATGGCTGGCCAAACAATAGCGTATTAAGCATTTTTTCAGTTAACGCACAATTATTTTTGTTTAAAAAGTGGGGGGGACAGAATCTTGGTTGAATCAGTGGATTGGGTGAGTAATCCCCACTGCTACCTAGTTAACTATAGTAGTTAACACTACTTTACATTGTTAGCAGGCTCACAAAGCAAGCTTTGTTAGTTGACTAGCGATGTCATTGATTTTCAGCAACGCAGAAATGTATTCACATTTTTCGAAAGAAAAGTCTGATCATTACATCAGATCCCGACATAAGGAACAAAGCATGAGAACGTGTCCCACATCCTTCCCATGGTGTCTGTTATGGCACCTTATAGGCGCTTTCGCAAACCCATCTATTTAAATTAGGCGCTGAGCAATACTGGTCATTCCATGACCTCCCATTCCATCTTGGCGTGTTGAAAACCGCACAATCCTCTCCTTCATTGGCGTCATTTGGCTCGTCTGTCCTCCAGAACCTACAAACCAACCAGTTTATGAGCACTGACATGAAGGTTCATTTACAGGAGCGTGTCTATGTTCCCACAGCCCGATGTTCCCACATTTCTAAGTAATCTAACTAACCCTAACCCTGACCTTGACCCTAACCCTAATCCTAACCCTAACCCTAATCCTAACCCTAACCCTAGCCCTAACCCTAGTCCTAACCCTAACCCTAATCCTAACCCTAGCCCTAACCCTAACACTGACCCTAACCCTAACACTGACACTAACCCTAACCCTAACCCTAGCCCTAACCCTAACACTGACACTAACCCTAACCCTAACCCTAACCCTAGCCCTAACCCTAACACTGACACTAACCCTAGTCCTAATCCTAACCCTAACCCTAGTCCTAACACTGACCCTAACCCTAACACTGACCCTAACCCTATCCCTAGCCCACCTATGAAATATTAGAAATGTGGGACCATTGGGCTGTGGGACCATTGGGAACATAGAGATGACCCCTCATTTACTACATGCAGCCTACAAAGGTATGAAATAGCTGCTTCTCTGTTTCCAACTCACGTTATTGTTGGTATCGATCCATCCACCCATTTCCAGGTCCCCTCATTATCTATGTCAGTCAGGCCGATCCAGAAATTCTCCAAACCCAATGTGTTTACAAAGTCCTGCACAAAACGTAATTTGTAGAAAACATCACACACTCACACGCACACATGTTCACACACACACACACACACACACACACACACACACACACACACACACACACGGACACACACACAAACACCTACCTGCAGGAAATGGTCACCCCCCAAACTTCAGCCTGTTCACTCCACCTCTGCTGGCCGACTGGCCCCACCACCTCTACGCCAACATGGCAGTTGTGCTGCTCGGTCACGTCTCTTCACTACCCTGGCTCCCTGCTGGTGGAATGAGCTTCCCACGGCTGTCAGAACTGCAGAGTCACTCCCCATCTTCGGTCGGAGACTGAAGACCCATCTCTTCAGGCTACACCTTAACTGCTCCTCCTGAGACATTACTACCCCCCAGCACTGCGCCTCCTGAGACATCTACTACCCTCCAGCACTGTGTCTCCTGAGACATCTACTACCCTCCAGCACTGTGTCTCCTGAGACATCTACTACCCCCCAGCACTGTGTCTCCTGAGACATCTACTACCCCCCAGCACTGTGTCTCCTGAGACATCTACTACCCCCCAGCACTGCGTCTCCTGAGACACCTGCTTCTCCTCTATACTGTGTCTCCAAAGACTTCTAGTGCCCCCTTGTTTTGTCTCTCCAGTGTCTATAAAAAAAAGAAAAAAATCTTCTATCACGACGACTGCCAATGGCCCCTGGCCTGAGCTAGATTACTCTTCCTGCTACAACTAGGGAATCGATGATTCACTTAGTCAAATGTATCGTAAGTCACTTTGGAATAAGGCGTCTGCTTAAATGCCAAAAATGTAAATGTAAAATGTGCGAACTCACACACACGCACGCACACATACACACACACACCTGTTCCTCGACGCTGTTTATGATCACCAGGTCCGCTCCGTTCTCCATGCACGACTGCCTGCTCTCACGCCAAGTCCCATACTCCTCAAGAGACGTGACGTAGCAATTGTTCTCGAACCTCTTCCACTCATGAGGACAACCTCCAGAGGCAGAAGGTAGCTGCTGCTGCTGCTGCTCTGAAACCAGTTGGTCGTAACTGGTTTGTAACCGGTCACGACTGGATTGTAACTGGTCATAGCTGGTTCGTAACTGGTCATAACCGGTTTGTAACTGGTCTCTTTCTCTGGTCAGGTTTTCACAACTAGCACGATGACCCGCATCTGGAATGAGAACAGAGAACAGTACACACCTGAATCTTCTCTGTGCATGCATACACACACACATACACACACACACACACACACAAACACACACACACACACACACACGCACACACACACACACACACACACACACACACAACCTCAAGTCAAAGGGGAATACTCAACACGTCTCTTGAGAGAGGAGTACTCACAGTGCACGGAGACGCTTATGACCGCGGTCAGCAGGAGAACACACAGCAGTCCCAGAGACGCTGTGACCAGCTTGCAGAGGGAAGTGATCTGATTTATTGGGTGATTTGGGTGATTTGATCGCTTGGGTCCTGCAGGTGCAGAGATACAAAATGGTCCTTAACCATGTTCAGTCTATCTTTAACCTCTCCGGGTCTTAAGTATCCTTTTTGTAAACTGAGTGTCTAGTTTCTCCATTATAAAACAGAACAATGCTTTGACCCCAAGAGCAACTAATGCCTTCTACCATAAAGATAACAATTTGTTGTGGATATTTACAGTATGCTTTAGAGATATCCGCTGACGAAAAGCGTCAACTGCATTGTAGCTGTTTTCAGATGGTGACATTCCTCATAGTGCATGTGGGAGGAAATGTAAATTGTTGTGATGTTGTTTAATGTTATTTTTACCTGTATACTTAAAGTATCAATCTATTCCTGCCCTATTGCTCTCAGTAAATAGTACAAATAATTGCTCTCAGTGTGAGTGAGTGAGTGAGCGAGTGAGTGAGTGTGTGTGAGAGAGAGAGAGAGAGAGAGACAGACAGACAGATTTTAGCAAGAAGCCCATGCTCTTGAAACAAGTTTAGAGAGAGAGAGAGAGAGAGAGAGAGGGAGTGTGTGTGTGCGTGTGCTTCTGTAAGAATCGAGGTACACACTTACTGATCAACGACTCTGAATTCCATTGTAATTTCTGATAACGTACAGGCAGGTCACTGCCCTTCACATCCACCTCCTCCTCATTAACCTCGATGTCCTCCTCTGGCTCCATATCTCCAGATCTAACAGCTTCAGTTTAATCTGTCCATCGGTCTGTTTGTCCTTCTGTGTCTGTCTGCCATCTGTCCGTCTGACTGGTGCTCTGAGTGGCTCTTGGGTTCAAACTGCAATGAGGTTTGCCCCCCCCCCCCCCCTCCCCCATACATAAATACACTTGCGCACAAATACACACTTCACTGTATGGTGGCTTGGGCTAGTTTATTTAGTCATCTGAAATGTTACGCTAGGACTGTCGGATCTATGTACATATAGGCTAGGGGTGTAACGGATCACCTAACTCATGGATCGGATCGTGTCACGGTTTTTGAGTCACGGATCGGATCATTTTTCGGATCAACACAATTTTTTTTTGTTTTTATAAAAACTGCTTTTTCCTTGAATTCTGTAAAAACACCACTTTTACTATGTGACAAAAACCAACAACATTCAAGATGTCAAAACTGGTAATATATATATATATATATATATATATATACATACATATATATATACATATATATATATATTATATATATATATATAACATATTCTACACTCAAACATTACATAATTATACTGAAATACACTCAATTTAAATGATAGGAGAGAGGGAGGAGGCGCCTGGTTGCAGCAGTGAATCACTGGGCTCTTTAAAGCAGATGAATAAACATGTTTTATGCCACTTTTAACTAAATAATAAAGTGAACCCTTATTTTGAACATGGTATGAAAAAAATGCCTACATTATCAGAAGTTGTCGAGCTACCTTTTTCGTGCCTCCCGTCATAGTTGACAGAGAAGCCAAAGTGCTCCCATACATGGGATTTAAATGACGAGGGAGGCATTTCGAGTTCTTCTCCGCCGAACAACGTAACATGATACACTTGGGCCGCGTTCGTAAATTCGCTTTGAGAGCGCCGGAGCGCACACTGGGTCCGACGTCATAAAGGGACCAAGTAATTTGATTGGACAAGAGGCGTTCCTTGAACGCTGATCAGATTCCAGAGCGGATTTACGAACGCAGCCTTGCTGTTGTGGATTCCCAGCTTCACGTGTAGTGAGCAAACAACGGATTCTTTTTCTTTCGCATTATCAACCTATCATTGCGCTTTAGAGTAAAACAAAGCCTGTCGCGTCTATCTTTTCATGGCAACTCTACATTGTGATTTACAAGAGATATTAAGTAAGATATTAAGTAATATTATTGTTACTATATCTTATTATTATTACTTGTTAACAGTGATACAGTATATAGGTTTGCTTCTCTGTCCACTTTATCCAAGCTAGACCCCCTGTATCATTCGGTTCTAAGATACATCACCAATAGTGCCTTCAGGACCCATCACTGTACACTGTATAGTCTGGTTGGATGGCCATCTCTTTCTGTCAGAAGGCTCCAACACTGGTACACTCTTGTGTTTAAAATCATCTCTGGCTTCTTACCGAATTATCTGGGCCTGAAGTTCATCCCTATACCGAGTGGCTCGGGTCTCAGGTCTCGTAGATGGCTACAATACAAGGTGCCACTTATCATGAACAATGTTGGAAGGGCAAGCTTGTCTTATTATGGCCCTTGGTCTTGGAATGACCTACAGACTACTTTTAAATTAGAGGCCCTTATTTCCATAAGTATCTTCAAGCGTAGATTAAAGGATGTGGTCACCGCTCGCTGTACCTGCTTTGGTTAGACTTCTCAATGTTTTAATCACCTTGTAAATACCCCTACCATTGTTTGTCTATTGTATTGTTGCCACTGTCTTATGTCCTGTCTTGTTATCTGAACTGTTTTTTAAGCTACTATTTTGACCCTGTCTTGGCCAGGTCTCTCTTGTAAAAGAGGTTTTAATCTCAATGTGACTTCCTGGTAAAATAAAGGTAAAAAAAAAAAAAAAAAAATTGATCCGCGGTACACACGCGTTCCGAACCGTGGAGGGCGATCCGAACGGATCACGGAATTTCCGTGATCCGTTACACCCCTAATATAGGCTACTGTTTTGTTTTTCAGGGGTTATCTGTTTCCAGAGTAACCTTGGCAACCACTGGGTGTCTTTCTGTTAAATATTGAGCCGACTACCATGGAGCCTTTCTGTTCTTTATTTCTGTTATTTATTGAGTAACAGCCATAGAACAGCCATGAGGGTCATTTGACCCCTGTGAGTAAAGAAAAATGTTATATCTTTGCACTCGATCAAATTTCAGGACCCTCCTTTCATGACTTTTCGGGTGCGTTCTACCACCCAGTATCCTTACATTTTCTAAATCACATCAGGATAAGCTAGTATAAAGCTATTTTGCAATTTTTCTGTGTAGGAAGCAGGCTAATTTACAAGCGGCCAACTAGTGGTCGTTGTGTGTAAATAGCAGCTTGAGCATTGTAAAGAGGGTAAAAAAGGCACGGCTGTTCTAGTGAAGTGACTCATATAATCAATTATAATGTCCTTCATGCACTACGCTGTATGAAGGCATGTGTAAGACAATCACTTTATGTTCCCTATATTCATGTAATGAAACTTAACAATAGAAAGATAATCCACAATCCAATTTAGCCTTTGCACTACTGCAGGTTGCACACCACTGGTCAATGTGATCACTCTGTACCTTTTGCACTACTGTTTACAATACTACCTTGGCACGTACTGTATTATTGCACATTGCACATACCTCTTTGATATAGCCTCTTTTATACATCTGTAAATGAAGCGGGGTGAAATGACAGGTATGAATGAGTGGGCGTGCTAGAGTGGAGTTGTGTGAATGAGTGTTTGTGCGTACGTCTATCTGCTTCTCCACAGGTGTTCTCAATCGCTCCCATGATTGGGAGAGTATAAATGCCGGTGCTTCCGTTCTACCGGAAAAACTGGCTTTTCTTCCACGTACCCGCGAAATCGGAGGGCTCGAACGACGGGGACGGGTCTACGATTCTACACCGAACCGCACCAGAGATTGTGATACAACGCCCTCAATTCATCACAGCAAAGGGAAGTCCTACTACCATTGCTTGTGTGTGACTTGAGCAACGCAGTGTTTGCCCGTTTGTGTGTGTCTGGCGACTGATTCTATTCTTCTCCCTCCTGGACCACAGCGCGCACTGGACTGGGCTAGCCGACCATGCAGCGATGGAGATCGGCGAGAGACCTAACATACAACGCCTTCAACTCATCACAGCAAAGGGAAGTCCTACTACCATTGCTTGTGTGTGACTTGAGCAACGCCGGTGTTGTGTGTGTGTCTGGCGGCTGATTCTGCCTTCCCCTCCTCCGAGCTACGATTGAGGATTGCGGGAACGATCAACACCTATCCACGGACGGCTATCGCGAACGCCCCGCTCCCTGGACTTCCACCGAGAGTCGGAAGACTGAAGACCAATTTATGCTTCTGCGTCGAATTTACGCGCGGCTACGCCGTAGCATACGCAAGGGCTCTCCTAATTTATACTTCTGCGTCGCGTTGATCCGCTCCGTTGGAACGGTGTACTCATAGTGGCATAATCGCGATTTTTCTTGTTATGCTTGTTGTAAAGAAAATGTCCATAATGCATTGAAATGACATTAAACTAAGATAATACGATGGTTATCATATAAAATCAAATCTTTATTAATAAGTAATTACCGAAAAGGTAAATGACATTTCTGTCATGGCTTCCGCATTCCTACGAGAGAGTCGGAATGTGACGCAACTAAGCGGACCAATCATAGTTCTTATAGATAACTTTACATTAAATATGTCTATCTTAAATATAATTTAAACCCAACGAACAGCCATGGGGCTCCCTGTAACTAATAATTTATTTCTAAATAAACAGGATTGTACATCTCGTAAATGCGAATCGTGCTCCTTATAGGAAGGCTGTGCCTGACGCTTCCATAGGGCGCTCCGTTGGAACGGTGTACTCAAAGCGTCATAATAGCGATTTTTTTTTGTTATGCTTGATGTAAATAAAAGTTCTATGATTCATTGAAATTACATTAAACTAAGATAATACGCTGGTCATCATAATTTTTCAAATCTTTATTAATAAGTAATTACAGAAAAAGTAAATGACATTTCTGTCATGGCTTCCGCATTTTGGCCTACGAGAAAGTCGGAATCATATCGGAATCATGTGCTACCAAGCGGACCAATCACAGTGCTTACGGTTGCGTAGGCACTGTCGCGTTACATTTTTGGAGAGGTGCGCGTCAAGCCGTAGCCTACGGGCCTACGCAAGCAACGGCGTAGCCTACGCCGTCGATTTTACGCAGAAGCATAAATTGGGCTTGAGCGACGTCACTGACACTGAAGTGCTGGGATTCCCTCTTACCCCTCTCCCGATTGGACGAGACTGTGGGTTGGGCCTTGAGTGGGCGGCGCTATCCTTTCGAACTATCCTCACCATCAGGTTTACGTAGTTTTAGGTATAATAGTATTTTTAGCAGGGTTCCGGTTAGAAGCCTAGTCTCGGCTGCCCGCTTGGAGGTAACAGTATAGTTGTAGGACCAGTGTAGTCAGCTGCAGTGTGTAGTGTTTCGCATGCCTTATTGGGTACAGCCTACCCCATACTTTATTTTACAGTGTATTTGCAGTGATACGGTTTTGCAGTGTATTTGCAGTGATACGGTTTTGCTGTGGTTTACTGTGTGCAGTGTAATTTTAGAGCAGCATTACTCGGACTCTCCATCAGGGGGAGCCAAACTGGGCCCAACTGTATTGTTGTCCCACTAAAGCATAGTGGCTGTGACTGGTGCCGCCTGACCACCCTGTCTTAGAGGCTGATTTTATACTTTTTGATATTGTGCTCATCCCGATCATGGTGAATGTGTTTTAAAGAATTTGTTCAAAATGTATTGTTGAGAAATATATATCGCCTCCTCTTGCTGTGTAACGCAAGCAAGCACTTATTGCACTGCGTTACTTGCTTGCGTAGGCCCGTAGGCTACGGCGTCGGTTGACGCGCACCTCTCCAAAAATGTAACGCGACAGTGCCTACGCAACCGTTACACAGCAAGGGTCTTTAGTATAACCTGTACGGCTACATGTATTACGTCTATCTGTACCTATCACTATCATTATCATGTTTTATATCATGTTCTTATATCACTCTTTGCACTTTCTGATGATGAAGACTAACCCTAACCCGAAAGCTCAAATTTCACTTGATAATTGGCATTTCTTGTCTGTCTGACACCCCAGAACCCATAGAACCAAGCACCAACACGTTTAGAAGACAAATCATATCAAGTCTTTAGCATATCATAAATGGATCCAATGAAAGTATCAAGTCAATAAAGTGTTACTTAGCAAGTTCTCCTCTGTATTTAACTTATGTTGTGCCTGGGGTCGATCCATCCACCTATTTCCAGGTCCCCTCCTTTGCTGAGTCAGTCAGGCAGATCCAGAACTGCCGACCGTTGCCCAATTTGTTTAGAAACATCTGGATGAAACATTATTGGTGAGATTGTTATCCTGTTGGTGTTGAGATGGGGTTATTGGGAACAATCTTACTAGTTGTTCACTAGATGTTCCCAGCATGTTGTGTTATGGCTGGTGGATCGTGTGTGCGCCACGTGTGTGTGTGTCTTTACATCGATACATGTGTCAATGTATGTTATATATAATACAGTTTTTCTCAATTGCTTTGGTGCATTTCTCTGATCAGAATTAAAATTCTCATAACTGTTAGTTCAACCTCCACAACATTTAGTCATTTGTGCACATCATAGTAGCAGTTTCTCATTCCTTCCAACAAATTGCAAATGCTTTTGGAGATGCATCAATTGCTTTCATACAATTCTCTGCTGTTTTATAACATTATAATTTGCTTATGTCATGTCAGTCAAAATGAACTATACCATACTTATGATTGCTGAATAGTCATTCCCTATAAAACTAATAGTCCTCATTTCATTGCTTGAGTTACATACAAAAATGTTGAACAAGTTGTCAAAATCTGTCAAGAAAATTGTATACATTTCTTTATAGTTTGTTCCTGAAAAAACTATTTATCTCGGGTGTAACCAATGATAAGCCACTTCTCCACATCTGTTTCAATCTCTACAATTGACAGAGTGCTCAGGAGAAATGAAATGCGCATGAAACTATTGTACAATGTGCCATTTGAACGGAACAGCGACAGAGTGAAGGAGATCCGTCACCAGTATGTACAGGTAAAACATTTATGTGTTCTATGCATACTCTAATGGTCAGTGCTGTAAACTGGTTACTTTGTGTAGTGCCATGCAGTACACTTACATGACAGTTCATACTGTACAATTTGTTGTCCAAAATGCATTATGTTACACAGGATTTAAAAAAAATACTTTTTCTCTCTCTCTATTCTGGGATAAAGCGTGCACTGGAGCTGGAGGCCAGGGAACCGCTGCACACATTCATATACGTTGATGAGGCGGGTTTCAATCTGACAAAAGGTAGAAGGCGTGGAAGAAATCGCATTGGACAGAGAGCAACCATTGATGTCCCAGGCCAACGAGGAGGGAATATTACAATGTGTGCAGCCATCTCAGAAAACGGCGTCCTCACCCATATACCCCGTCTTGGTCCATACAACACACAACATCTTCTGACTTTTTTAGACACTCTTCACAGGGACATAATCCCTGAGAATGAGAGGGGTCTAAATGGAGACCATCTGAACAAGTATGTTGTTGTATGGGATAATGTGTGTTTTCGCCACTCAGATCTGGTCAGACAGTGGTTTGCAGCACATGAAAGGATGCTGGTGGAATATCTCCCTCCCTACTCCCCATTCCTGAATCCAATAGAGGAGTTTTTCTCTGCCTGGAGGTGGAAGGTATATGACCGGCATCCACATACCCAAATGGCCTTGCTAGCGGCCATGGATGCAGCATGTGATGACATCACAGCACAGCCCTGCAGAGGGTGGATTCGACACTCAAGGAGATACTTTCCTCGCTGCATTGCCAGGGATGATATTCGCTGTGATGTCGATGAAAATATGTGGCCAGACAGACAGGAACGTCTGGATGTGAATGAATGATTTACAGTACTGTGTATGTTGTATGTTCCAATTCAGTTCCAATATGTACTGCAATATTGTTTACAGTTGTGCACAGCTCTACCCAAATGGTGTTTGTTGTAAATAAGTTTGTATTTTTCTTTTGCACAATGCTGTGAACAAATTAGAATTGCAAAGAGCATATGCAGTAAAAATTTGAAACATACGTAATCAGTGTCTTGTACTCATTTACCTCACTAAATACAGTAATGGCAAAATGACAAATGGCTGTGCAAATAGTGTATACCGTAGTACTGTCTTGAGTACATTTTCAGTTAGTGTCACCAAGATCAGATTTTTTTGCATTGGAAAACACTTACAGAGTGAACTGTCATAATGAAAACATGACAAAGCCATTTGACTATCTTGTTCATAAACAATGGTGTCAGGACTTTTCATTTTGATGACACTTTCATTAGTTAGTTTAGTTTAGTTTAGTTTATTAGTTTATTATATCGAGGACAATCCAAATACATGAACCATATAAAATACAGTAAAAAAGGCAGCGTAGCCTAGTCGGCTAATTTTCAGCTGAAGTCCCCGGCCAGTTGCAACATGGCATCCTGAAAAGTAACGTCATTAGTTAAAATAAAACATTTCAATATTCTAAGAACACGTGGCTGAGACAAGGTACCCCAACATCACAATTGACAAAAAACACAAGTAAGCAAGCTGAGGTGATTGCAAGTGGCTACAACAAACACCACAAACACACTTATGGGAGCAGCGACATTTCAAGCACATAAAAGCCACAGGACAATTACAGGCCACACAACATTAAGCACTTACAAACAGCAATACATTAAACAAACCAAAACATACAAAAAAGGCATTATGGGGAGGCAGCACAGAGAGGGATTAATGAGGACAAGTATAGTTCTGTGTCAGCCAGGCTTTCATGTGTGTTGTGAAGGTGGAGTATGTACTGTATGTCTTTGAGTTGGTTGGGTAGTGAGTTCCAGTTTTCTATTGCTATCACTGAGAAGGATTGTTTACTGAAGGTGCTTTTCCTGAATGGAACTATAAGGTCGCCACGAGAGGTGCTTCTGGTGGGCCGTAAGCTGTGGTCACGCTGGTTTATGAAAGAGTTAAGCGGGTGAGGAGCTTTGTTGTGTATAATTTTATAGATAAGACAGATGTTTTTGTATTTGATGGTGTCTTCCCAGCTAAGGTATTTACATTGGTCTAAGATGGTACAGTAGTGTGTGCTGTTGGGCTTCTGGTCTATGACCTTAAGGGTCCGCTTGTATAGGGTGGCTAATGGCTTTAGGGAAGTGCTGTATGCATGGCCCCAGCTTGTCAAACAATATGTGAGGTGCGACATAATTGATGCGTCCATATATAGTTTTGACATGACATGAATACCGTATTTTCCGCACTATAAGGCGCACCGGATTATAAGGCGCACCTTCAATGAATGGCCTATTTTAGAATTGTTTTCATATACAAGGCGCACCGGATTATAAGGCGCACTGTCGTTTTTTTTTTTTGACTGGGGTTGCGTTATGCATCCACTAGATGGAGCTGTGCTAAAGGGAATGTCAACACAACAGTCAAATAAAGTCACACTTTATTAAGCGTTCTTAAACGTTGTTCAACGTTCAAACGTTGTTCAAACGTTAATGTGCATATTAACAATATTAACAATATTAACAATAACATATTAACAATATTAACAATATCTCCCAAACAATATAACAAGTTCACTCTTCTCCCAAACGTGGAGGGGAACGTTTCTTTGTCTTTGTAGACCTCAAGCTTCACATTCCAAAGGCATGGGTGTTCTACAATGACATGGAGACATAACAATATTAACAATAACATATTAACAATATTAACAATATCTCCCAAACAATATAACAAGTTCACTCTTCTCCCAAACGTGGAGGGGAACGTTTCTTTGTCTTTGTAGACCTCAAGCTTCACATTCCAAAGGCATGGGTGTTCTACAATGACATGGAGACATAACAATATTAACAATAACATATTAACAATATTAACAATATCTCCCAAACAATATAACAAGTTCACTCTTCTCCCAAACGTGGAGGGGAACGTTTCTTTGTCTTTGTAGACCTCAAGCTTCACATTCCAAAGGCATGGGTGTTCTACAATGACATGGAGACAGAGGGATGAGATGTTCATTAATTCAATTCAGTCAAACATTCAAACTTTATTTCAGTAAACACGTAGTAAAAGAAACAGTCTGATACCACTAAATCAAACGTTAGTGCATAACTCAACATTGTTCAGTTATGTATAACACGTAAAGCTCACTTTTTCAGTTCATTCGTCTTCCACGAATCCCTTGAATTCTTCTTCTTCAGTGTCCGAATTGAACAGTTGGGCGAGTACGGGATCCAATATGCCCTGCTCCCTCTCGTCATTATCTGAGTCAGTGTCGCTGCTGTTGAATGAATGAATGAATGAATGAATGGTCTTTATTGTCATTGCTATAGTACAGGTACCAAACAACGAAATTTGGGAGGCGGGGCTCCCCTGGTGCTAGGAAAGAAAAAAAAACAAGAAGGGAAAGGAGCTGGTTTACATAAATAAAGGCTATGTACACTATCCACTATACTATACTATACCTGTTGCCTGGCAGTTCAGTGATTATTCCTGCCTTCGTGAAAGCTCGGACCACAGTTGAGACTGATATATCAGCCCAGGCATCCACGATCCATTGGCAGATAGTGGCATAAGTCGCCTGGCGCTGTCTCCCCGTCTTGGTGAACGTGTGTTCGCCTTTTTTGATTGATTGAAAACTTTATTAGAAGATTTGCAGAAGTAGGTACATGAAAATACATATTACATACAAGGTCATCTAACAGGATAAAAACCCAAGAATTGATTCTCAATTCATCGTTACCTTCTGTCATCCACTGCTCCCACGCAGCTCGCAGTCTAGCTTTGAACGCCCTGTTTACACCAATATCTAGCGGCTGGAGTTCTTTAGTTAATCCACCCGGAATGACGGCAAGCTCCGAATTAGTTTGCTTCACTTGTTTTTTGACAGCATCGGTGATATGGGCGCGCATGGAGTCGTAGATCAATAGAGACGGAGCTGTGTGGAAAAAGCCACCCGGTCTCTTGACGTAAATTTCTCTCAGCCACTCGCTCATCTTTTCCTCATCCATCCATCCCTTCGGGTTAACTTTGATGACGACGCCGGCTGGAAAGTTTTCTTTTGGCAAGGTCTTCCTCTTGAAAATAACCATGGGTGGAAGTTTCTGGCCATTAGCCTGGCAGGCGAGAACTACAGTAAAGGATGACTTCTCATTCCCTGTGGTGCGTATAGACACCGTACTGGTTCCCGTTTTCTCCACAGTGCGGTTCACAGGAATATCAAAGGTGAGTGGAACCTGATGAGAGATGAGATGAGATGAGATAACGTTTATTGCCATTTATGCATACACATTAAGCATACACATATAGGAATTTGATTTGGCGTTACAGTAATAGCATTTCTAAATGCAATGCAAACAAAACAACACAGGTCCATATCAACCTCGTCCATGTTGGTGATGTGCTCTGGCAGGATCTTCTTTTCAGTGATCTTCTTTTCGCAGTATGCGCGGAAAGTGACCAGCTTTTCTTTATAATCGTTTGGCAGTTGCTGCGAGACGCTAGTTCTTGCGCGGATGGAGAGTTTACGTCTTTTCATAAATCGAAAGCACCAAGAAGGACCCCCTCGAAAATCCTCGATGTTCATGTCCCGTGCTAGCGCTGTTGCCTTCATTCGAACTGTGACTGTAGAGACGCTTCTACTTGCTGCTCTCTGTTCAATAACCCACTGTTCGAGTTGGTCCTCTAACTGTGGCCATCTCGCTTTGTTCCCTCGGAAACTTTGCTTAGTCTTCTTTACTTGGCGCAGGTCATCTTCTTGCTTCCTCCACTTCCGTACCATTGATTCATTAATGTTGAATTCCCTCGCTGCTGCTCTATTCCCATTTTCTACTGCGTGACTGACAGCTTTGAGCTTGAACTCTGCGTCGTAAGCGTGTCTCTTGACAGGAGCCATTTTGTCGTCTTCTTTATTGGTGTGGGACTGTGAGTAAGCACCGGTGTTTACTGATTACCGTAATGCTGCAAGCGGTGCGGCTTTGCAGTTTACCAGTCGTACTGAAACATTTTATTATTATTAAAAAAAAAATATTGGTCATGTAATTTTTACATTTTGATCCATATATAAGGCGCACCGGATTATAAGGCGCACTGTCGTTTTTTTTTTTTTTTTTTGACTTTTAAGTGCGCCTTATAGTGCGGAAAATACGGTACTTGCTTTTGAGGAATGAACTATCCATTTTCAGCAAGTGACATGCTTTTGCAGGTTATCAACTAGGTTTTGCAGTTTGTACTAATTGTTTTGAGAAATGCACTAACTGTTGTGCAAATGTTAATAGTGATGTGAGAAATGCACCAAAGTGACTGAGAAAAACTTTCCACCACTAGATAGCGCAAGGATGTAGCAATTCACTGAGGTAACTTTGGAGTTTGAACAGCCAACAGAGATAGAGATTGTTTATAATTACATGTAAGGGTATTTATTTGATATCATTTGACATCTAAGTTTAGCACTGTTTAACACTAAAGATTAGGCTACACAACAGAGAGAGAGAGAGAGAGATAGAGATAGATAGATAGATAGATAGAGGTAGAGCTATATAGAGAGATAGATAGATAGATAGATAGATAGATAGATAGATAGATAGATAGATAGATAGATAGAGAAAGAGATAGATAGATAGATAGATTGGTTACATAGAAATGTAGTCGATGTAAGTGAGATTAGAATATTAATTCTGTATCAGTTGTAATTATGGTATAGGCCTACTGGTATATTGTTATTGCGTAATCACATCTCAACTCCATAAATGGAAACACTGGCTTTTGTATGTCTATCCACTCACACCACCCCCATATTGTTTGGTCCATGTGGTCCCCTATGCTAAGAAATGGTGTGTGAGTGTGTGTGTGGTTTTGGCTGTAAGTTCCTCTGCCATCAGTTTATAGGTCATTGAATGTTGTCATTCTTCCTCTTGTACAACGTACAGCACAGAGAACCACAACAAGCTATGTTCTCTATTCTTGGCACACCTATGTTGTCTAAATGACACGTGACAGTATGTGTCTATCTCTGTCTGAAATGATAGACTCCTAAGTGCCTATTTCTCTGCTGCTTTTTTTAGCACCTCATTTCAAACTCTAACCTCTCCCAGGAAAGCGTAAAATGCAATATGCAAAAACGAGTGCCTGACTGCTTGTATAATATTGTATACTATCCGTGACAGACTGATTGTGAACCCAGGTCTCCTGCACGCCACAAGACGTATAGCCTGGTGAGGGGAAGACCGGCCAATTGCTTATTATCGCCAAACATGGTTAACTGAACTGCCTCAGTTTCGCCATCCTGTGTGGTTGATGTTTGGTTGGCAGCATGGAGATAATAACTGAGGCTTAGCACAGAGGCACTGGTGTACTTATCTAAACAGCCATTAAACTAACAGCCACTCATATATTCAAATGCCATCTTACCAGCAAAGAACAGGCCTCAGCTGCTCTGGGAGGTGATATGATGGGTGTGTCTCAATAGTCTGTCCTCTATTCCTTCCTTGCCTCCTTCTCAAAACACATTGGTCCCCCCTATGGGCTAAACCCCCTAATCAGCTAATCATTCCAAGTGAAAACAAAACATGGTGCAGCAGCTTTTAGTCACTCTGCCCAAAGCCTAAAAATACTTCAATCTAAGCTAAAAACCTTTTTTTGCAACAGTTGTGATTAAACACAAACACTTCCATCCATGTATTTTTATTCATTTCTCATTCATTATCTTATTAAATGTTTAACTATCTATCTATCTATATCTACTGTATATATTCTATCATTTTACCTGTATTTTTAAATCTGTTTACTATTCTCCTCTTTATGTATCTTTTTATTTTAATGCTGTATGTAAAGCACTTTGAATTGTCTCTGTATGAGATGTGCTATACAAATAAACGTACCTTACCTTGCCTTGCCTATGTAATTCTCCTCCTATGTTTTTGAGAGGTTGTATTGTTTTGTTGAGGATGAATGCAATAGGTGATAATGTCTCCATTCCATTAATAGTTTGACATTTAGGCCACATCCACACGGAGACAGAACCAATCTTTTTCTTTTTCATTTAAAAAAACGTTTCCGTAAACACCAAAAACAGAGAAGAAGAATGGAGCATGCACAAAACTTTTGCGATGAACAATCACACAAAGAATAACAATGGCGGAAAATACAAGAATTATTGAATATAATTCAATAATATAATAATTCAATATGGAAGAACATGTTGTAGCTGTTCTCCATGTCCATTTGTTGCTGACGGCGGTAGTAGAGGAGCAGTACATTGGGCTGCAAAAGCCCAATCAAGCTCAATAGCTTCTGCAGCATGAACGCAACAACCCTGTAAGGCGCCGTTGTTGTTGTTGTTGTTGTTGGCTGGGTTAGCGCATGCGGGTTAAGGGAGAGGTGGGGCTATGGCGTCATTGGTTCAGGAAAGATGCGTATGGCTTGTAAAGAAAGAAATGCAAGGGTGGCGTCTTCAGATTTGTTCACTCTGGGACCCGGTTTCAAAAAATAGCGTCTTCAGGCTCCCAGAACGCGGTTCCGTGTGGACGAAACGGTCAAACAATAAAAAAACGTTGGCAGATACACCCAAATTCGTCTCCGTGTGGACATGGCCTTAGTTCTTGCACAGCATCACATGGGTAATCTGTCCTGTTCTCCCCACGAGAGTTCAACCGTAGGTCAAGAAGATATTCACTTCTGCTTATCATATTGCAACATGAATCACATTGTGTTTTTCATTCTGTTATTCATACAGTCTTAAGCAATCATCAGTCACATTATTATTGCATTAAAAAAATGCATTTCTCACACATGGAGACAAGATGATGATTGATGGTAAACACATGAGCCGTCAGATGACTGAGATGCTCATAGATGTTGACCAGGTATCATGTGGTGATGATTTGCAGCAGGGTCGAACTGGAACTGGAAAATATGTGTGGTCAGTGACAGACGCAGGTTGGCAAAGTGCAGCGAGACAGGAAGTGGTGAGGCCTGCAGAGCAGAGATGAGAGCAGATGACAGCTCATGGGGGAAACAGACCCTTGTTCTGGCAGATAACAACCACATATGCCAAGTGTCAAACACCAAATAACATATTCAATGAAGGTGTTAAAGCACGCATGGTAGAGATTTTACTTGATAAAGTTGCACATTTTGAGGACATGGCTTGTGCTTTATAAATAATAGTAATAATAATGACCTTTATTCGTATAGCACTTTTCCTGAACGCGTTGCAGCTCAAAGTGCTCCCCAACAGACACTCATGTCATAGAGACTTCATAGAGAAGGCCCGGGAGATGAAACAACGCTTCCTAGAAAGGGGTTATTCTACTCAGTGTAGATGAGGCTTACCATACTGCTCTATCTACACCTAGATCTGCCCTATTGGAAAAAAGTGTCAAAAAAGAAAAACATTATTCTGTGTCTTGTATCATCTTGCCTCACATTGTTAAGAACACTATCCTGAAATAATGGCATATCTTGACTACAGATCCAGCCCTCACCCAACATTTTACGGATCCACCTCTTTTTGTTTCCAAAAGAGGACCTAACCTGCGGAATAAATTGGTTAGAGCCAACATATTGTTTCACCCTAAACAGACCCTTCTGGCTCCCCTTAAACAGGGAAACTACAACTGTACCCAGTGCCACATTACTTGAAAACTTAAAAACCAATTTTAGACATCGTAGAACGGGGGAAATAATTCCAGTAAGGGGAGTAATCACATGTAACACAAAACATGTCTTTAAAATGCCCATGTGATCAAATCTATATTGGATCAAACCCCCCGTCCCCTCAAACAAAGAATCAGTGAACACAAAAGTTCCATAAGACGAAAAGATGTGAACTGCCCCGTAGCCTGTCATTTTAATAACCCCTCCCACCCCATCTCCTGCCTTAGGTTCCAGGGCATAGAGCAGATTACTCCGCAGATTCGGAGAGGGAGTGATGTTGACAGGAGTTTATGCCTGAGAGAGCTTTTTTGGATCCATACCCTAGCCTAGAAAGTCTACAACCCCTAGATTTAAATGAGGACTTCAACATGAGTGTTGTGCTATGAATAAATTACTTTAGACATTTATGTTCTATGCTATATGATGGCTGCTGCCTGATGTCTGCATGCTTGTAACATTTCTCTATTGTTTTTTGTTCTGCTATGTATATGGAATGGAATGGAATGGACTTTATTTGTCATTGCTACAGTACAGGTACCAAACAACGAAATTAAGGAGGGGTGGCTCCCCTGGTGTTAGGAAAGGGGAAAAAAAACACATTTTAGAAAAAGCATAAATGCATAAAATCACAAGAAGGTAAGGAGCTGGTTTACATCAATAAAGGCTATGTACACAATCCACTGTACTATACTGCACAGATAGTCAACTAGGGTTGTCATATTGCACAAAGAGTATTTTTTCACATTATTTTAAAGTGTCACAGTTTGCAGGCTTGAAAATGTACATGTTTGTGCCTCAGCACTAGCTGCCATACAATCCGTCCGGACTGTCCTGGGCCCAGAACTTAGGCCTTTTCTGTGTTCAGGGCCTTGACGGCCCTGTGGTAGAAGCAGTCCTTCAGTCTGTTTGTCTTAGCGGCCGGGGTCCTGTACCTCCTGTTCGAGGGCAGCTTGACAAAGTGTACGTGCCCAGGGTGGGTCGGGTCCCTGGAGATCTTGGAGGCCCTCCTGACCCTCCTGATTTACTGATATTGTAAATATTAGATTTTGGTGTTTCCTGTCTCATGAACACTTGTGTATGTTTTTGTAGTCCACTAGGACTACAATCCCGTTGATGCCTAGCCACTAGGTGAAATATTTGACACAGGTGTTGTGCATTGGCTAAATCAAGTGATGTTGTTTGAACCCTTTACCACTGCATTCACTTGTCACTGCTTTATGCCTGGAGAAGGTTTATGACCGAAAGCTTGCAATACATGTTGTCTGCTGTTATTTTGACACTGGTTTTCTCTGTGTACCACATGTACAAAAGAAGAGATTTGGTGAGGCTGCATTTTAATTTTATGCACCCAAATTGTGGAATGCACTGCCAGTTTACATTAGGGACGCAACCTCAGCACATCTATTCAAGTCAAGACTAAAAACCCATCTTTTTAATATGGCCTTTAAATGACTAAATAATTAAATGATGATTATATAATGATTGGAGCACTTTGAGCTGCAACGTTTGCAGGAAAAGTGCTATACAAATAAAGTTATTATTATTTTGCACTCCATTGTTTGAGGGTGTGAAAGTGTAGTGATGGAGACATGCACGTAGAGCGTCTCTCTGTCCCAGAGTGAGACAGGAAGTGGTGAGGCCTGCAGAGCAGAGAGACACACGACAGAGACCCTTTTTCTGTCAGATAACAACCACATATGCCAAGTGTCAAACACCAAATAACATATTCAATGAAGGTGTTAAAGCACGCATGGTAGAGATGTTACTTGATAAAGTTGCACATTTTGAGGACATGGCTTGTGCTTTATAAATAATAGTAATAGTAATAATAACCTTTATTTGTATAGCACTTTTCCTGAACGCGTTGCAGCTCAAAGTGCTCCCCATTTCGTTTACTGGGCGCGGTCTCTTCCGTCACGTTTGGCTGGGCTGCAACCGGACCCTTCCCAGCTAACAACAGACAAAGAGAGATAGGGCGTCTGCGTCTTATCACAAACCCTATCACACGTCTCTATGTTCCAGAAACAGGGTCCAAGTCTGCTTTTAGGAATATTTTTACTTTTCATGACTGGTAAGAAAGTTCATGTTTATTTAATAACTTCGACAATAACAACTCTGTTTAGATGCAACCGTCGTTTGGACCACACGTTTTCTCAAAGCATGGCTTATTTTCTCTTAACTCTAAACACAAATCCAAAAACAAATATTTTCACAGACAAAACCCTAAAACCCCCAAATGTTACGTCTTCTCAGTGCTAATTGTTCGCCCATATGAGTAGTGTGTTTGCGTGACTGGTGGTTGGAGTTCAGCATTCAGAATGGTAGTTTTCCATGTAACTCACCCACAGAGTAGTGGTTTAGTTGTAAATATACTTGTTGTTCATATACTTTTTTACCATACATTTCATACACTCGCTTCATACACTAATTTTCATTTAAGCTATATTGCTTGTTCAGTGAACGTCTTTGCGTCAGTCAACATGCATCTCTACAGCTGCGTGCAAAACAAAACAAGAATTTTTAACCTGGGGCCCGTTCCACTAAACGAGATTATCTTCTCTTTATGCAACATATCCTTCTGAGTCAGATATAATTAGCCTGGTCGCGAGCAGGCTAAAAGGCTGGCTAAAGTAATGCGTGCGTCAAAAAAGGCTCACAGGCGGAAACTACATCCCGAACGACAGTTCCTCAAGTGTCTTTTAGGAAATATTAGTTCCCACTTCACACGAGATAGATACTGTAGATAGATAGTTTGATATTTTGAAAGTGTGATCGATAGATAACCTGATATTTTGAAAGTGTGATAGATAGATAGATCGATAGATAAATAAATTAAAACGTGTAAAAAATAAAATAAAATAAATAGGTATGTCTATCAACTTGCATCGCCTCTATCACAGCGGTCTGGCTGGCGCAGTGGTTAAGGCAACCAGCTAGAGTTCTGAAGGTTGCGAGTTCGAGACTTTTTTTAAATTTATTTTTTACATTTAACCGAAGCCTTCATGCAAAGGCTTCAAACACCATTGTAATCGTGTCAGTTCTTGTAAATTAGCCTGCACCATAATTTTATAGCCTACATACTTTTTTAGATGAGATTTTAAATTAGATTCAGACAACAAAATGCAGTAAAAAGTGTGTCCGAAGAGGGATTTGAACCACCGTCTAAAAATGACGAATTAATACTATGGCAGCGGTCGATACCACTAGGCCATTGTGGCGATATGACGGTTTGTAGCCTGCTGCGCATATCACCACAGTAGTAATATTCATTTATTAAAATATGAACATATAACAATAACTGGGGCTAGTATGACCTACGCATTTAATCGGTCAGCAATTTCTTGCCAAACCATTTCCCTCGCCTTGTTAATCTTATTTTTCCGTCTACACATGAAACTATACTATACACCAGGGGTCGGCAACAGGCGGCCCGTGGGCCATTGCTGGCCCATCACCAATAATATTAGGCCCAGCAGATTATTTAGAGAATTACATTTTTTTTGGGCCCGAGGCCAAACTTAGTTGCCGACCCCTGCTATACACCCTAGCCCAAAAGCGCCACCCCATCCACGCATTTTCACTAAATATCCACCCAATCCACACATATTACACATCCTATCCCCCTTAGCCAACCCTTTCACACACACAGTTTGGAATAGCTAACGGTGGTAGTTGTATTGTATATCATGCCTATGGTGTTCTGTTGACAGCTTGTTTTTCTCATCAAATGAAATTATCAAATCAATAAAGGTAAACATTTGACTTGTTCGATTCGTTGTGACGATTCACTTGATAGATTGCCTGATGTAGCCAGAATGGTGCGGTTTGTTTTGTTTAGGTTAAGGTTTATTAAATGTACATGATCATAACCACCAAAATATATTCATAATCTTTTTGTCTCCAGATGAGTTGGGATCTACAGCGACTGAAGTGAAGAACGTCACAGGGACAGAGGGGGAGACTGTCACCCTACAGGCTGGAGTTACTGGACTACAAAAAGATGCTCAGATACAGTGGACCTTTGGTTCAGTCAGTCAAAAAACACAAATAGCACAGAGTCTAGTCATCAGAGGAGAAACGATCACAGAGTACAAAGGAGGTTTCAGAGACAGACTGCAGGTGGACAGACAGATAGCATCTCTCACCATCAGCGACCTCACCACCAATTACTCTGGACTTTATGAGCTACGAATCACCAGTGATGATAACATTTCCGTTCATAGTTTCAATCTGACTGTCTATGGTGAGTGTACTGTCTACTGCTTTTCATAGCTTGTTGGTTTAGTTGAGTAAAATCAGCCAAAATCAGATTGAATCAACAGTTTGTCTAAAGATAAATTGAGTCAAATAGTGTAGCAGATAAGGTAAAATTCATTCACTTGTGGATAAAAGCACCAACATTTTACTGTGTGTACCTCTTGGGTCATTCTTTGGAAAAAAGCTGTTAGCCACGCAGATTTCAAGATGGCTGCCATTTTGGCCATTTTTAATCATAGAATCTCGTTGTCAAAGCCGTCATTTTGATGATTCTGGTGTCGAATTACAGGTTTTTAACTATGGAAAACTGAAATTCAATCAGAAATCCTTTTTAGGGCTCCCTCTGCCAATTATTCAGATTTGTTTCAGAAGTAATGTGAAAAATATGCATAAACACAACATTATTTTAGCAATTTTTTTTTAAATCTTCACATCTGCAGTACAAGAAAGTCCAAAGCTGTAGCATTTGCACCTTCCACGGCATTCAAATCCAAAAATTCAAAATCCTGGTCTATGGCCATAGAGCTCCGGACGTCACGTGACTCTCGTCACGTAACTTTGTTTACAGCGCCATATAGTCATACGGCGCCAGAGTATTCTTGTAGATGTTTTGTGTGGACCCCAGGAAGAGTGCTTTGATTCAGCTAATGTGGAACCTAATAAATAAAATAAAATAAAATCTTAATAATAATAATAATAATAATAATAATCATGTACAACGGTTTGGTGAAGAGGCGTTCGAAGCCTTGCTTTATTCCCAGATAAAGTAACAGCTGTCACATTTGACCTGTTTACCATACTTTGCAGTAATATCAAACAACAACAAATATATGTTTATCACGTTACCGTGACAACTGTGGTAATTTTTAGAACTTACTTTCTGAGTGCAGGGCAGTACTACAACAATCTTATCACTAAATATACATTGTATAAAAGCAATAAGGCAATCTGTGTTTTATCCACTTTGCATCGGGCCTAACAACGGCCCTCAGCTTTTACTTTATCGACGATAAAGCACGGCCTCTTGTGCCTTATTGTTTTAATGGAAGTTAACAACTGGGAATTTACCCCCATATTTGATTCTATCAACACATATTGGGGTAAATGATAATTTACTTTCCTTTCTCCCAGATCATGTCTCAAAACCTGGCATCCATAACTCCACTCACAGTCGTTCTGCAGACAACAAGACGTGTTCAGTGGAGTGCTCTGTGGAGAACGATAGAGAGGTGACCCTGTCCTGGTACAGAGGAGAGGAGAGACTCAACCGGACCAGCAGTCCTGATCTCTCCATCAAGCTCTCTCTGTCTCTGGAGGTCGAGGGGGAGGATGGAGACACCTTCAGCTGTGTGGCTGTCATCCCAGTCAGTAACCAGACTACTAAACTCCACATCAAGCAAGTTTGTCCTCATGTTCCAGGTACGTCAGCAGAGATTGAAATGTAAACCCTTTAGAGAGGTTGATTCTAGCTCCAGGATGCAGACCTTTTAAAATGTAAACCTTTTTGAGAGCTTGGTTATAGCTCCAGGATGCAGACCTTTTAAACAACTGGATTTTAAAAAAGGGATTTGAGAGTCTTTCTGCTATCCATTTCCTGTTCTCACAACAGCAGATGGACATGATTAGACTTCATACCAACAAGGGCTGATGTCATTCACTGTGATCTCAGTAAACTGAGACTGCTCTATATTCTTTAATAAGTCTTTGTTGTTACTGTTAAAACTAGAGGCTGAACTTCCCTACATGGTTTTAGACCTCATGCTGCCAAACCATTCTGTTTCATTAGAAGTATCATAGAACCACTGCTGCTAAAGTAACAGCAAGTAGCAGAAGTGTGTTTAATGAACCATTTAGTTCCTTTACCATCACTATACTCAGTGTGTGTAATTGGCTGTTGCAACCTCGCTGTGCAATTGGCTGTTGGACTTCCTGACCAAGAGACCACAGGCAGTCTGGGTCGGCAGCAACACATCCAGCACCATCACCCTGAACACGGGGGGCCCCCCAAGGATGTGTGCTCAGCCCCCTATTCTTCACCCTACTGACCCACGACTGCACACCAAAGCACAGCACCAATGTCTTCGTCAAGTTTGCAGATGACACAACTGTGGTGGGTCTCATCCACAATAATGATGAGTCCGGCTACAGGGACGAGGTGAGCCAACTGACCACATGGTGCGGAGACAACAATCTCATTCTCAATGTGGAGAAAACAAAGGCAAGTGGCATCCTCCACTGACCATCAACGGTGCGACTGTGGAGAGAGTGAGCAGCACCAAATTCCTGGGTGTGCACATCACTGAGGACCTCTGAATTTCTAATGTTGATATGAAAATGAATCAATAAGATGTGTGCTTTGTCCAACAATAGGAAAACAGCTTCAATATGAATATTTGATGATGATAATAATAATGATAATAGCTTAGATTTATATAGCGCCTTTCTCAAACCCAAGGATGCTTAACAGATTCCATAGACAGACAGTCAGACAGACAGAACAAAAAAACAAAGCAAAGAAACAAAGACAACGAGAGTGACAAAACTAGACTAGGGGCCAAAGGCCTTGGAGAACAGGTGCGGATCACTGTGGGGAAAGAGAGTTCTAGAGGGTGGGAGCTGCCACACTGAAAGCTCTGCCCCTGAAGGTCCGTAGGTTGGTGCGGGGGGTGGAGAGTAGGCCCATGCCTAGGGACCGCAGGTTCCAGGAAGGGCTGTGTTGACAGAGAAGGTCAGTGAGGTACTGGGGGGCGCAGACGTGGAGGGATTTGTAGGTGAGGAGGAGGATTTTGTAGGTGATGCGGGACTTGACCGGAAGCCAGTGGAGGTGGATGAGGGTGGGGGTGATGTGCTGCCAGGGCTTGGTGTGGGTGAGGACCCTGGCAGCTGAGTTCTGCACTTGGGTGCCACAACCATGAGCTCTGTTTTCTTACTGTTGAGTTATGATGGATAATCATATCTTTACCATATAACGATTTGCCATTACTCCGTGTATGGAGATTGAATTCCAAGCTTTTCTTTCATCTGACCATAGTTTTCATCAGGTCAAGTCCATGATTGAGATCAGGTACAGTAGATTGCTTGCTTGTGTTTTTGTTTCAGTTTATCAAGATGTTGTTCCACCTTCTCTCCGTGCATCAATACTGTCTGCAGTGCTGATACCTGTTGGTCTACTTGTACTTGTGCTGTCAGTTATGCACTGGAAATATAACAAAACAAAACACAAAGGTAAGTCTGACGACTTCTTCAATCTTTGGTCGTACCATATTCTGAGTTTGTGTGATCTGTTATTGTGGTCCATTTGATTATTTGAGGGTATCTTTAGAAGTGAATCTAAACCTACATCACTGTTATAGTGAAAGTGGTGAATGCTTAAGTGGACATGTATACCAGTAATCTATATCTATATCAGTAAGTGTTTTGGAGAGACTGACTAATGTATTCCTTGTCCTCATTACTTTTATAGTGAAAATGGTGAATCCTTAAGTGTACATGTATACATCAGTAAGTGTTTTGGAAAGACTGACTTATGTTTGACTGAAATATAATGTTCTGTTGTGGCTACAGTACATGTGTGTGTTGTTGATATAAGAACTGCCTTTGACCTAGATGCAGATCAGCCTGAGCTAACGTATGCTGACATCAGCCACCAACCTCAGACTAGAAATGCATCGCAATTGGTGAGATTTACTTTGTAGTTTTATCCACGGCCAGTCAATGGGAGTAGGGATATTATATTTCATGGATCTGTTCTGTTCTCTCCCCACCGCCCCCGGCCCCCTTCACCCCCCCTCCCCCCGTGTTTTCTTTCAGGGAGGACCATGTGATAGTGCTGAGCTCTCAGGGAGAGAAGAGACGCCTTATTCTGCCGTTGTTTTCAGCTGACTCTCCGATGACCATAACTGTGGGGGCAGTGGAACCAACTGAAGCAGCAATTTGTATTTGTATTTATTTTTTTCTCATCAGGATTTTTAAAAATAGCTTATATCAGCATTCTTTTCAGACGCTGTTACTGCTTGTGCCGGTTTGAACCCTACTGGCTACTTGTACAGACTTGAACACTCACTGTTATATCAGGCTTATTCAGTCTCTTTCTGTTCGGTTGAAAATTCCTGTTTCAATTCCTTCCTTCCTTCCACCAAAGCGGAATTTTGGGCAAATTAGTCAGACATCCTGTTTATAGCCAAAGCCACAGACTCTTTAACTGTTTTACATCTTTAATTATCGTTTATAAATACTGTTTTTCAAGTGCAACATTCTCAGGGATGGTCATTATCGCTATGTTTATACTTCAGCTATATAAAAAACTGTAAAACTGTAGCTTTTTCAATTGTTTACACTGTTGTATTAATGAACAAGACATTTTTTAGGCAAGTCTGCCTTATTTAGGAATGACAGTAACTCTGCACTCAGTTTGCTCTAACCATTATTTAGTATTTTTCAGTCTTCTCTAAAAGCACTGACTGTGATTTTCGAAACTCCACAGTTTAGAGACAATTCTTAACTTGCTGTCTTAAGTCTTAATTAAGACGCACCGCCAGGTTAAGACCTACCGCCACCCTTATTATGCACTTCATACGCGCTACTGCTATTATGCCGGTGTCGATAGGCGCCCACACATAAGACGTAATACTCCTGTGCATATATTACTCATTGTGGGAGTGTTCATATGTTAATGAAGTGCACTAGGCGCCCCTGCTATTATGCGATCTGACTTTGCTCCTAGCGCTAAGAAGTGGTTTGAAAAGTTCTTAAGTTTAGACTTCATGCACGTTTTGAAACACGAGCGCGCCTCCGCGGTTTGCGCATGCATGTGGGCACACATGAACACGCACGTGGCTCCACGGCAAGACGTCAATTACGGTATAAATGCTTTATTTCAGAAGGGAGAGGCAGAGAAGCGCGCTGACCTCCTTCTTAGGACTTCCATAATAGCATAGCGCTAATGACTCAACGCAGCCGGTTCTTAAAGGGAATGGCACCTGGCACGCTGATTGGGTTGATTGAGAAGACGCCCAAAACACACCCATGACTAATTTCTTTGCTTAGCGCCGGGTTTTAGGCGCCCACTACCGCACGCATAATAGCAAAGTGGCCTTGACCACGCCTCCACGTCTTACGTTTAGATCTACCGCCTCGTCTTATTGCTTAAGACTTATGAAGTGCATAATAGGGCCCAATATGTTTTTGGAGGTTGTATGTTGTACTGTTTGTCTCAGAATAGTTCCGATTTGCTTGTTTTCATTTGGAGCTGTTTGTTCCGAAGCACACATTGAAGTGCTGTTCCTTTCAACTTTCTGTTCAACTTCGTTACTTTAGACTGCTTACATCTTGTGAACGTGTAAAAACATGTTAGTTTGTTTTTCATTTAGTTTGCGTAACTGTTGGGTACAGGCCCCAGGGGCAGTTGTAAGAGCAGACAGATGGCAGATATAAAGGGGGAGGAGTCTTGTGGTGTCGTTTGAATGAACATGTAGAAAAGCAGCTGTATTTGAGGTATCAGCTCACATGGGGGTGTGGGGGTAGGGTAGAATAATATCACCTCAGCAGAAGGATTAGAGGTCATAGCTAAGGTGGCATCACCTGGTATAAAATAAACTGTTGTGTTATCTGTTGTGTGACTTCTGACGTGTGTGCCTGTACAGATGTATGTTAAATACATAAATAAAAGTGATCTGCATTTTTTTTCAGAATGATGTGTTGCTCACATTTGATTGATCTTCCTGGGTACCCTCTTGGAGTAGCAGTAACAGTTCAAATGAATGAACGAAGCAGCTTAGCACTAAGTAACTTGGAAATATGGTAACTAAAATACAACACAGTGTCGTTTACACAACATGAAAACAATCTAGATGACAGGACTCATCCACCTAATTCAGCTTCAAGTGTTTAGGTTGTTGTGGGAGGGGCCTGGGGCTAGCCATGGGCTGGTTGATTTGGTGCTGTCCGGGGTGCTGATTGGTCAAGCTCAGTGGACCTGATTGGTTAAGATTGACTTTGACTGATACAGCTCTCCTTGTCTTTTTTGATGGGATTCAGAATGGATGGTTTAGCTCTTTTGTTTTATGGTATGTCACAGTTGTACCATATGGATAATATGTGCAAGTGTTCATTTGTAATGCCTATTGTCTATTGTTTGAAATACGATGATTTGATTAGTCGGTTTTATTAGTTTTAATAATCCCTACTTGCCTGATTGTCATATTTATTATTTGAATGTTGCTTTCTTTCTTTTTGGAATTTTACTGATGCTGATAATAATATTTTTTATAATAATAATAATAATAATAATAATAACCATTATTTGTACTTTTCCTGCAAAAGCTGCAGCTCAAAGTGCTCCAATCATTATATCGTCATAATTTTATTATTTAGTCATTTAAAGGCAATATTAAAAAGATGGGTTTTTAGTCTTGACTTGAACATATTTGCTGAGGTTGCATCTCTAATGTAAACTGGCAGTGCATTCCACAATTTGGGTGCATAATGAGAATGCAGCCTCACCAAATCTCTTCTTTTGTACATGTGGTACACAGAGAAAACCTGCGTCAGAAGACCTGAGAGCTCTAATGTATATTGTATGATGTGTCTAATAATCTGTTCTCTTGTTTAGTAGCACTATAGGTCTATAGGCCTACAAATAAATAGTAATTATTTTATTTTATATTTGTTATTATTATCCAACCATACTGATGTTGATTTGATATTGAACCCTACTCAAGTCACCTCTGTTCTGTTAGAGAAGTTTATGTGGTGCAACACCCCCCTCTGGTGTCTCTTACATTAAACTGCAGTAGGTTAATTGACAGGAGAAACATGAAAACTCCCACTTACACAGCTGTACGTGTACATTAGAGAGGAATAATCCGATTCTTGGTATCAGATGGAGTGAAACTATTTCCCCAGGTTATCAGGCTGTGGAGTCCCAGAGGAAGGCTGTGCTTCTCTGGCTTAATCTCTGAGATCTAACCCCTCCCACCTGAGAGAGCTGGACCTCAGCTACAATCACCCAGGAGACTCAGGACTGGCGCTGCTCTCTGCTGTCCAGAAAGATCCATTCTGTAAACTGCAGACACTCAGGTAAAGGCTGAATATGTGGCTGGACGCATCAATGAGATTAATGCACAGTATCTATTTCCCACATGATGGTGAGTACCGTATGTCATCCACGGTGGGTTGGTTGTTCTGTGGTTGATATAGTGTGGACCATGGTGGAGAGTGCAGGCTCAAAACTGGGCTGATCAAATGTAAGTCACAACTCAAAGGTTGTGATTTTCTACGGGAGAGGAGCCCTGCTAATTGCCTCAATCCCATTCTGACCCACTAGTATGGAGGACCATGTCTGTCAAAATTAACAATAAATATATAGATACATAAATGAATGTATGAACAAATAAATGGATGAATACACACAGTATAACAAAATACATTTCTATATTTATTTATTCTTTTCCACATTCATTCTTTGTTTTCCACTTTCATTCTTTGTTTTCCACTTTCATTCTTTGTTTTCCACATTCTTTTCCACATTCATTCTTTCTTTTCCACATTCATTCTTTCATTCTTTCTTTTCCACATTCATTCTTTCTTTTTCACTTTATCAGATCTGTATGCAAATATCTGGGGGCGTATCTTGCATGTTGTCCACGCCCCTACGCATTTTCAATGGTTGATACCGCGCGTGACGTATGAAAGCAGCGACGCAGTTATCATCACAGACGGGAGGGAGACGTGAGGAAGTTCAGCGGGTCGATCTTCACAACTTTATAAACTTCGATCAGCGATGAATATTGTATGAGCGCAGGTAAGCATGGCCTCTAGGTCTCTATATGCAACGCAGCTAGGTATATTTGATACCCAGATATATCTGAAACGACCGTCTATATTCTTCAATAGTTTTATTTTATTTCGTGCTTCGCTTCCTCTTTTCTATGGTCTGTCGCCCTTGGTCAATACAACGGTTTTTGGTATTGAACTGTTCAGTCATTTCTACAATGTAGACCAACATACTGTATATATCTATACCGTTAAATGAAGAGACTTCAGATATTGCTGCCCAGATCATGTTGGATATCTTCAGTTTAGGTTCATGTTGAACACCGCTAACAGCGTCGCAGGAGTCACTGTCGAGTAGCAAACTATCTATTTGTTGTCATTAGTTACATTTATATTGACATTGTTGGCATTTTGCAGATGCCTTTATCCAAAGTGACAACAAACTACGTAATTCCATGTGTTCTTTCATAGTTTTAATAATAATAATAACTTTTATTTGTATAGCACTTTTCCTGCAAACGTTGCAGCTTGATCTACAATGTAGAAAATAATTTTACAAATAAAGAAAAACCATTGAATGAGAAGGTGTGTCCAAACGTTTGACTGGTACTGTACAGTGATGCTTGAAAGTATGTGAACCCCTTGTGCAATCATAGATTCTTTTAGTTTTTAGCATGACATCTTTATTTAATCAGAACCAGTCTTTTTTATCTGACATAACAGCTTTATATTGACCAATTCCATATGTTGGTTCAAAGGGTATCATGCATGTAGTAGACAAACTAAATTATAAAGAAATAAGTGCAGGTGCAAAAATAAGTGAACCCCAAGTTGCCGTGGTTAAATCAAGTAGGTAAGTAGAATCAGGAGGGCAAATCATTGGGTACCAAATGAACCAGTTGAAGGACAGATCTTTAGGAAAGAGTTTGGGTGCGACTCTGATAAATAGAGATAAGAAACCTGGTCAGTTTTGTGTTATCCATACAGGTGAATACAGTTCGCTTTCGCTAAGGGGGAATGGGTAGTGGAGTTAACCAGCTATTGTTCCTACCAATTACCTGCCCATTGAAAAGCCATTTCCTTTGTTAGTTAATTTGAGGCTTAAATGGTAAATGGACTGCACTTATATAGCCTTTATCCAAAACGCTTTACAACGGCCTCTCATTAACCCATTCACACACATATTCACACACCAATGGCGGCAAGCTACCATGCAAGGCGCCAGCCCACTCACTGGGAGCAATTTGGGGTTCAGTGTCTTTTTTTTCAGGTTTACCAACATTCAAATATGTATAATCTTCAACCTTTTTCAGATTTCAATGTATGACACATCGTATCACACATCGTATCACACATTGAAAGCTTCCAATCTGCCCTTTCATAATCTGTCAGAAAAATGACCCCCTCCCCCCACACACACACTTATGGCCTTTTTCAGAAGACCCCATCACATTTTTCAAAGATTAACATTTCAGGTTGAGGGAGTAGAGTGTCTGATTCGTTTTATATATATTATATAAAGTATTGTGTTGTATTTTGGAGTATTTGTGCAATATGCTCTTCATGTTTCCTTTGTTTCCTCTGCACAGATCCACCTCACGGCCCAGCTACCATGTCTGACCCCAGGTCCACACGGTCCCCTGGTTCTGGTTCTGGTTCTGGTTCTGGCTGGGGTTCTCCAGCCCAGGAAAGCCCACATGGCCGCTGGATGGTGGCAGTGAAGCTGGAGGACTGCAGGAGAACACTCAAACTCAATGTGGCAATTAAAGAGGAGGAGGAGGAGGGGGAAGTTGTGATGGTGGAAGAAGGAGGAGAGGAAGTGGAGGAGAAATATGATGAAGATGATGAGGATGGTGAGTTCATTTTATGTATTTGGCGAAGGCCAGGCCAGATTAATGAGTAGATCGAAGGGTGTAGTCATCAAACATTATTTTCATTTTCCCCCTAACCCTAACAAACAAAAGGATTATATAACCTACTCAGGTTATATGTTAAAAACAAAAGGACACACACGACAGACATCCAAGCATTTCCAGCACAGTTAAAAGATAGAAACATACAGACATCTCCAACACCTCCTCCACTTACATACAGTCACAGCATCAGCTATAAGTTAAAAGGACAGCGTCACAAACAATGGATTTGAAATGAAATAATCAAGATGCAATTGAAGTGCAGACTTTCAACTTTAATTCATGGGGTTGATTTGTTTTCATATAGAGTCTAAGGGATATGGGGAGTATATATGGCTGTTACAGGCCCATATAGAGTCTAGGGGATATGGGGAGTATATATGGCTGTTACAGCCCCATATAGAGTCTAGGGGATATGGGGAGTATATATGGCTGTTACAGCCCCATATAGAGTCTAGGGCAGGGGTGGCCAACCAATCGGAGACTAAGAGCCCAAAAAATTGTTGGGGTACCAGAAAGAGCCACATCATACATACGGGCTCACAAAAGCTCTCACTCTCTCTCACACACACACACACACACACACACACACACACACACACACGTAATACATTTCCAATAGGCTATGAGACCAGTGTTGTCATTTCAGCAAAGGCCAAGGTATGGCAAGGTACAGAGTGGGGGGGTTGAGGTGGGGTTTCCCCCCCTTGGTGGATTTTTTTAGCCAAATCAGTTGTGCAATAGTCAATTTTGGTGAGTTGTTTCTATACAATTGACTTATATGACATTAAGGTAATGAATAAAGGAGACAACTACAGTATGTAGCTGCAGAAACAGCTCTCTGAGGGGGATTCCGCCTCCGTCTGGAAAGGCCTAAAGACCATCACCAACTACAAACCCAGGTCCCCGCTGATGTCCGACAACCTCCCCCTCGCTAACGAGCTGAACGAGTTCTATTGTAGGTTTGAGAAAGAGAGGTTCCCGCCCTCTCCCTCCACACCCCCCGGCTACAACCACCACCCCCGTCCCCCAGGGGGGCCAATGTCCCTCCTGCTACCCCCACCCTCCCCCCCCCTCCCTCCCCCCTCCTCACCCGCCCCGCCCACCCCCACCCCCCTTTCTCCACCCCCTCTCTCTGTCACAGTGCGAGAGGTAAACAGACTGTTTAAGAGGCAGAATCCCCGGAAGGCAGCCGGTCCGGATTCCGTCTCTCCCTCTGTCTTGAAGCACTGCGCCGACCAGCTGGCCCCGGTGTTCACCAACATCTTCAACGCCTCGCTGGAGCTGTGTCACGTCCCAGCGTGCTTCAAGGCATCAACCATCATCCCCGTCCCCAAGAAGGCCAAGGTCACAGGCCTCAACGACTACAGACCCGTCGCTCTGACCTCCGTCGTCATGAAGGTCCTGGAGCGCCTTGTCCTGGCCTACCTGAAGCTCATCACGGATCCTGTGCTGGACCCCCTGCAGTTCGCGTACAGAGCCAATAGATCCACGGAGGACGCCGTGAACATGGCTCTGCACTACGTACTAGAACACCTAGACACTGCAGGCAACTACGCCAGGATCCTGTTCGTGGACTTCAGCTCGGCCTTCAACACGATCCTCCCACACATCCTGGAGCACCAGCTATCCCTGCTGCAGGTGCCGGTCTCCACCTGCAGGTGGATCACGGACTTCCTGACTGACAGGTCTCAGCGGGTGAAGCTGGGGAAGAGCATTTCCAGCTCCAGGACCACCAGCACGGGCTCCCCGCAGGGCTGCGTCCTGTCTCCAGCACTATTCTCCCTCTACACCAACAGCTGTGTCTCCCGCCACCCCTCGGTCAAGCTCCTGAAGTTTGCAGACGACACCACCCTGGTGGGCCTCATCTCCGGGGGGGACGAATCTGCCTACAGGGGTGAGATCGAGGGGCTGCAGAGATGGTGCAGTTTAAACAATCTGGAGCTAAATGCTCTAAAAACAGTGGAGATGGTGGTGGACTTCCGAAGGAAAGCAGCCCTGCCCCCTCCCATCACGCTGGGAGGTACCCCGGTGGCCTCCGTGGAGTCATGCCGCTTTCTAGGCATGACCATCTCCCGGGACCTAAAGTGGGAGCAGAACACCGAGGTCCTCACAAAGAAGGCCCAGAAGAGGATGTTCTTCCTCCGGCAGCTGAGGAAACTCAGGCTGCCGAGGTCCATGATGGTCCAGTTCTACACGGCCATCATAGAATCCATCCAAATAGTTTGTTAGCTCTGCCTCCCAATAGTGTGTATCCAATCAAAAGACGTGCAGGTGCTGATCAGGTGCTCCGCCATACAGCAGGCGCCTTCGTCAGATTTGCTCGCCAACTCGAGATCTGACTACTGTACGCCACAGCTTTTCTCGTTCACTTTAAATTACAATCTGTACTCGCGCCACTGTTGAATCTGCAGGCGGGCAGACTTCTTGGTACCCTGGCAACACATTATGGCTGAAATGATATGATTGGATAAAAGCTAAAGGCCAGCCCTCCTAATGGCTGGAAGCAGCGCAACCAAGAGAAAAGCTATGAAATGAAGAGAATAGACTAAGGGAATAATTTAATACATCTTTGTTGAAAAATATATATATCTCAAAAGTGAGTACACCCTTTAGATTTTTGCAAATATTCTGTCATATCCTTTCAGGGGATAACACTATCTTAATGAAACTTTGATATAACTTAAAGTAGTCAGTGTGCTGCTTGAATAACAGTATAGATTTATTGTCCATTGAAAATTACTCAGTACACAGCTGTTAATGTCTAAACAGCTGGCAACAAAAGTGAGTACACCCCATAGTGAACATGTCTAAATTGTGCCCAAAGTGTCAATATTTTGTGTGACCACCATTGTTATCTAGCACTGCTTTAACCCTCCTGGGCATGGAATTCACCAGAGCTGTACAGGTTGCTTCTGGAATATTCTTCCACTCCTCCATGACGACATCACGGAGCCCACGGATGTTGGACACCTTGCACTCCTCCACCTTCCTCTTGAGGATGCCCCACATGTGCTCAATAGGGCTGGGTATCGCCACTGATTTCCCAAAACGATTCGATTCCGATTCACAGCTCCCGATTCGATTCGATTCACGATTCGATTCGATTCGGATTCGATTTAGTTACAATATCAATTTTCCTTGAATATGAAGAGATTCTCAGAACTAATGCTATAAATGGTTCAAGGAACCCTATAACATGTAGCATTGTTAAACATATCAATGTTTACATTAAGAATTGACTCCAAAGCAGTTACATGAATGTACTTCTTATTGGAACATAAATGAACATCATTGACCAACATTTTGCTAAATCAGACACGACAGTTCTTTTTAACGTGCTTTACTGCAGCCAGTGTAAATAAAGGGGCTACAAACATAGCCTATCGGTAAACAAGACATCACATATCCCTCAGGACTGTCTCAAATAGCTTATTTGCATAATATACTGTGTATATATATATACAAAATAAAAATGTGCAAAACTCAAATGAAAATAGTGCAATAGATGAGGGTATTTTGGGGAACAAAAAAACACATTGTAAACCATAATGTCCATGAAACTAAAGCCCTTCATTACTGCTTTCTCACTTTTTGGAGATTGGAAGATTTTATTCAGGAATAAACATAATTGGAAAATCAATGATTATTAAAATACTGTAGTATACAGTAACAATAAGTTAGTGGAAACACCACAAATCTACGGAACCACTTATTGAGGCATCACCCTGACGTGAAACATGGAAAAGAGGATCCGAAACAAGCCTCGCTGATAAAGTGGCAAGTGATTGTCAGGTACGAGTCCATTGCTCTGGATGTCCAGCTGTCACACGTTATGGCAACTCTCTCTGCTGGCTGGAGTTGCAATGTCACGTTTAACCTGCGCGGACATGTCTGGGACTATCACTTCACTCAACTGTTTGCGTGTCGGTAACACGTAGCGTGGTTCTAGTACACTGACTACACTGACGACGCTGTAGTAATTTGATGGGCACGCGGAGAATTTGATTGTAATTTGCAACCAAACGTCTTTATCAGCGAGGCTTGTTTCGGATCCGCTTTTCCATGTTTCACGTCAGGGTGATGCCTCAATAAGTGGTTCCGTAGATTTGTGGTGTTTCCACTAAATTTAACCTCCACTGCGCACAGCTTGCATATGGCTTTGCTTTTGTCCTGCTCATCTCTATCGTCATCATTTTTACATCCAAAATGCACCCAGACATCTGCCTTTAAGCCTGGTCGTTGCGTGAGATATGATAAATTCTTGTAGCGCGAGATCTGGCCACGAGATCTCGTTGCGGGTTGAAGCTGCAAGCAAAAAAATAAATAAAAATAAATAAATAAAATGAAAATGAAAGATCGATCTCGGGATTTATGAATCGATAATCGCTCATTCAATGAAGATCGATTCAGAATCGGGAAATCGATTTTTTGAACCCAGCCCTAGTGCTCAATTGGGTTTAGGTCTGGAGACATACTTGGCCAGTCCATCACCTTAACCTTCAGCTTCTTCAGCAAGGCCGTTGTCATCTTGGAGGTGTGTTTAGGGTCATTATCATGTTGGAAAACTGCCCTACGGCCCAGTTTCCGAAGAGAGGGGATCATGCTCTGCTGCAGGATGTCACAGTATATATTGGAATTCATGTGTCCCTCAATGAAATGCAGCTCCCCAGAGTGCCGGCAGCACTCATGCAGCCCCAGACCATGATGCTGCCACCACCATGCTTGACTGTAGGCAAAACACATTTGTCTTGGTACTCCTCACCAGGGTGCCGCCGGACACCATCTGACCCAAATAGGTTTATTTTGGTCTCATCAGACCACAGGACATGGTTCCAGTAACTCATGTTCTTGGATTCATTGTCTTCAGCAAACTGTTTGCGGGCTTTCTTATGCATCGGTTTCAGAAGAGGCTTCTGTCTGGGGCGACGGCCATACAAACCGATTTGATGCAGTGTGCGGCGTATGGTCTGGGCACTGACAGGCTGACATCCCACTTCTGCAACCTCTGCAGCAATGCTGGAAGCACTCGCACGTCTATTTTTGGAAACCAACCTCTGGATATGACGCTGAGCACGTGGACTCAACTTATTTGGTCGACCCTGGCGAGGCCTGTTCCGAGTGGAACCTGTCCTGGAAAACCGCTGTATGATCTTAGCCACTGTGCTGCAACTCATTTTCAGGGTGTTGGCAATCTTCTTATAGCCAAGGCCATCTTTGTGAAGCGCAATAATCCTTTTTATTCAGCCGCTCAGAGAGTTCCTTGCCATGAGGTGCCATGTTGTCCAGCATTCAGAGAATTGTGCCCAAAACACCAAATTTAACAGCCCTGCTTATCATTTACACCTGAATCCTTGTAACACTAACGAGTCACATGACACCAGGGCGGGAAAACAACATCATTGGGCACAATTAGGACATGTTCACTATGGGGTGTACTCACTTTTATTGCCAGCTGTTTAGACATTAACAGCTGTGTACTGAGTAATTTTCAAAGGACAATAAATCTATACTGTTATTCAAGCAGCACACTGACTACTTTAAGTTATATCAAAGTTTCAGTAGGATAGTGTTATCCCCTGAAAGGATATAACAGAATATTTGCAAAAATCTAAAGGGTGTACTCACTTTTGAGATATACTGCAGTGTTTCCTCCAGGATTTTTCCCATTAGTGGCGGAGCGGTTATCTTTCGCGCGCGAAACGCGCACTGGCGCTCAAAACAAGGACGTAGTTTCACCAAAAACTAGAGGGTGGCAACAATTATAATTTCTTAAATAGCGGTTAAGTCATTAAAGCCGAGCAGGTGATTTTATATAGAAGGTGATCAAATACCAATATATCCTACAGCTGCAGCGGAACATGCGGAACGCGCATTACACACACACACACACACACACACACACACACACACACACACACACACACACAGAAAGATCAATACGAAGTAGGCCTACGTGAGAGTACACGCACAAAACCGGCTAACATTACTCATTAACTGTTTACACAAGTAAAATCACAGTGTGACAGTCAGATGGAGCATTCGGTAAACAACAACAGCAAGGTAATGCATCAGCTGAGTTAAAGAAAAACAACTCTTACCTTTCATGACACCAACATGAGCCCTGCTTACCCGTACCTCCACCGTTCTGTTCGTGGTGATTTTTAGAGGCAATAGATTATTTTTGCCCCGCGCTTATTGCTATGAATAGTTCGAAGCTAGGTGCTTGCACGTTAGGTGCGAGAATGCTCGGTTAACCCATTAGCGGGAACATTATTTGTTTCACAAAATAGGCTGATTTAATTGACCATGAACATCAGAGACATACATTACGAATGTTCATTTAAAATACTCTATACTCAGCAGTGTTTCCCCTAGGTTTGCTGCCTTGGGGGGGTGGCATGGACCGTGGCATGGACCCCCCCCAGGGGGTAAGACCCTGCCTCATACCAGCGTCATGTCCAGGGGTGTACTTGTACATTAAGCCGCCTCACGCTACGGAAACAGGAGATAGGCTCCAGAACCATCGGTTCTCAAGGCTACTTACTTATGTGGTCTTGACTATAGGGCTGCAACTAACGATTATTTTGGTAGTCGACTAATCTGTCGATTATTTTCCGATTAGTCGCGATTAGTCGTGTGGCTTTTCGCTGCGCGTAAATGGCGACGCAGAAGCATAAATCCGGCTTAACTAGCTATCTAACCTAACGTTACGCCAAGCTACAGCTGCTCACAGAGCAAGTTGATTGGCTAGCTAGCATTGCTGGCTAGACTACAGACAGCTCACGTTAGTAGGCTACGCTTGGCGCTGTTTATCTTACAGACAGCTCGCTGGTGGACTCAACATAATTGAAATAGCATTCACTTATCAAGCATCATTCATGATCATCCACCATGACTACCTGGTATTTTAATAGCGACCACCCCTCACTTAATTTCATCTCGCGTTCTCCTGGCTTCAACATGGAAAACCCCTGCTACGTAACGTTACATACAAGCGCCTCTGTCTGTCACACGCGTGCCACAGGGCAAATAAATTAATAGCACAAACGCTCATAGCATGTACAGCCCTGTCCATGAGACGTTGTTTTCCAACATGTAACAGTAAAGCTAACATAAACATTACGACCCTAACAATATAACGTTAGCCAGTTGGCTAACAACGTTAGCTAAAACTTACCCAGCTGATTCTTGCATGGCTCCCGTTTTTGTTTTTTATACGATTAGTCGACACTAAAATTCCACGTCGATGAGTTTTTATGATCGACGTTGTCGATTATGTCGACTAATCGTTGCAGCCCTACTTGACTACCTGTCCACTTTCTCACCTGGTTCTTGCTCTCTCTCTGGTGTGCCGACACCATCCTGCTCTCTCTCCTTCTCTCCCTCCCTATCCTCCTCTCTCCCTTTTGCTGTCAACCAAAAGGTAAACAAAACAGCCAGAGTATTTATAATCTGCTGTGGGCAATCCAGTCAGATAATGTCATTTTTACTTTACTCTCTCACCTGAAAAAAATGTGTATGTCCAACTATAAAAAACTGACATTTCCAAGCTTCAATCAACTGTCCATGTACTGTAAATATGCCATTATGGTATTACCATGAAGCCCAACTCTAGCAGAATAAGAAAGATAGTATATCTACTTTAAGTAAAATAATAAAGTGCCTCCAGTTAGCTCTTTTAGCTGGCAAGTGTGTAAGGAGACTAGCTCATCTCATCACCTCTGAGCTAGCTAGCTTGCTAGTTCTTTGACACTATTTACTAGGGGTGTAACGGATCACCTAACTCACGGATCGGATCATGTCACGGTTTTTGAGTCACGGATCGGATCATTTTTCGGATCAACACAAAACATAAAAATAAAAATAAAAAGCTTTTTCCTCGAATTCTGTAAAAACACCACTTTTACTGTGTGAAACCCAACAACATTTAAGATGTCAAAACTGGTATATATATACTGTATGTGTGTATATATACATATAAAAACTGGTATATATATATATGTAACAACATTCAAGATGTCAAAACTGGTATATATATATGTGTGTGTATATATATATACATATAAAAACTGGTATATATATATGTGTGTATATATATATATATACATACATACATAACATATTCTACACTCAAACATTAGGCTACATATTAAACAGAAACACACATTCAACTTAAATGATGCAGTAGGAGAGAGGGAGGAGGCACCTGGTTGCAGCAGTGAATCACTGGGCTCTTTAAAGCAGACAAATAAACATGTTTTATGCCACTTTTAACTAAATAATATAGTGAAACCTTACTTTAAACATGGTATGAAAACATTGGCTACTAGGGCTGCCACAAACGATTATTTTCATAGTCGACTAGTCACCGATTATTTTAACGATTAGTCGACTAATCGGATCATAAATTACAGCTTATCGCACAATTACTCAATCGCTCTTATTTAACTATCATCTTCTAAATCAGCTTCTAAATTTAGCTTGAAGTTGTTAGTTGTTGTTGTAGGCATGTGCTAACTAAAAATAAAGACAATTAAAATGATTGTTCACTCAAAAATATTAATGAACTTGGCAGATTTATTTCTGGCATCACTTGCATGTAATGTAATGTAAAGAGTAGTAGAGAGTGCAAACTGCTGAGTAAAATGAGGTAGACTAGGCACTAGGCAACCAAAAGAATACAAAAACAAAAATAAATACTTGTACAGAGTACAAACGTTTTGCTTTGCTTCACTCATCTCTGGCATCAAACATACATTTTAAATGTATTGAATAGTGCTGCAAAATAAAATGAGGTAGGCACTAAGGCAACTAAAAAAGAGCAATTATCCACAAAAAGAAATGTTTGAAGAGAAAAGGTTTGGTCTCAATCAAATAACATAACAAAGGAAAGTGCAGGAGACTGAGCAAAGAAATTGTTTCTCTCCTGTGTGGACTATTCATTCATAGCGAGGAAATGCACGTTGGCATCTTGACAAGTTAACTATCCATAGTAGAACGCGCCTTCTTAGCACTGTAACGTTAAGACAACATTTTTAGCTATTTGATAAGTATCGCTTTGATGACAACGTTACAGCACATAACGTAAAATAATGTAAGAAGGCTTTTAACGTAACGATATCGTTAGCCAGTAACAAGCTAACTAGCTTACCGAGACGAGCCATCGTCTTCCTCGTCATCTGCCACAACGTGCTTCCTTTTGAGATGCTCGCGCATCATAGATGTGCTGCCATGATATTATGAATAAGCGAGTTCAGCTTTGCAAATTGTATATTTTACATTCTTTTTTTCAACGTTGTGGTTGAAATGCTCCCACACTTTAGACGTACGAGGACGGGAAGACATTTCTCCGTTTGTTTTTCCGGGGATGTCACGTGTGTCCTGGATGACCGACACTGCGCATGTACATCAAAGACACTGGGAGACGCCAGCCAGTGGCAGCTTCAGGGAAGAAAAACGAATGCTTATCGCTTATATTGCATCTTGCACATTGCATATTATCCCCTTATTGCAGGCCGGCATTGTAAATAAGAATTTTGTTCTTAATTGTCTCGCCTGGTAAAATAAAGGTAAAAAAAAAAAAATCAGCTCTAAAAAAACATGCGACGACGTCGATTACCAAATATGTCGGCGACGATTTTGGTAATCGACGTCGTCGCGACTAGTCGACTAATCGTGGCAGCCCTATTGGCTACATTATCAGAAGTTCCGGGGGTGATGTCACGTGATGTCACGGCAAATGTGTGGCCATGCTCGTACGACTTTCTCGTTGCACAACGCTTAAACACCGTAACTTTTTTATCGACCACACTTTGTCCGTCATTGTTATAATTGACAGAAAAGCCAAAGTGCTCCCATACATGGGATTTAAATTACGAGGGAGGCATTTCGAGTTCTTCTCTGTCGCCAACATTAGCAGCACTACTCTACTCGCCATGAAACACTTGGGCTGCGTTCGTAAATTTGGTCTGAGAGCGCCGGAGAGCACACTGGGTCCGACGTCATAAAGGGACCAAGTAATTTGATTGGACAAGAGGCGTTCCATGAATGCTGATCAGATTCCAGAGCGAATTTACGAACGCAGCCTTGTTCTGGATTTTTTTCTTTCATTATCAACCTATCATTGCGCTTTAGAGTAAAACAAAGCACGCAACTGTCGCGTCTATCTTTTCATGGCAACTCTACATTGTGATTTACAAGGGATATTAACTAATATTAAGTAATATTATTACTTGGTTACATTTTGCAATTGATCCGCGGTACACATGCGTTACACCCGTACTATTTACACTATGGAACTATAGTCAGACACTTTCTAGTCACGATAATAACGACCAATTTTAACCAACTTTCTCTGTCAGAACACTCAGCAATTATATTTGCTAACGTTTCAACTTGCTTACTTTCAATCTGCAGACATCACAGCCGGCAAAAACTCTCGCGTCTCGCGTGCACACTTGCACAAAATCTTGTATTATTCTCCAGCGCTGGCACAGCGCGAAGTGGGGAGATAGGTCTGGCTATGCGAGACTACGGCGGACTAACGTTCCCAACGAGCCTATGGGCTTGCCACTCGCCAGATTCGGGTTGGGTGCGTTTAAAAAACGCGGATATTTTAGCCTGCTTGTCAGATGTTTGGTGTCTACGTCCGTAATAATTCCTCTTTCTTGGGGGGGCGGGGGGTTCCGTTGGGAGGGCGGCTCGCCCCCCCAAGGCAATGGTAGGGGAAACACTGCTGAGCACTGGTATAAGAACATGAACCAGAGAACAGCAGTGTTATGTACGACAGTATGTCATTGCAGCACTTTGTTGCACTTTACGATGTCACGTTCTGTACGTCCGTTAGAGCTTTACGACCTGTGTGTGTGTGTTGTCAGAATGAATGGCACTTGACAGTAAACGGAGCTCAGTTTGTATACCTGTGTGGATCTACATTTATTAGCATAACACAAACATAATAAGCAGTAAATGCAATAACCCACAGTCGTCGCTGATGATGTTGCATTTTCGATTAGGATACGGGATTAAAGGCACCGGCGTGTGTCCCGCTAAATTCGGACCAACCACAAAACTGTTTTGAAAGCGCGTCGCCTCGCGCCTGTTGAGAGATTCAGTCTCGATTGTAGTGCGAACACAAACGACGAGGTTAATTGCAACATTGTAACATATTGTAAATAACTACGCCCTAAATCGTAACGAAATGTTGGTCTGGAAGCGGCCTAAATCTAGCTTCAATCTGCTTTTTTTTTGTTCTCCGGTCATAATAACTCGCTGCCTTTCTGCGCAGCCTGAATCAAAGTGGACTGTCTGAATCAATTAGTGGCGGAGGAAATTCATTCGTGGCGGCCCGCCACGAATAAATGCATATAGAGGAAACACTGATACTGTATATCAAAATTAAATTAATATTCTGATGATGTTTAGGCCAGCAGAGAAGGCCTTGCTGGCCCTAACGGCCCACCACTGGTCAAACGGCTCAGCATGCTCTACATATGTGAGAATATCTGCTCACAGACAGGTTGATACGAAGACTGTCAGCAAAGCCAGTGCAATGTGTGTTTGTTTGTTTGGTTATTAGGATCCCCATTAGCTAGTCTTCCTGGGGTCTGAACGTTTCACATATTCTGAAACTGCAGATTATAAGCTTTCAAATGATGTCATACATCGAAATTGCGTATTTGAATGTTGGTCCACCTCAAACACAGAATGGGAGAAAAGTGACTAATGAAACAGCAAACAAACGCTGCTAACAGCTAGCGGCTGTTGGGACATCGCTACGAACGTCTACCTGCATTTCTATAACATCACAACATGCTGATAGAACATAGACATGCTAAAAACACATAACTACACATAATTATACGATCACACAGTCCTTGCTTTTGAACACGTCCCAAGTATATTTACTAGCAACGTCTCCCTTAGCAGTTGCCTACAGCAAACGAGAACAGTGAATCCAATCCACAAATTAGTATTTAGTTATTGTTGTTTATTATATCGAGTGGGTAATTTAATTCTCTATTAATTATAATGAATTCATTATTTAATCTTCTCGAATAACTTCGAATTGCGTGATATGAAAAATACCAAAAACCATAATATTGTTGTCACAATAACTTAATTTTCAAGTCTGCGAGTGGTTTAGCCCTAGACTGGCCTGTGTCGCCCCTTTTAGGGGTACGCTTCTGCTACATCAGGATCAGACGCAGGTTGAGACTTTCAAAATAAACCTTTTTAATGGTTTCTGTGTCGTTCTGTGTGTTTTAGACCTGCCAAGATTTTTATTCGATTTTAATTTGAAAAAGTCGGACCGTAAAATGTATTATTGTCGCCAGAACCACAGCGTGGGAATACGATGCGTGCGGAAGAGAGACAACATTAAAACATAAAAAAAATAAAACACTCTTTCACACGTATTGCTTGCATGCCATTGGTTAGGCTGCCGCGCGCCACTGCTGGCATGCAGGCCATGGGTTGGGCCATGGGGGATATGGGGAATAACAACATGGTAGAACCAGGGAACAACAACAGTCAACAGTCAACAACCTTGAGTTCCAACAGCATGTGCAGACTCCAGAGATGTTGTGTTACTTCTGGCACTGCTGAGTAGGGTTGTAACGATACTCAACTCACGATTCGATACGATTCACCATACTGGGTTCACCATACGATTTTCTTACGATTTTTTAATAAAATTAGATTGCAGACAAATTATGACTGAAAAATATTTTTAAATGTAGCTCTCAGACAAAAACTACACATACCGTATTTTCTTAAAGAATCCCTTTTTATTTCTGAGGTAGGGTTTAACTACGAGAACGTTTCTCTCTAGCTACAGTATAAAAACATAGCTCATAAAACACCACTAAAATATGCTCGCTCGTAATGCCGCTTCTCTCTTCCTCAGCTCTCCACGAGCTTCGTGCTTTGAGTTACCATAATAAACCATGGGTAGAAAGCGCAGCTTCTTAGCTTTCAGGAACCGTTGGAATTTTTTATAGCACATATAGTTTAGGAATTACAGTAATGAGAATGTGTGCTGTCGGTTTAAGAGTATCGAATTCGAATAGCGATTCATTTTTAATTTCACCGATTTTAATTGTCTCATATTTGTAGCGATATTTACCTGTCTCGCGATTAGGGCTGTCCCTAACGACTATTTTTCGAACGATTAATCTAGCGATTATTTTTACGATTAGCCGATTACTCTAACGACTAATTTAACGATTTGTCTAACGATTATTTTTTTTACTGTTTGATTAATGTATCACTTAATTTTCCCCAAATAAATGTCAAAAACTTCTCTTATTAACATTTCAGTATTTAATTTAATTATTCTTGTACAAATATATAAATTAGGCTTCTGCACTGCAGGGCAATATTCCACAACAAAAAGTATCCTCTCTTTCTTACAGTCCAACATAAAATATAATATTATAAAATATAAAAGTTAACTTCAAATAAAAGTAAAAGTGCAAGTAATGCAAGTTCAAGTCATTTTCAGGAGGAATACCAAAATAAATACCAACATAAAATCCTCTAATTAGTGCAATTCGAGTGAAATTCTAACCGGAATACCGTAACTATACCTCTCAGTAACAATAACGATCTCAGTAACAATATAACATTCTCCCCCTCTCTCTGCTCTCCCCCTCCCATGCTCCTCTCTCTCCCCCCCTCCTCTCTCCCCCCGCCTGCTTCCTCTTCTCTCTCCTGCGCTCCTCTCTCCCCCTCACTCCTCTCTCCCCTTCTCTCTCTCCTCCTGCCTCCTCTTCTCTCTCCCCCTCCCCCGCGCACCTCTCCCACACTCCTCTCTCTCCCACGCTCCTCTCTCCCCCTCTATAATAATATATAAGCACACATTTCTTATCATGTGTAGGCCCCTTAATTTCCACCTCACTGCTATGTTTAGCCAACTTGAATGCCAACATGGCCATTTAGAAGTCTGTCCATCACCACAACACATAGCTAGCTAGTAGCTACATGGCTAGCTAACGTTACTCTCGCTGCTATGTTATGATTAGCTAAATTGATGCTAACGTAGCATGTGAGCTACGAGCTAGATAACGTAGGTGCGAGCACCACAATGACAATAGGCTACCGTAGCTAGCCAGCTACATAGCTAACGTTACTAACACCAGAAGACAAGACATACAAACTGTGGTGAGCTACATTGCTTGTGTAACATTAGCTAGTAGCTATCCATTTTTCACTCATACACGGCCGGAAAAGTGAACAGAAATACAACGGTGACTTACGGTGCTATCTTGCGGCTGTCTTCACAAAGAGCTCCAGGATGCTTTCGCTTCAAGTGCTCGTTCATTGCAGATGTACTGCTGTAATAGGCCATTTCAATTTTACACAGTTTACAGAGCACCACATTGTTTGGTTTTTGTATGAAGTACTCCCACACTTTGGACGATCGTGGGCGAGGTTTTTTAGCTGCTGGCTCTGCCTCCTCCATGTTTCCACTGGTCGCAGCCATGTTGTTTATTTGCGACGCACCGACACACATTACGCAAGTCGACGTATTGACGTAGTCGATTACAGAGTCTATGGAAGAAGCACTTGTTCTCATGTTGTTTCTAATCCTGTATATGTTCCTATTCTTACAGGAGAGAGCTCCAACCCAGATTCAGACATGGAGCCCAGCTCCACCGCATCAGGAAGCCATAAACAACACAGACGGAGGAGCTCAAGACAGAAGACTCACTCTTGTCTTCAGTGTGGAAAGAGGTTCAGGCAGGCAGGAAACCTCAAAATCCATCAGAGAATACACACAGGAGAGAAGCCCTATCCCTGCTCCCTGTGTGGGAAGAGTTTCAGTATTGCAGGATCCCTAAAGATTCACCAGAGAATACACACAGGAGAGAGGCCATATCCCTGCTCCCAGTGTGGGCAGAGTTTCAGTGAGTCAGGATCCCTAAAGAAACATCAGAGAATACACACAGGAGAGAAGCCATATCCCTGCTCCCAGTGTGGGCAGAGTTTCACTCGGGCAGATTCCCTAAAGAGCCATCAGAGAATACACACAGGAGAGAAGCCGTTCTACTGCTCCCAGTGTTGGCAGAGTTTCAGTCGGGCAGATTCCCTAAAGAGACATCAGAGAGTACACACAGGAGAGAGGCCATATCACTGCTCCCAGTGTGGGCAGTGTTTCAGTGAGGCAGGATCCCTAAAGAAACATCAGAGATTGCACACAGGAGAGAAGCCATATCACTGCTCCCAGTGTGGGCAGAGTTTCAGTCATGCAGGATCCCTAAAGAGCCATCAGAGAACACATACACTAGTTAACACGACTGCTCCCAGTGTGGGAAGTGTTTAGAGGAGGCAGGAGCACTATAGAAGAAGGGGGAGGGGGACTGCTGTCTGCACCATCATATACTGCATTAATGATTTGCTTGTAGAGCGATTCATGGAGAAGGCTGTGTCATGACTTAACGCAGTCTGTTTGAACCGATACCATCCAAAAGGCAAAGCCTCTTCCGGAGCCTCAGGGCCAAAACTCTGAGGCTAACCAGCAGCTACTTCCCCCAGGCGATCAGGCTCATGAACAAGCCTACTGTAAGATAATTAACTATCAAGCACACCCCTTTTATACAGACTACCTAAAACTTAACCTCACAGCCACATTACTACTTAAACTATCTATTTTATTTACTAAAGTCACACAATTTTTCCCGTAATGTCCCGAAGTCTGCAACCTGGGTGTCATCCTTGACTTCACCCTCTCCTTCCAGTCACACATCAAATCCGTCACCAAATCATAAAACCATAAAATAGTAACAGCCATTATTGCCAATAGGTTAAAGGACATCGTGCCAGATATAATAGACAGCGACCAATGTGGTTTTATACCAGGTAGGCTGTTGTCAGATAATATAAGGAGGACGTTAAATATAATGGACTACGCACAAAACAATGGTGCAAACCTTCTACTCTTAACACTGGATGCAGAAAAAGCATTTGACAGAGTGCTATGGCCATTCATGTTTGAAATTGTAAGAAGCTTTGGATTTCATGAGAATTTTAATAAATGGCTTCAAGGAATGTATAAAAATCCAGTGTCAAGAGTAAAAGTAAATGGCACAATATCCAGAAGATTTCAAATCTATAAAGGTACAAGACAAGGAGACCCACTCTCAGCAGTTATATTTGCTATATGCATGGAAGGACTAGCAGAAAGTATAAGGAAAAATAATACCATCAAAGGCATAACGATAAAAGAGGAACAGCACAAACTGGCATTATATGCAGATGACGTGGTTGTTTATTTAACATCACCAGCCCAATCCTTACCAAGCCTAATGGAAGCAATTACAGAATATAGTAAACACTCTGGTTATAAACTAAATGAAAGTAAGTGTGAAGTATTAACAATTGGAGAACAGATAGATTCGGAAATTAAGGAAAAATACAAGTTGAAATGGGATGCAAAGAAAATCAAATATTTAGGAATCTACCTCACTGGAGATATAACAACATTATACACCGACAATTATCAAGCCCTTGAAAATAAAATACGAGAAGATCTTAATAGATGGAAGATAACACCTGAATCCTTAATGAGTAGAGTAGAAAGCGTCAAAATGATGATCCTCCCACAGTTTCTGTTTTTATTTCAAACATCACCAGTTCCCATTCCACAGCGTAGCTTCAAAAAATGGAATACAATGCTCTCAAATTTCATTTGGAACTACAAAAGTAAACGGAAAAAACTTAGTATACTAACTCAAACCAGAGAAAAAGGAGGGTTTAATTTCCCTGATCTAAAGTCCTATTTCCATGCAACTCAAATAGATACAATAATGAAATGGATGAATAACTCGGTTCAAACCAAATGGAAAGACATAGAAAAACAAGCAATATCAATATCAATAGGAACACTACCTTTTCTGAGTCTAAAGGATATTCAAAAACATAGTGGAAATAACAGATGCATAGAAAATACCCTCAAAAATTGGAAAACTATTCGTAAAATGTATAAATGTGATGACAAATGTATTTATTTGAGAGAGATAGCCAGTGACCCAGACTTTTTACCTAATAAAACAGACAAAATATTAGAAGAATGGGCTAGGAAGGGACTACAGGTGTACTCACAGATGTTTACAAATGACATGATAGACTCATTTGAAACCTTAGTTAATCAATTTAATATAAGTAATAGCCATTTTTTTAAGTACTTACAAATTAGAAGCTACCTTATAACACAGCAGAGGAGACAGGAACAAAGATCACATATACTAATGGAATATCTGATCAAAAATAGAAACAGTGAAAAGACAAAAATCTCAAAAATTTACAAAATCATGCAAGAAATCAAGATACAAGAAGATAACACTAAAGAAAAATGGGAAAACGAATTAGCAATAACAATTACGGATGACGAGTGGAAAGAAGCATGCAAAAGAATATTTAAGACAACACAATCAAAATTCTGGAAAGAATTTGCTTGGAAAATAAATATGAAGATCTTCCTAACACCGAAAATGTTGTCAAAATATAGGCCAACAGGCAATGCAGAATGCTGGAGGAAATGTACGGAACGAGAAGCCAATCACACACACATTTTCTATACATGCCCTAAATTGAAAAGGTTTTGGGAGGCAGTTCAAGTAAAAATAAAAAATACATTTACCTTACAAAATCCTATACATCCAGTCAATATTATACTCGGTCTTATTCCATTAGATATATACAGAGAGGGAGATAAATATTTGTACACCATACTACGTATCGCGGCTTTAAAGCAAATCACACGTAAATGGTTGGACTTAAACCCACCATCCGTTAATAATTGGAAAAAAACTGTTGAAGACAAAAGAAATGGAAAGAATTACTTGCAAAGTGGGAGGCCGTGAAGAGCAATTCACTATGAACTGGAGTAAATGGACCGAATGAATGAGTAGGAAGGAAGCCCCCCCCCCCCAACCCTCCCCGATCCCACCCCTCCCACCCCCCTCCCTTTGTCTCTTACTTTTCTATTTCTATCCCTATAATTTCTCTCTTTTTATTTATTTTTTATTTTTTATATTTTCTCTCTAGTCTTTATTCTTTATTTTCTTTATTTCTTGTTCTCTCTATAAAAAATAAAAAAACAAACAAAAATGATGCAGGATGAACTTAAACAAGTGAAGAACTTGTAAAGTGTGTGAAATGAACTTGTGAAAGTAAAGTAAAGTATAAAAAAAATAATAATAAATCCGTCACCAAATCCATCGTCTTTCACCTCAAAAACATTGCCAGATTCCGACCGTCCCTCTCTGACTCTGTGGCCGAAACCCTCGTCCATGCCTTCGTCACCTCCCGCCTGGAGTATTGCAATGGAGTCCTGTTCGGGGTTCCCAGGAAAGCCCTGGACAGGCTCCAGTATGTTTAGGGTTCCCAGCAAAGCCCTGGACAGGCTCCAGTATGTTCAGGGTACCCAGCAAAGCCCTGGACAGGCTCCAGTATGTGCAGAACTCAGCTGCCAGGGTTCTCACCCACACCAAGCCCTGGCAGCACATCATCCCCACCCTCATCCACCTCCACTGGCGTCCCTCCACGCCTGCACCCCCCAGTACCTATCTGACCTTCTCTGCCAACATACCCAATCCCGGAACCTGCGGTCCTCAGACATGGGTCTGCTTTCCACCCCCCGTACCAACCTACAAACCTTTGGGGACAGAGCCTTCAGTGTGGCAGCTCCCACCCTTTTGAACTCTCTCCCCACAGTGATCCGCAACGCCCCCACCCTGGACACCTTCAAATCAGCCCTCAAAACTCATCTGTTCACCAAGGCCTTTGGCCCCTTGTGTTGTGCCTCCTAATCTGACACGCCCCCGTGAGCCTCGTTCTGGCGCCCCCTCCCGGCCGGATTGAGTGGGCCGGATCTCTGGCTCTGTTTGCAGCAGGTGTGGGCTATTACCTTTCAGCCCAGCTGTCCCAATCACCACCTGGACAGCCGCCTACTTAACCCTGCTACAGACGGAGATCCAACGCTTGAACATAACTATCTGTATGGCTCGACCCCTGGACCCCCTCTGACTACTCTCTTCTGGATTTCCCTCCCTGGCTCGACCCCTGGACTCCCCTCTGGACTACTCTCTCCTGGATCACTCTCCCTGGCCCGACCCCTGGACATTCCCCTTGACTACCCCCTCTGGATCTCGGACTTTGTTCACTAGGGTAGTATCGCAGCACATAATACAACACCCCTGACCTCATACACGCACACACACATAGTATAATTACACACCCCATAACTATCGCCTGCATCACACCTTATGTTTGTTTTTCCACTAGTTAGTGTAGGGCCTATTTCTTTGTGTATATCATCCTTAATAAATCATTGTATATTCTCCTGGCCTCTGTCTCTGTTTCTCTGGGGTTCCACCACATTTGGCTTTTCCAGTTTTAAGGTGTGCATAACAGTATGTTCAAGCCATTATGAGCCAAGGTGGAACTCCAGAGAACAAGGGTGGTTCCCCGGGTATTGGGGTTCTCCCATTAGTCGTAGATTTACGCAGAGAGGTAAATAGCCATGCTACGCAACTTACCAGTCTGCAGGCCGAGCTCCAGAAGGCCTTCCCCACGGTCCAAGGCCAGATAGCCGTACTGGAGAATACCACCCGTGCCACCGTCGGGGCTGTAAATAGTCTCGAGACGAAGATGGACGCCCTGTCCGGGTCTCTCGCCTCCATCCAGCGTTCTCTGGACCTCATCGCCGCTGGCAGCAGACCACCCCCTGACACGAGTTCCATATCTGGGCAGATGACTAATCCCCCGGTCGATCCTGTGAACCCCGTTTCGCTCTATCCTCCTGTCGCTCACTGGGAACCCAGGTTAGTCAGCCCCGCTCCATTCCATGGTGACTTTGATCGTTGTCGGGGTTTCCTGACCCAGTGCGAATTAGTATTTACGCACCAGCCTTCCAAGTACTCCTCCGACGGGGCCAAGGTAGCGTTTATCATGTCTCTACTCGCTGACAAAGCGCTTAAATGGGCCATAGCCGCTGTCGGGAGCAGTTCAAGATACTCCACGGATTACCCCCTGTTTAAAGCGGAGTTCCGGTTCGTGTTCGACCACCCCCAGGACGGGCAGGATGTAACCGGCCGCTTGTTAGCCATCTCCCAGGGTTCCCGCTCTGTAGCCGAGTACATGGTCGAGTTCCGTACTCTAGCCACGGAGACAGGCTGGAATGACGGAGCCCTCCTCAGCCTTTTCCACAAGGGGTTACATGATTCCATCAAGGACCTGTTGGTGCGCGACGATCCCGGCACCCTTAGTGAGCTGATTACCCTGGCCCTTAGGATGGATGCACGCCTCCAGGTACAACGCACCGACCGCGTCCAGCGAGCTGTCACGCGCCCCACTACCTATCGCGCCGGAACGACCCCGCCCCCTTCTCTGCCCATGCTGCCTCCTCTCGTGGCTACTTCCGGGTCTGGGGAGCCCATGGAGATCGGCCGCTCTCGGCTCTCGCGAGAGGAGCGAGAACGGAGGCTTCTCAACAAACAGTGCCTGTACTGCGGCAAGGAGGGGCACATCATCCGGGCGTGTCCTGTCCGGCCAAAAGACCCAGCTCACCAGTAGGGGGCATACTGGTGAGCAACACCTCTCTCTCTCAGCCCCAGGTCACCCCCAGTCGCCTATTCCCTGCCACTCTCACCTGGGGGAAGGACACCCTGTCTGTCAGCGCCCTCATCGACTCCAGGGCTGATGGTTGTCTAATCGATGAAAACTTAGTCCGCCAGGCGGGCATCCCCCTAGTCCTTCTAGACCGCCCCATCATGCCTAGGGCCATTGATGGCCGTTCCCTAGGAACTATCACCCACACCACTGGGCTTATATCTCTTACGATTAGGGTTGGGTACCGAAAATCGGTACCGGTAGGTACCGGTTACTTTACATTCGGTATGTACCCGTACCGAATCGCAAAGGAGATTTCGGTTCCTCATTTCGGTACTTTTCTAAAAAAAAAAATCTTCCCCTGGTGTCCGGTGTCATGCAACAGTCAACCACACGTGACTTGAGTCGTGACGTGAGTGACATCGCCTGTTTACAATTTCCAATCAGTGCGTGCGTGGTAGTGAGGTGAGCATGTGTGTTGAGAAGAAGAAGAGTGAGTTTATAGTAAGTGTAGTAATATAGTTAGTGATTGTATTATTGTATTATTGTATTGATATTATTATTATCATCATAATAATCATAATCATATTATCTAATTTCGCTAGCTAGCCTAGCTACGAGGTCACCGAGAATGCCGAAGACCGCAATGAAGACCGCAATGAAGCGTTCTAAAGTGTGGCTGCATTTCACCCGACTCGATGAAAACAACGCGAAGTGCTCAAAATGTTTTAAATCATTCGTGTGTAAAGCAGGCAACACATCGAACTTGATGAAACACCTGACAACGCACGCGATACATTTAAGGGTAGAAGGGTGCTCCGTGTTTGACAGCTTGCGCAAGTTCACCCGCCCTTCGGCTGAGCAGCAAGCACCTCCGGAGAGGGGGAGGCGGAGATCGCCATTCCCATTGAGGATGATGATGACAGCATTTCCTCAGGTTAGTAATAATGTTTCCGTTTATTTATTTAAAGAGGGGGACAGTGGACATTCGCCCTCTATGATTTCTTGTTTCGTTTTATTTAACCAGGAAAGGGACGGGGGATTGAGAGATTAAACATGCAGGTAGGTAGGCCCAGGATGGATGGTGTTAGCTGGACTGGGGGAGGGGGAGTAGGGTGAGGGGTGTGTGGAGGTCAGGCAGACCGTCTGATCCGCACCCAAGCGACCCCAGGTGTCGTTATGTGGTACAGCATTCAAGAGGGTCCTATCCAAGACAGGCAGCAGCAAATATTTAGCTACAGTCAGTAACATTATTTAACCTATGTTTATATTGTTGGCTCAACAATGTAACTGTGGTTGTAGGTGTAACTGTGGTTGTAGGAGTAACTGTGGTTGTAACTGTGGTTGTAGGTGTAACTGTGGTTGTAACTGTGGTTGTAGGAGTAACTGTGGTTGTAGGTGTAACTGTGGTTGTAACTGTGGTTGTAGGTGTAACTGTGGTTGTAGGTGTAACTGTGGTTGTAACTGTGGTTGTAGGAGTAACTGTGGTTGTAGGTGTAACTGTGGTTGTAACTGTGGTTGTAGGTGTAACTGTGGTTGTAGGTGTAACTGTGGTTGTAACTGTGGTTGTAGGTGTAACTGTGGTTGTAGGTGTAACTGTGGTTGTAGGTGTAACTGTGGTTGTAACTGTGGTTGTAGGAGTAACTGTGGTTGTAACTGTGGTTGTAGGTGTAACTGTGGTTGTAGGAGTAACTGTGGTTGTAACTGTGGTTGTAGGTGTAACTGTGGTTGTAGGTGTAACTGTGGTTGTAACTGTGGTTGTAGGTGTAACTGTGGTTGTAGGTGTAACTGTGGTTGTAGGTGTAACTGGTTGTAGGAGTAACTGTGGTTGTAACTGTGGTTGTAGGTGTAACTGTGGTTGTAGGTGTAACTGTGGTTGTAGGTGTAACTGTGGTTGTAACTGTGGTTGTAGGTGTAACTGTGGTTGTAGGTGTAACTGTGGTTGTAGGTGTAACTGTGGTTGTAACTGTGGTTGTAGGTGTAACTGTGGTTGTAGGTGTAACTGTGGTTGTAACTGTGGTTGTAGGTGTAACTGTGGTTGTAGGTGTAACTGTGGTTGTAGGTGTAACTGTGGTTGTAACTGTGGTTGTAGGTGTAACTGTGGTTGTAGGTGTAACTGTGGTTGTAGGTGTAACTGTGGTTGTAACTGTGGTTGTAGGTGTAACTGTGGTTGTAGGAGTAACTGTGGTTGTAGGTGTAACTGTGGTTGTAGGTGTAACTGTGGTTGTAGGAGTAACTGTGGTTATTGTGCCTCAGCAATAAAAAAGTGAAAAGCTGTTTAATGTTGTCGACCGTGTTATTATTATTATATATATATTATATATATTTTTAAAAAAATCAAAAGTACCGAATTAAGTACCGTTTTGGTACCGGTACCGTTTTTAAAGTATCGGTTAGTAACCGGTACCGGATAAAACCCAAACGATACCCAACCCTACTTACGATCTCCGGGAATCATACCGAGGAGATCCGGTTCTTTGTCCTTCAGACCCCCACGTCTCCCCTGGTGCTGGGTAGACCCTGGCTCGAGAGACATGAACCTCACATCTCCTGGGCTTCGGGCCAGATCCTAGGCTGGAGAGGTACGTGTTACGCCTCCTGCCTTCGCTCCGCCCTGTCTCCCTCTAGCGACCCCAAGTCTAAGATCACTCCGCCTGACCTCACCTGGGTTCCTCCCATCTACCACGACCTAGCCCAGGTGTTCAGCAAGGACGAGGCACTCTCTCTTCCACCCCATCGCCCGTATGACTGTCCTATAGACCTCCTGCCTGGTGCCACCCTTCCTAAAGGTAGACTTTACAGCCTCTCACTCCCTGAAAAGGAGGCGATGCGTAACTACATTACGGAGTCCATCAACTCTGGTATCATCCAGCCCTCCTCCTCTCCCCTCGCGGCTGGATTCTTCTTCGTATCCAAGAAGGACGGTGGGCTCAGACCTTGCATTGATTTTCGGGCTCTGAATGACATTTCTGTAAAGAACCGTTATCCCCTTCCCCTCATTAGCTCCACCTTCGAACCCCTCACCCATGCCAAGGTATTCACCAAGCTGGACCTACGTAACGCCTACCATCTAGTCCGCATCAGGGAGGGGGACGAGTGGAAGACCGGGTTTAACACCCACCTCGGCCATTTTGAATACCGCGTCATGCCTTTTGGTCTATCTAATGCCCCTGCTATTTTCCAGGCCCTGGTCAACGATGTCCTTCGGGACATGTTAAACATTTTTGTTGTTGTGTACCTTGACGACATTCTTATTTTTTCTCAGTCCGTGGAGGAGCACCACCAGCACGTCCGGCTAGTCCTGCAGAGACTCCTGGAGAACCGCTTATTCGTGAAGGGGGAGAAGTGCGTTTTCCACACCAGCTCGGTCACCTACCTGGATAATGTGGTGGAGGACGGACAGATGCGGGCGGACCCTGCCAAGGTCAAGGCCGTCGTGGAGTGGCCTCAGCCCACGGACCGGACCCAACTTAGACGCTTCCTGGGGTTCGCGGGATTTGTGAGGCGGTTCATTAAAGGGTTCAGCCAGGTCGCAGCGCCGCTCACTGCGCTTACCTCCACCTCACGGCCCTTCTGCTGGACCGCCGCTGCTGAGACCGCTTTCGGCACACTAAAACACCTGTTCTCCTCCGCGCCAGTGCTGATCCACCCCGACCCCGAGAGACAGTTCATCGTAGAGGTAGATGCTTCGGACACGGGGATCGGGGGGGTCCTCTCTCAACGGTCGGGGGAGGACCAGAAGATACACCCTTGCGCCTACTTCTCCCGGCGCTACGAACCCGCGGCCCAAAATTACGACGTGGGCAACAAGGAGCTGCTGGCGGTTCACGAGGCCCTGAGGGAGTGGAGACACTGGCTGGAGGGAGCCAAACTACCGTTCCTGGTGTGGTCTGACCATAGGAACCTCACTTACCTTGGGTCCGCCAAGAGGCTCAACTCTCGACAAGCCCGCTGGGCTCTTTTTTTTAGTCGTTTCGACTTCACCCTTACCTACCGTCCCGGCTCCAAGAACGTCAAAGCTGATGCTCTCTCCCGCCAGTTCCCCAAGGCGGATTCGGGTGTCGCTGAGGGGGGAGATACCATCCTGTCCCCGTCCCGGGTGGTGGGGTTCGTAACCTGGCCCGTCGAGGCTTTGGTGAGACAGGCTCAGCGGGCCGAACCAGACCCTAGGACCGGACCCCCTAACCGTTTGTTTGTGCCTACAGCTGTCCGAGCCAGGGTGTTGGAGTGGGGCCACTCCAGCTGCTTCGCTTGCCACCCCGGCGAGCGGCGGACGGCGGCATTCATCGGGAAGAGGTTCTGGTGGCCCAATCTCAGGGGGGACACCAGGGAGTTTGTGGCCGCCTGTACGGTGTGCGCCCGTAGTAAGGCCTCCCATCGGCCTCCTGCGGGTCTCCTGCAGCCTCTCCCGGTGCCCAGCCGACCGTGGTCGCACATCGCCGTGGACTTTGTTACTGGGCTCCCTGTCTCCTAGGGGTGCGACACCATTCTCACCATCGTGGACCGGTTCTCCAAGGCGGTCCACTTCGTTCCCCTCCCGAAACTGCCCACAGCGGCCGAGACGGCGGACCTCCTAACTCTCCACGTCGTACGCCTCCACGGGATCCCCTCGGATGTGGTTTCTGACCGGGGCCCCCAGTTCGTCTCCAAGGTCTGGCGGGCCTTCTGCAGAGGCATTGGGGCCACCACCAGTCTCACCTCCGGGTACCACCCTCAGTCCAATGGGCAGGCCGAGCGTGCCAACCAGGCTCTGGAAGCCGCTCTCCGATGTGTCTCCGCCCACAATCCCTCCTCCTGGGCGAAATACCTGCCGTGGGTGGAGTACTCCCTCAACACTATGGAGAGCGCCGCCACTGGTATGTCCCCATTCGAATGTTCCCTGGGTTACCAACCCCCTCTGTTTCCCCAACAGGAGCTGGAGGTGGCGGTCCCAACCACCAGGGCCCATCTCCGCCGGTGTCGCAACGTGTGGAGGACCGCCAGGGCGGCGTTGCTCCGCGCCAACGAGCGCGCCCGGCGGAGCCCGAACCGGCGGAGGGTGCCGGCCCCTGACTACCAGCCAGGTCAGAGGGTTTGGCTGTTGGCCCGGGACCTGCCCCTCCAGACCTCCCAAACCTCCACCCGGAAACTCAACCCCCGGTACGTTGGTCCCTATCCCGTGGACCGTATCGTCAACCCCACGGCGGTACGTTTGACCCTTCCTCCCTCCCTCAAAATACACCCGGTGTTCCATGTCTCCCAGCTTAAACCTGTGGCCGCCAGCCCTTTGTCTTCCCCCAGCCCGGCTCCGCCGCCGCCCTGTGTCCTGGATGATGGGGACCCGGTATGGACGGTAAACAAACTACTGGAGGTCCGCCGCCGGGGTCGCGGGTTTCAATACCTAGTGGACTGGGTTGGCTACGGGCCCGAGGACCGGACTTGGGTGCCTGCGTCCTATCTCGCCGACCCGTCCTTATTGGAGGATTTCTACCGAGCCAACCCCGGGGCCCTGGGTCCGTCGTCCGGTGCCTCCCCTGAGGAGGGGGGTACTGTTGTGCCTCCTAATCTGACACGCCCCCGTGAGCCTCGTTCTGGCGCCCCCTCCCGGCCGGATTGAGTGGGCCGGATCTCTGGCTCTGTTTGCAGCAGGTGTGGGCTATTACCTTTCAGCCCAGCTGTCCCAATCACCACCTGGACAGCCGCCTACTTAACCCTGCTACAGACGGAGATCCAACGCTTGAACATAACTATCTGTATGGCTCGACCCCTGGACCCCCTCTGACTACTCTCTTCTGGATTTCCCTCCCTGGCTCGACCCCTGGACTCCCCTCTGGACTACTCTCTCCTGGATCACTCTCCCTGGCCCGACCCCTGGACATTCCCCTTGACTACCCCCTCTGGATCTCGGACTTTGTTCACTAGGGTAGTATCGCAGCACATAATACAACACCCCTGACCTCATACACGCACACACACATAGTATAATTACACACCCCATAACTATCGCCTGCATCACACCTTATGTTTGTTTTTCCACTAGTTAGTGTAGGGCCTATTTCTTTGTGTATATCATCCTTAATAAATCATTGTATATTCTCCTGGCCTCTGTCTCTGTTTCTCTGGGGTTCCACCACATTTGGCTTTTCCAGTTTTAAGGTGTGCATAACACCTTGTCTAGTATTGTCACTGTCGCTGTCTTTTGTTTTCTTTGTTTTTTTCTGTTCTGTCTGTCTGACTTTCTGTCATTCAAATCTGTAAAGCTTCCTTGGGTTCCTTATAAGGCGCTATATGAATCCAAGACAATGTTATTATTATTATTATTATTATTATTATTACTATTATTATTACTATTTTCAGCTTGTAGGACTGGAGGATGGCACAGTGCATGTTGAAAGCTACGACTGGCAAAAGCATCTGGGTGGCTACTTACGAAGGCTCCCACATATTACAAGTTAGCAGCACTTCAGGTATTTATCATGGTCACTGTATTAGCAAATCTATTTTATTACAGCTTTGATGCCCAGACACCTGGACATGGCCAGGCAGAAATATATTTTTGAGAAGATCAGAGAATTCTGTTCTGATGACACACAAAACATCACATGCCCTCCAAGTCCCACAAGATGCATTTTAGACTGTAATGATAAATGCATACACACGGACACAACATTATAATTCTATTATTATTGCTAATGTTGTACGTAGTATTGCTCAATTGTATCTTGCCTTGTTTCCTATTATACATATTGCCATTATGTTTTCTCTTACTGCTGCAATGTCGACTGGAACTGAAGCCATACGAATGTTACTATCTTGTACTTCTATAATGGGATGTAATAAACTTCTGGCACACATGGCAACACAAAAGAATTCATCTTGAATTATTATTATTATTATTATTTAGCAAATCTAAACATGTCAGCTCTGCAAGTTTGTTTCCTGAGGGTTAGCTGACAACCCCACTGACAGTTGACAGGTAGATAATGACAGGTGTAATGGGGGAGTGGTTGTCCTGGGGGAGTGGTTGGGGGTGGAGTTAATCAGCTATTGTTCCCAACCATTACCTGCCTGTGAAAAGTGTGAAAACTTTGAGGGTGAATTACTCTCTTAAAAAGCTCCAAATGACTCAGGGGAGGAGCCTCAGTCAGGGGAGGTTAAACACTATTCCCACTGGACTAGTATTACGTGGTGACGTCCCAGACGTCTGTGTGGCGCGTTCACGTGTGATAAGTCTGAGTTCTACTGGAATTACTGACAGCCCCCCGGATATGATGTCATGGCTCTGTGTAACATCCACTTCATGAACAACAAGCTCAACAGGCATTGGTTAGTTCTTGAACACGCAGCAAAAAAAGGGGCAGAGAAAACAAACTCACCCCAAACTACTGTGTTAACCACTGACCTGTATGAATTTAACCAATAGGATTATTTTTCCAACCAATGTATGAATTAACAATGATTCTTTAACAAATAATTACCAGTGGTTAACACAGTAGTTTGTCTGTGTTAGTAACACAGTAGCATGTCTATGTTAACACAGGTGCTTGTTTATGTTAGTAACACAGTAGCTTGTCTATGTTAATAACACAGTAGCTTGTCTATGTTAACACAGGTGCTTGTTTATGTTAGTAACACAGTAGCTTGTCTATGTTAGTAACACAGTAGCTTGTCTATGTTAACACAGGTGCTTGTTTATGTTAGTAACACAGTAGCTTGTCTATGTTAACACAGGTACTTGTTTATGTTAGTAACACAGTAGCTTGTCTATGTTAATAACACAGGTGCTTGTTTATCTTAGTAACAGAGTAGCTTGTCTATGTTAGTAACACAGTAGCTTGTCTATGTTAACACAGGTGCTTGTTTATGTTAGTAACACAGTAGCTTGTCTATGTTAACACAGGTGCTTGTCTATGTTAGTAACACAGTAGCTTGTCTATGTTAACACAGGTGCTTGTCTATGTTAGTAACACAGTAGCTTGTCTATGTTAACACAGGTGCTTGTTTATGTTAGTAACACATTAGCTGGTCTATGTAAGTAACACAGTAGCTTGTCTATGTTAGTAACACAGTAGCTTGTCTATGTTAGTAACACAGTAGCTTGTCTATGTTAACACAGGTGCTTGTTTATGTTAGTAACACAGTAGCTTGTCTATGTTAACACAGGTGCTTGTTTATGTTAATAACACAGGTGCTTGTCTATGTTAACACAGGTGCTTGTTTATGTTAGTATCACAGTAGCTTGTCTAGGTTAGTAACACAGTAGCTTGTCCATATTAGTAACACAGTAGCTTGTCTATGTTAGTAACACAGTAGCTTGTCTATGTTAGTAACACAGTAGCTTGTTTATGTTAGTATCACATTAGCTATGAATCCAGTTGGGGGGAAAAAAAGTGTTTATAGACCAAATAAACACAATCTAAAGAAATGTTCAATACATATTTTTTGGGGGATACTTTTTGGGGTGCGTTGCCTTGAGGCAACACTGTGCCATAATGGTCAGTCAAAGTCAAAGTCAAAGTCAGCTTTATTGTTAATCCAATATACTGTATGTACAGACATACAGAGGGCTGAAATTGCATTTCCCTCTCATGCACGGTGCATAGTAAACAAAAACAATAAATAACAATATAATACGACAAGATTAGACATAACTATATATACAAAAAATACTAGATAAAAGATTTTAAATGTGCGGTACAATGTACAGGGGTGGAATACAATAGAGTGCAATAGTGCAATAGTGGTACTTGGCTCAGTATAATAGAGTAAAGTGGCTAAAGTACATAAATGTAAGTAATGGTAAGTAATGGCATGGAGAGTGCCCCCGAGAGGCGCCCGAGAGATGGCCCAAGAGAGGCACGCCTGCCCCCTGACAGGTGCCCCTGACCAGTGTCATGGTGAATCCATAATGGTACGGTGTTGCCTCAAGGCAACATTTGCAACTTACCATAATGGTACGGTGTTGCCTCAAGGCAACATTAGCATTTTAACAAGTTTCCATTACTTAATTAGCAAATAAAGTAAATTAAACTATTAGAAGGTAACCTTTACTCAGCTATTATTATGAATATATTTTTTTCCAGATTGAAAGAGGCCAGGAAAATATGTTTTCAGACGATGTTTGTGGAGAGAAATGGCTAAGCTGATCCTTGTGGGACAGTCTGCAAAAAAGGGATTCAGCATGGCCTACAGAGAGACATGTGACACATTCAAACACTGCCTTTGGTTCCTTATGGCCCTGCCTCTTTTTCTAAGTATTGCATCATAACTGGGGATGCATTGTGTGAATGTAAAAGGCTAAGAATGGGTATGTTGCCTAGAGGCAACAAGGTGCCATAGAGGGTTAACACAGGTGCTTGTTTATCTTAGTAACACAGTAGCTTGTCTATGTTAGTAACACAGTAGCTTGTCTATGTTAACACAGGTGCTTGGTTATGTTAGTAACACATTAGCTTGTCTATGTTAGTAACACAGTAGCTTGTCTATGTTAGTAACACAGTAGCTTGTCTATGTTAGTAACACAGTAGCTTGTTTATGTTAGTAACAGAGTAGTTTGTCTGTGTTAGTAACAGAGTAGTTTGTCTGTGTTAGTAACACAGTAGCTTGTCTATATTAACACAGGTGCTTGTTTATGTTAATAACACAGTAGCTTGTCTATGTTAACACAGGTGCTTGTTTATGTTAATAACACAGTAGTTTGTCTGTGTTAGTAACACAGTAGCTTGTCTATGTTAGTAACACAGTAGCTTGTCTATGTTAGTAACACAGTAGCTTGTCTATGTTAGTAACACAGTAGCTTGTCTATGTTAATAACACGTTAGCTTATCTATGTTAGTAACACAGTAGCTTGTCTATGTTAGTAACACAGTAGCTTGTCTATGTTAACACAGGTGCTTGTTTTTGTTAACACAGCATATAGCTAGTCCATGCTAGTAGTGAAGAGCATATAGTCCATGCTAGTAGTGAAGAGTATATAGTCCATGCTAGTAGTGAAGAGCATATAGTCCATGCTAGTAGTGAAGAGCATATAGTCCATGCTAGTAGTGAAGAGCATATAGTCCATGCTAGAGTAGTGAAGAGCATTATAGTCCATGCTAGTAGTGAAGAGCATGTAGTCCATGCTAGTAGTGAAGAGCATAATAGTCCATGCTAGTAGTGAAACGCAAATAGTCCATGCTAGTGTAGTGAAGAGCATATAGTCCATGCTAGTAGTGAAGAGCATATGGTCCATGATAGTAGTGAAACGCAAATAGTCCATGCTAGTAGTGAAACGCAAATAGTCCATGCTAGTGTAGTGAAGAGCATATAGTCCATGCTAGTAGTGAAGAGCATATAGTCCATGCTAGTGTAGTGAAGAGCATATAGTCCATGCTAGAGAGCTTGTCTATGTTAGTAACACAGTAGCATGTCTTTTATTTTATTTTATTATTATTTTATCCCTTTTTCACCCAATTTAGTATCCAATTGCACCCAACCTAGTATCCAATTATCCCCTGCCTATTGCGTAGGATCCGCCGCACGACCCCGTGGAGATAGCCAGGCAGACTAACACAGTTAGCCCGACACCGTTATTCCGGCACCCCAGGGGCGGTGTTGCGCGACGGATCCTTGTCCGGAAATAGTCCTATACCCCCCTTGGGAGCGGCCGCTCAATATGCCGCTCCCTGTGGGCCCCGGCCATATCCGGGTCTGGCGAGACCGGGATTCGATCCCAGTCCCCGGTGGGCAGCTTGCACCAGAGGCTGATGCTTAGACCGCTGCGCCACCGCGGGGCTCAACACAGTAGCTTGTCTATGTTAACACAGGTGATGCACACTCAATGCAAATCAAGCTGCAGTGCTCCAAATGACACAGTAACCACATGATAGAGCCAACAGTTGTATCAGAGTAGCCTAGATGCCAGACAAGACCAAAACAGGACCACAGAATACAGCAACATGCCCACCACTGGACCAGAGAGAGAGAGAGAGAGAGAGTGTCTATCAGCTTTAGGGCCAAAGCTTCATTCCAGCCAGCATGAATGAATGAAAACCCTTGTTCCTACCTTGCTAGTGTAGTGAAGAGCATATCGTCCATGCTAGTAGTGAAGAGCATATAGTCCATGCTAGTAGTGAAGAGCATATAGTCCATTCTAGTAGTGAAGATCATATAGTGTGTGTGTGTGTATACCTGTGATGCAAATGCACACTCAATGCAAATCAAGCTACAGTGCTCCAAATGACACAGCAGAGCATATAGTGTGTAGTGTGTGTGTGTGTGTGTGTCTGTTGTGTGTGTGTGTGTCTGTGCGTATGTGCATGTGCACTTGTGATGCAAATGCACACTCAATGCAAATGCAAGCTGCAGTGCTCCAAATGACACAGCAACCACATGATAGAGCCAACAGTTCAGACAGTATCAGTTCAACAGTATCAGAGTAGCCTAGATGCCACCATGCCAGACAAGATCAAAACAGGACCACAGAATACAGAAACATGCCCACCACTGGACCAGAGAGAGAGAGAGAGAGAGAGAGAGAGACAGAGAGAGAGAGAGAGAGAGAGAGAGAGAGAGAGAGAGAGAGAGAGAGAGAGAGAGAGAGAGAGAGAGAGAGAGAGAGAGAGAGAGACAGAGAGAAAGAGACACAGAGACAGACAGAGAGAGTGTCTGACAGCTTTAGGGCCAAAGCTTCATTCCAGCCAGCATGAATGAATGAAAACCCTTGTTCCTACCTTGTCATGATCCCAATCCAACAACGTGACCTGGGAACAGAACAAAAGTTTCAATACTAACTCATAATCATCTTGTTTCAATGTTCTGGTCTAGTGAAGATGGCCTTTTAGAAGTCCATATGTGGCACAGTCTGGTGAAAAGGTGAATTCTCCAGTTGGGACATTGACAGACAGCTACACTGACAGACAGCTACATGGGACACTGACAGACAGACATTTACATGGGACATTGACAGACAGCTACATGGGACAGTGACAGACAGACAGACAGACAGCTACATGGGACACAGACAGCTACATGGGACATTGACAGACAGCTACATGGGACACTGACAGACAGCTACATGGGACACTGACAGACAGACAGCTACATGGGTCATTGACAGACAGCTACATGGGACACTGACAGACAGACAGCTACGTAGGACATTGACAGACAGCTATATGGGACACTGACAGACAGACAGCTACATGGGATATTGACAGACAGACAGCTACATGGGTCATTGACAGACAGCTACATGGGACACTGACAGACAGACAGCTACATGGGACACTGACAGACAGCTACATGGGACACTGACAGACACCTACATGGGACACTGACAGACAGCTACATGGGACACAGACAGACAGCTACATGGGACACTGACAGACAGACAGCTACATAGGACATTGACAGACAACTACATGGGATACTGACAGACAGACAGCTACATGGGACATTGACAGACAGCTACATGGGACACTGACAGATAGCTACATGGGACATTGACAGACAGCTACATGGGACACTGACAGACAGACAGCTACATGGGACACTGACAGACAGACAGCTACATGGGACACTGACAGATAGCTACATGGGACATTGACAGACAGCTACATGGGACACTGACAGACAGACAGCTACATGGGACACTGACAGACAGACAGCTACATGGGACACTGACACACAGCTACATGGGACATTGATAGACAGCTACAGGGGACATTGACAGATAGACAGCTTCATGGGACACTGACAGACAGCTACATGGGACATTGACAGACAGCTACATGGGACACAGACAGCTACATGGGACATTGACAGACAGCTACATGGGACACTGACAGACAGCTACATGGGACACTGACAGACAGACAGCTACATGGGTCATTGACAGACAGCTACATGGGACACTGACAGACAGACAGCTACGTAGGACATTGACAGACAGCTATATGGGACACTGACAGACAGACAGCTACATGGGATATTGACAGACAGACAGCTACATGGGTCATTGACAGACAGCTACATGGGACACTGACAGACAGACAGCTACATGGGACACTGACAGACAGCTACATGGGACACTGACAGACACCTACATGGGACACTGACAGACAGCTACATGGGACACAGACAGACAGCTACATGGGACACTGACAGACAGACAGCTACATAGGACATTGACAGACAACTACATGGGATACTGACAGACAGACAGCTACATGGGACATTGACAGACAGCTACATGGGACACTGACAGATAGCTACATGGGACATTGACAGACAGCTACATGGGACACTGACAGACAGACAGCTACATGGGACACTGACAGACAGACAGCTACATGGGACACTGACAGATAGCTACATGGGACATTGACAGACAGCTACATGGGACACTGACAGACAGACAGCTACATGGGACACTGACAGACAGACAGCTACATGGGACACTGACACACAGCTACATGGGACATTGATAGACAGCTACAGGGGACATTGACAGATAGACAGCTTCATGGGACACTGACAGACAGCTACATGGGACATTGACAGACAGCTACATGGGACATTGACAGACAGCTACATGGGACATTGACAGACAGACAGCTACATGGGACACTGACAGACAGCTACATGGGACACTGACAGACAGCTACATGGGACATTGACAGATAGCTACATGGGACATTGCCAGACAGACAGCTACATTGGACATTGACAGACAGACAGCTACATGGGACATTGACAGACACAGCCTCCACAGCCCAAAACAAACAAGTTCCCCAACTACAACTATCTGTTAGCAAACACTTATCCTGCCTTCTATTTATTCTAACAACATATTAAAAAGCAAAAAACATATTCATGGAACACTATGTCTTTTCATAGGTATTTGGGGAATTCATGCATAATACTCTGAGCAAAAAACATATCAATGCAAGTTGTTCAGAAACAATTCTTAAAAATTCTAAATTGCTTAATATTTTCTGACCACAATACTGTACAAATTAGCAGGACATTTTGATAACAATCATTGCCTTTTCAATGAAATATTTGGAACATTTGGTACAGATGACTTACCAATGCGTAGTCTTTCTCCAACTGACTGACTCCCAGAATGTTCACATCCCAAGACTCTATCCCTATGGCATCGTTTGTGACATCACATCATTGTGACATCACACTGTTCTTGAGCCTGTGAAGATGCAGTTTGGTCATTTTCTCTCTAGTTATGGTAACTGTGTTAATTGACAGACAGCTACATGGGACATTGACAGACAGCTACATGGGACATTGACAGACAGCTACATGGGACACTCACAGACAGCTACATGGGACACTGACAGACAGACAGCTACATGGGACATTGACAGACAGCTACATGGGACACTGACAGACAGACAGCTACATGGGACAGACAGACAGCTGCATGGGACATTGACAGACAGCTACATGGGACACTGACAGACAGACAGCTACATGGGACACTGACATTCAGTCAGACAGCAACATTGACAACTACATTGACAGACAGACAGCTACATGGGACACTGACAGACAGCTACATGGCTGACAGACAGCTAAATGGGACACTGACAAACAGACAGCTACATGGGACACTGACAGACAGCTACATGGGACATTGACAGACAGCTACATGGGACACTGACAGACAGACAGCTACATGGGACATTGACATACAGCTACATGGGACACTGACATACAGACAGCTACATGGGACAGACAGACAGCTACATGGGACACTGACAGACAGACAGCTACATTGGACAGACAGACAGCTACATGGGACATTGACAGACAGACAGCTACATGGGACATTGATAGACAGCTACAGGGGACACTGACAGACAGACAGCTACTGTACATGGGACATTGACAGACAGACAGCTACATGGGACATTGACAGACAGCTACATGGGACACTGACAGACAGCTACATGGGACATTGACAGACAGCTCCATGAGACACTGACAGACAGACAGCTACATGGGACATTGACAGACAGACAGCTACATGGGACATTGACAGACAGACATTTACATTTTTGGCATTTAGCAGACGCCTTATTCCAAAGCGACTTACAATCAATACATTTGAATACTAAGCATGTGAATCATCAATCCACCATTCGTTGCAGGAAGAGTAATCTAGCTCGGGCCCGGGGCCATTGATAGAAGGAAAAACCTTCTCCCTATCACCTTCTTCTAAAACTTATATATTTAAAAAAAAAATAAAAAATACTGGAGAAACTGAGAAACAGTACAAGAGGGGCAATAGAAGTTCTTAGGGACACAGTAGAGGGGAAAGCGGGTGTCTTTAGGAGACGTAGTGGTGAGGGGCAGAAGATGTCTCAGGAGGAGCAGTTAAGATGTAACCTGAAGAGATGGGTCTTCAGTCTACGACGGAAGATGGGTAGTGACTCTGCCGTTCTGACAGCTGTGGGGAGCTCATTCCACCAGCGGGGAGCCAGTGTTGTGAAGAGACGTGATCGGGCAGCCCGACTGCTGTGTAGGGGAGGTGGGGCCAGTCGGCCAGCCGAGGTGGAGGAGCGGAGTGAGCGGGCAGGGGTTTGGGGGGTTACCATTTCCTTCAGGTAGGCAGGGGCTGTCCCTTTAGCTGCCTGGTATGCAAGCACCAGGGTCTTGAATCTGATGCGAGCTGCTATCGGGAGCCAGTGCAGGTAGCGAAGGAGAGGGGTGACATGAGAGTATTTGGGGAGGTTGAATACCAGCCGGGCAGCAGCATTCTGGATGAGCTGCAGAGGTCTAATGGCTGAGGCGGGGAGCCCAGCCAGGAGTACATTGCAGTAATCCAGGCGGGAGATGACTAGTGCCTGGGTCAAGAGTTGCGCTGCCTCTCTGGTAAGGAATGGTCGTATCCTTCTGATGTTGTAGAGGAAGAATCTGCAGGAGCGAGCCGTTGCTGCAATGTTCTCCGCACAGGATAGTCGGTTGTCCAGGATCACTCCAAGGTTCTTGGCTGTCAGGGAGGGGGTTACAGTAGAGTTCTCCACTGTGATAGAGAAGTCATGGAGAGGGCAGGCTTTCCCGGGGATGAAGAGGAGCTCGGTCTTGTTAAGATTGAGCTTGAGATGGTGGTCAGCCATCCAAGTTGAAATGTCAGCGAGACATGCAGAGATACGGGTTGCCACGTGTACATCAGACGGGGGGAAGGACAGGAAGAGTTGAGTGTCGTCTGCGTAGCTGTGGTAGGATAGCCCATGTGAAGAGATTACCGAGCCAAGAGACTTGGTATAGAGAGAGAAAAGTAGGGGCCCTAGGACAGAACCCTGGGGTACTCCAGTGGAGAGGGTTCGTGGAGAAGACAGCGATTCTCTCCAGGTCACCTGGTAGGAGCGGCCCGCCAGGTAGGAAGAAAACCAGGAGTGTGCGGTGCCAGAGATGCCCAGTTCTGAGAGGATGGAGAGAAGGATCTGGTGATTGACTGTGTCGAAGGCAGCAGACAGGTCAAGGAGAATGAGAACAGAGGAGAGGGAGGAAGCTTGAGCAGAGTGGAGGGCTTCCGTGACAGCAAGGAGCGCAGTCTCAGTGGAGTGCCCAGCCTTGAAGCCGGATTGGTGGGGGTCTAAGTGTTCTAAGTCTGTAGAGGGGAAGAGGGCTAAAGAACCAACAGAACTAGGAGTAGCTAAGCGCACTCAGTAGACCGATGTGACAAGAGAAGACAGCAACACTACAAACAACTGGAAGAGAAGGTACTTAGTACCCTGGCTTCCTCTCAGGCCTTCCTCGATGGACTCCCACAGAGAGACTCCCTTGTCTTGTTGTCACGAGTCTTAGTGTCAGGAGGCTGTCGCTCTCAGACAGGCCAGATATTAATGGAGGCTCAGTAATTGCTGACAACTAGCAGACTTGCAGCCCCTCCCACTAACGACCACTAATGCGAACGACTGGCAGTTGTTCTCACTACTCGCATGTATGAGCCAAATGGCCCCTGGTCTATTCAATATATAGAGGAGATAGAAGGCTCCTCCTACTTGCAAATTAGCACCTACTTGGGTCCAGAAACTAATGGTTTCACTAGAATTACTCTGAATCCTTTGTCTTTTAAAACAGACAGTTCCCACACTATCACTAATAAACAAGACAGGTATCCACTATCAGTAGTCCAGGCTTAACTAGAAATCTTACTTACTCAGAATGTAGAGAGGTGAGTCCACTGCTAAGACACATGGGACATTGACAGACAGCTACCGGTACATGGGACATTGACAGACAGCTACATGGGACACTGACAGACAGCTACATGGGACATTGACAGACAGACAGCTACATGGGACATTGACAGACAGCTACATGGGACATTGACAGACACAGCCTACACAGCCCAAAACAAACAAGTTCCCCAACTACAACTATCTGTTAGCAAACACTTATCCTGCCTTCTATTTATTCTAACAACATATTAAAAAGCAAACAACATATTCATGGAACACTATGTATTTTTAGAGGTATTTGGGGAATTCATGCATAATACTCTGAGCAAAAAACATATCAATGCAAGTTGTTCAGAAACAATTCTTAAAAATTCTAAATTGCTTAATATTTTCACAATTGTACATTTGGTCCAGTAGTAATAGGGTTACACCCGGAACAAATTTGTAACAAGCTGAATTTTTCAGGATATGTTCAGAACACCTGAATACATTAGGAATGACATACTAAAAGTCCCTGTGAATCCCCCTTGTGCTCTCTGAGATATTCAAGATGGCGTCCAAAATGGCCGCCATTTGGAGATTTTTCCGTATCTCAGGCTTAAAACCTGATACAAATGCAATTAAAAGGTCAAAATATGTTTTTTAGGGTAAGTAAGTCAATTTCAGCATTAGTTTCTTGAATGGAGACATTTCATAATAATAAATCACTTCAGTCATCATCCTCATCATCAGAAATTGGTGTTGATTCTTCAGTTTCTCCCTCATCATCTAGTAAAGATGGCATTGGTGCTGCATTGTTGCATGTTTGACCACTGCACTTTGTACACAAGGCAGAGCAGTGTACCCCCATCTTCCTGCAGCCACATGACACTCCACAGCCATCTGCTCTGCAGCCACAAGAGATCATGTTGAGCAGAGTGTCTGGAGCAATGGGGCGGTCAGTTTCAACTGGAGTCAAGATATCCTCCATTTTCCATCCCCAATCTGTTGGCTGCAATGGCCTTCCCATCCATTCCTGAACAATGAGATATGTTCTGAATGAATGTTGCTTGGCTGCAGCACTTGTTGGAGGCAAAGTTGCCAACTGGAAGGATGAGGAAAGTGAAGTTCTGCTGATTGCCTTATTGTAAGCAATGTATCGGAACTGATCCAGTGATTCACAACTGGAAGCTCCATACAGCTTCAGGAGGAAGCTTTCACCTGCTTGTTGTACTTGCTGATGACTACTTGCAGCATTGATGAATGTGTCAATTAGATCATACTCTTTCTTCTTATGCACCAGATTGAATGCCTTACGCTTCCCTTGGCGATACAGAGCAGATACAGTGTCACATCCAGTTATAGCATGTAACACCATCAGATATTTACTGGTGTTACCAATGCTCCCTTGAATGTCATGAACCCTGTACACAGTTGTGGGGTTCTTGCAACATAACATGTAAAGGTCCATGTTTGTGGTTGCTTGAGCCACCAGCATTACCAGCAGGTCAGTGTCAGTTCCAACAACAACAACTGGTTTGATTGACTCTGCCAATGACAGAGCAGTAGAGACTATCAATGCATCTGCATCAGCTTGTGCCTGCTTCACCTGAACACCTGCTTGACTCAGCAAGTCACTGAGCATCTCTATCAAACGCTCCTTGTTGTGGCTATTTGCTAGAAATGCTGCCTGAGTTGTTGTGGTTGGCATGTTCTGATCAAATAAGGTATACTGGATGTGGACTTCTTTGACCTGCGCAGTTGCTCTGCTGCCTTGGTAGAGATCATGCTGTAGCCATCAAACACAGTTACAGTACCAGCCCCATAGTGTTTCAGGATGTAGGCAATGTAGCAATGGCACACATCTCTGTAAGTAGATGGCTGTGGCCACACCACAGACTGCAACAGATGGCCTCCATCTAGAACAAACTGGCAGTTCTTTGGAATGTTAGGTTGTACAGGGGCAAATTACTTGAGAAGAGTACCTAGAACACTCTTGGTTGTCTTTCGCATGACACCATTATGAAACAGGGATGGAGGTTGAGGAGCAAGCTCATATGACATGAACTGCTCCATGTCAGAACTTGTCTTTAGGACACAGGTGATCCTGTTGAAAAGGAGACTGGGATTCACCATGTTTTGTCCCCTGACATTGATGGTGTTTTTATCCCCTATAGTCTTGACTTTGTCAGTGCGATGCAGTGTGATTTCTGAGAACTTTTTTCCTGTTATCCTGGAGGCTGCAGCCAGACCAATCTGGACTGCATTGTCACAATTGACGGATGTGTCAGCTATAACACCAGTAGCTATAGACACTAGTACTAGGTGATCAGGCTGGTAACCTGCAAATGGTGGATGTATCTCCAGCCACTGCATAAAGACATCTCATAGTCTTTGCTGTCTTTAGCCTGAGTGGATGATCGGAGATCTTTGTGTTGTTCAGAGGTAGCACTATGCACACCGGTGAACTTCTCCAAAGCATCTCACACAGGGACGCAGTAAGGCAGTGCATGCACCCATTTGGTCAAGGTGCTGTCTGTTATTCCTCTACCATGGGTCATCCCTCCACTAGTTTTCAGCATCCTCATCAGGAACTGCTCAATTGTCTGGTCAGAGAAGTTGCCAGACCAGAACTCGTTGGCTCGACGGATGGTGAAGTACCCCTTTGAAGAGAACAATGTGTACTCCTCAGGTGACATGACTTGTTGGATGGAGTTCATCTGCTGCAAGTACAGTCTTGCAGACTTGGCATATGGAAGATGACCTGCTGCATGGAAATGTGGGATCATTCCCTGCACACAGTGAAGATGAAACTTCCAGTTGCCTGTCCTTTCGGCTCTGATGAAGTTGAGCATGAGGAACACCTGGTTGATGTACTGTACCCATAACTTTCCTGTTCTGCTCTGTGTGGCAGCTTGTTCCAGGTGATGAGTGAGAAACTGTTGAAACTCTCGTAGAGTTTCATCTTCGTTGACCTGAGTTGCATCTTCATCTTGGTCAACTATATCTTGATACAGATTGACCAGATGTTCCTTGTCAGTCTGATTTGCCCAGTCTGACTTCTCTAGCAGTACAGAGATGAGGGCCAACAAGGTCAGAATGTGAGCACGCACTGCTCGAGAGAAGGCATGACCTTTGAGCATATGCACCACTGAACCTTTGGCATACACCCGTTCCCACAGCTCTGCCAGCCCGCTTCCTGTCATGATCTGCCCAATGCTGCCTAGAAATTACATCAGCAGGTGGAACCCACCAAGTCGCACCATCACTTTGTCCAAGTCTCTGGAGGCAGCAACTATCTCAGAGGCCTTTTGATACAGGGGTTGGTCGAATGTGACTGGGCAGATCTTGAGGTTGTGCTTCTCACTCTGTGTTTGTACAAAGCACAATGCAGTGTAGATAGTGCTTGGATTGCTTGGATCCAGCTTTATGAATGGAAGAATCTCAATTCTGGAAGTTTGAAATTCATCACTTCTCAGGGCAGTTTTCACGAAGCCACTCCAAGGCAGACAAGGTGTTAACTTCAACATGTACCCAAGCATCCAAACAGAATCAAGAGCTGATGCTTGCAGTATGTGACTGTCAGAGATCTGCAGAAGCTCTACTGTAACTGACTGCAAACCAGGAACTGCCGGTTTGCTGTATGTCCTGATGGGTATTTGCCCAAAAGTGCCAACTACTTCTGCGGGCAGTGGTTGCACTGTGCGCTTAATTGGAGGCTTGTCGACTGTACCTGGTGGCGTCACACAAGCTATGCCACCCATGGCATGAAAAGTGTTGTGCCCAGTAAGTGTAGCCACATTGAAGTCAGCATTATCAAACACAAACTGGGTAAACAAACGTAAACCTACAAATATGCTTTTTCTCTCAAGCTCTGCAGAGCTCATTCACCAAGCAGCCAGTCTGTTTCACAGACTCATCAAACATCAAACTGTTATGAATGAATGAATGGACTTTATTGTCATTGCTACAGTACAGGTACCAAACAACGAAATTTAGGAGGGGTGGCTCCCCTGGTGTTAGGAAAGGAAAAAAAAAAAAGACTTTTAAAAAAAATCACAAGAAGGGAAGGAGCTGGTTTACATAAATAAAGGCAGTTACAGATGTAAGCGAGCCTTATTCAATATTGACAAATGTGATTGGTGGCAAATAAAAACTAACAATAAAGACATTGTGTGATTAGACAAAATAATGAATAGCATTAGACAGGCCCCTCTTTTTCTAAAAAATGACTTCAAAGTTACAAATGGGCTTAAATGGTGCCTGGGCTTAATGGGTACACTATGTTAATTTTGTGTCATTGTCACATTAATGACCTTGTAATCTTGGTTAACTTTAATTTTAGCAGTGTGTCAATGGTGAATTTGGATTCCTTGTATGAGAAAACATATATTTTAACATTTTTATTGCATTTGTATTATGTTTTAAGCCTGAGATATGGAAAAATCTCCAAATAGTGGCAATTTTGGACGCCATCTTGAATATCTCAGAAAGCACAAGGGGGATTCACGGGGACTTTTAGTATGTTATTCCTAAAGGTATTCTGAACATATCCTGAAAAATTCAGCTTGTTACAAATTTGTTCCGGGTTTGACTCAATTTTGAGCTAATGCTCTTGGACTAACAGATGATTTACCAATGCGTCGTCTTTCTCCAACTGACTGACTCCCAGAATGTTCACATCCCAAGACTCTATCCCTATGGCATGTTTGTGACATCACATCATTGTGACATCACACTGTTCTTGAGCCTGTGAAGATGCAGTTTGGGCATTTCTCTCTAGTTATGGTAACTGTGTTAATCCAGCTGAGTTTGGTGGAGCTCATATTACAGTATTTACACACAAGCTCTCTTTCACATTTATAAATCAAATCTAATAGTTGTTTGGGGTAGAAACCCTTTACCTCTACCATTAGACTCCCTTCACAGGATGATATACAGGATTATACACCAAGGAAATACACTACCCGTAAAATACACCACTTGATTTTGACTTTTGACTGAGTTGGTAGGACGGAGAAGGTTTTGTTTAGTTTTCTTTTCAAGTTCATGCATCTTACTCCAACCTAAAAACACATAGATACAAATTAATCAGGATTTTCTCAAAGTTGAGGGAATAAATAAATTCCAGACGACTTCCAATCTTACAAGAGAAATCCATGTTGCTGGGGTTTCCGGTTGGCGATGTAAGAGCAAAGACGTCGAAAACAGGTCTCCCGATTACATTGCAAATTGCACTACTAAAACAACATCAAACCTCTACAAAATTGTCACAGCTCATTATGAGTTATCCTAGGCACTTTTTGATGTCAAAATGAGCAACTCAAAATCTAATAAGAAACCCAGCGCACAGACCCCCGCGGCAACACAAGCTAACATTAGCATAGCAAGCAAACTGTCATCCATGGCTGCAGCCTCGGAGGATAGCAACGGTGCTAAAGGTAGCCTACCTGCTGCTGAAAACATCTCCATGGCGCAGCTGGTGGCCAAGCTGGCGAAGCAGAGAGCCGGACTGAAGGAAGATGTCTCTCAGCTGATCCAAGTATCCTTAAAGCCTCTTGAAACTGCTGTGGATGCCCTCCGGGACACGGTCGGCTCATTCCAAGCCCGCCTCATAGCTACAGAGACTATCGCCCGAGAGAACTTTGAACGACTGACCACGGCTGAAGCTACAATCAAAACTCTCCAGACCCAGAATCAAGTCTTGCTGGACCATGTAGACGACATCGAAAACAGGTCACGCAGATCCAACTTGAGGATAGTGAACATCCCGGAGGGCAGCGAGAACGGCAAGGACCCGGTTAAGTTCATCTCTGAGCTCCTGGTAGACTGCATGGGTCCTGATGTGTTTACCGAGCCGCCTGTGCTGGAGAGAGCCCACCGATCACTTGCCCCAAAACGGGACGGGAAACCAGCGAGACCGTTCATCGTGCGCTTTCTTCGCTTTCAGCAAAAAGAGGCAGCCCTGCGGTGGTCCAGGAACCATGAGGTGCAGTTCCGGGGGTCCCCTCTGAGGTTTTACCCCGACTTAAGCTCCGCACTGGCGAGGAAACGCGCCGCCTACAACGGCGTGAAACAGGCACTCTACCAGAAGGGAGTACGGTTCCGTCTGATGCACCTGGTGGTAACCTTCGAGTCACAAACTTTCACATTCGACTCACCTGAAGATGACCAGGAGTTTTACAAACGTCGGGTAGCAAAGGAGTGACAAGATGACTGTGTCTGGAGGCATTCATATTGAGTGAAAAGACCCATGCAGGCGAGTTTGGCGAGCGGGACTTCACACAGTCTCGCTATTACTGTCTGAAATGGGAACCCGCTTCCAGGTACATTACTTTTTTCCCTGCCTTTTTTTCTGCAATATACACGTTGGAAATCGTTTGGTTTGAACAAGTTTATTGTTGTTTCGAGTCATTCTAGCTGTACACATCAGCAGTGTAATAGCCCATGTTAATGTTCGCTTTTGTACTGACACTAACGAAACAACTAATGTATTACCCCAACCTGTAAATTTACATTTGTTAATGTGCTGGGTAATTTATTTTATGTAGTGGTATTATGGTTGTATAGTATATGGTAGGCTACATTGTATTGTAGTAATTATATTATTGCTATGTTTAATATTGCCTATATATACAGATCTGTTTCTATTATTTTATTCGTTTTCCCTCTTTCGACATCTTTACTATGGGCCGGTTTCACAGACAAGGCTTAAGCCTAGTCCTAGACTAAAAAACATCTTCAATGGAGATTTTACATTGAAAGTGTGATTTAGTCCAGGACTAGGCTTAAACCTTGTCTCTGAAACCGGCCCTATATGTTTTTGTAGTGATGTTACTACCTATACAAATTGATCGGGAGTTCCTCGAGTGAAAATAGGGTCAATGGGAATAGGCCTACACTCGCGGAAGACTAACGAAGATATGGTGAGCCTGCAGTTTGCCTCAATTGGGGACGCAAACATAGGCAATGTTTATGTTCTTTTTGACTATGTTGTATTGTTATCTAGGGTAATCTGGGATTTTGTTTGGGTTATTAGGGTATTGGGTGTGTGCATCCCTGGTCATTTTTGCAGTTTTAATTGTTTGTTTTCAACATTTTACTATACATTTATAAGTGGAGGTACCTTTTTACTTGCTATACATGTTTTTTCCAGTAAGTGCTGGGCACATATATTTCTTCATAAGTATTACCAACAAATTTCATAGATTATGAACAGGACACAGAATAGTAGTCAGACTGCAGGGGGGGCGAATACAATATTTATTTCATGGAATGTTAAAGGTTTGAATGGACCTGTTTTAAACGGACCAGAATATTTGCACATCTTAAACTTTTAAAGTGGGAAATTGCTTTCTTACAAGAAACACATTTGATGGTTAGAGATCATAGTAGACTTAAAAAATCAGGGGTTGGCCAAATCTTTCATTCAGACTTTAATTCTAGATCACGTGGCACAGCAATCATAATCCACAAGAAAACACTATTCAAAGCCACTGATATTATATCTGACCCACACGGCCGTTTTATCATTGTCTCAGGGTCCCTCTACCATAAACCTGTAGTTTTGGTCAATGTGTATGCACCCAATTGGGACGACGAGAAATTCATGGAAAAGGTCATTTCATCTATACCTGACCTAAACTCACGCTGCCTTATTTTTGGTGGCGATCTAAACTGCATGATTAATCCTTCCTTAGACCGTTCCAACCCAAAATCAAAGAAACCCTCCAAGATGGCTAAAATGTTATCAGCGTTCATGGACCAAATTGGATGTGTCGATCCATGGCGCTTCCAATTCCCTCATGATAAAACATTCTCTTTTTTTCCCACACGTCCACCATTCGTATAGCAGAATTGATTACTTCTTTATAGACAGAACATTACTTCCCTTTGTCAAAAATGTAGAATATTCAACCATAATTGAATCTGACCATGCCCCAGTACTATTGGATCTGTCCTTCCCACTTAACTACTCTGACCGCGCTCCATGGAGACTTGATACCACACTACTAACAGATAAAGAATTCTGCCAAATGATTTCAACTGCCATAGACAATTTCTTGGAAACCAATAGGGAGGACACTGTGTCTCCCTCCCTGCTCTGGCAGACCCTTAAAGTAGTAATAAGGGGGGACATTATTGCATACACATCTAGGTTGAACAAAGCTAGGAGGCAAGAACAGGAGCAACTTCTCAACTCAATGATTGACATAGATCATCAATACTCTGCCTCTCCCACTCCGGAGCTTTACAAAACTAAGCTGAATCTCAAAGCCAAATACGAGTTATTATCATCCGATAAGACAGAACGTATGTTGCTGAAATCACGAGGCGTTGTTTATGAGCATGGGGAAAAGGCTGGTAGAATGTTAGCGCATCAATTAAAATGTAAATCCTCTGACCAACAGATCCCACAAATTAAAAGAGAAAATGAGGAGCTTACAACTGACCCCCTCGAAATCAATGAAACGTTTAGGGCATTTTTATTCCAAATTGTACACTTCTGAGGCACCCAATGATGATACCAATATGCAACATTTCTTCACAAATTTAAATGCCCCTGTTATTAACCCTGTTCGTAAAGCAGAACTAGAACTACCCTTCCAAGACACTGACATTTATAATGCAATCACAGCTATGCAAAGTAGTAAGGCCCCGGGCCCTGATGGATACCCCATCGAATTCTACAAAAAATTCTCAACCAAATTAACTCCCCTCATCTTAGAAATGTTCAATGACTCAATGGATAATGGGGCCCTGCCACAGACACTAACAGAGGCATTCATAACCCTTTTACCGAAACCAGGGAAAGACAGAACAGAGTGTGGTTCACATCGCCCCATCTCGCTGCTCAACAGCGATGTCAAGATATTAGCTAAAGCACTCGCCCGGCGTCTAGAGTCCGTCACAGACGAGGTGATCTCCCCTGATCAAACTGGCTTCATGTTGGGCCGCCACTCATTCTCTAACATCCGAAACCTTCTAAATGTCATACATTCTCCTAGGGATGCTCCGATCTGGATTTTTGGGGCCGATACCGATCACCGATTTTTTTCCTCAAGATCAACCGATACCGATACCGATACCGATTTTAAAAAAAATACATAACTGTAGGCCTACTGACTGGATAGCCTACATATTTTTTGCTTTTTAGACAAAAGTTTTGATCCATTAGGCACCAAGCAAACGCAGACCCATTTTTATGGCATAGTAAAGGTCTGGCCTATCACCCAGTTAGGGCCTGAAGCCCAAGTCAGTCGATATGGCTGTATAAAAGACATCATAAACGTGGCCTTCATGGTTTACATACTGTTACGTCCTCCTATGTTTTCTGTTCAGTTATCTGTCTTCCCAGGAAAAAAAAAAAAAAAAAAAAATCGGTTTTTGCGATCGGCCATTTTTGCCGATCACCGATCGAGTCATTTGGAGTGAAATCGGCCGATTTAAATCGGTGGCCGATAAATCGGAGCATCCCTACATTCTCCTACGTCCGAGGAGGTACCTGAGGTGGTTATCTCCCTGGATGCTGAGAAGGCTTTTGACAGAGTGGAGTGGGCGTACTTATTTGAATGTCTGAAAGCTTTTGGCTTTGGACCCACTTTTATTGCATGGATCAGACTACTATACTCATCTCCTAAGGCATCGGTAGTTACGAACGGGAAACGCTACACATTTTTCTCATTGTCGAGAGAGACACGCCAGTGGTGCCCACTGAGCCCACTCCTATTCTCATTCACCATCGAACCTCTGTCTATCATGTTAAAATCTTCTCCAATAATAAATGGAATTTCTAGATGGGGAAAGGAACACAAGGTGGCGCTATATGCCGACGACTTACTGTTGTATGTATCTGACCCGGTGCAATGCATTTCCCATATAGTTCAGATGCTGCATAGATTTGGTAGCTTTTCGGGATACAAGATCAACCTCACTAAGAGCGAATGTTTTCCAGTGAACAACCTAGCTCTCGCAATCCCACAATGTGACTTGCCCTTCCATTTGTCTAAATCTGGCTTCAAATATTTGGGAATTAATATTACACGGTCCTTCTCTAAACTACATCAAAAAAACTTCACGCCCCTCGTTAATAAATTAAAAGATGATTTACAGAAATGGAGGTCCATTAATTTATCACTGGCAGGGAAGATCAACTGTATTAAGATGAACGTTCTACCCCGATTCCTCTACCTTTTTCAATGTCTCCCTATATTCCTCCCAAAGTCCTTCTTCTCGTCCATAGATAAGTCCATATCATCTTTCATTTGGGGGGGTAAAGTCCCTAGAATACAGAAAATACTTCTACAGCGACATCGGTCCCAGGGCGGACTGGGCCTACCAAATTTGCTTTATTATCACTGGGCTGCCAATATTCAGAAAATCATATACTGGGTCCATTCACCACAGCCGTCTTGGTGCGAAATAGAAAATGAGTCATGTCTTTCAACATCCCTCTCCGCCTTGATTACCTCCAAACTCCCTCTATCTGCCCCACACTACACCTCTAACCCTGTTGTTGTTAATACATTACGAATATGGTCACAATTTCTACGCCACTTTGGTTTAAAAGATTTCTCCAACCTAGCCCCTATCTGCAATAACCACCTTTTTGTCCCCGCCAGAATAGACAATGCTTTCGCCTTATGTAAAAGACTCGGTCTCTCCAAATGTAAAGATCTCTATACTGAGGGCGTCTTCTCGACCTCTTCTCGACCTCTCGTGTTTTGTGAAAAAACTAACCAAAACTGAAAAGTATTATTTTTGTATATCTGTAACATCTCAATAAAAAGAAAGTAAAAAAAAAATCCATGTTGCTCACCATTAACTACTTCTGTAAATCCACACTGTCAATTGTTGAAAATCAATCTTAGTCAACTAACACAGCTTGTTTTGTGAGCCTGCTAACAATGTAAAGTAGTGTACTAGTTAACTAGGTAGCAGTGGGGATTACTCACCGAATCCATTGCATTGTTGGCTTGACTAGCGAGTGTGTCATTGATTTTCTGAATGACAGTCTGAACTAGTTGATTGGTTGCCGATCTTACACGTACATGTATGTGGGTGTATGGTAACATACACATAACATAACATGTTATTGCAACCTGGTCTCACACGGAAGCCGTCAGTATTCGACGTCTGTCGTTCGTCTCCAAACGTCGAATTCCGACGAGAAAACGAGCTCTGAAAGCGCAGGGGTGCGCGTGATATGTGCGCCTGTCGGGCTGCACGCCACATTTTGAGATACAAGCGCTTCAACGTTCATTCATTTGGAACTGCGAGAATGAGTAACATTAGCCCGATTGCACTTGCATTAATAAAGCGTTAATATATTTATTCTTTAAACAAACAAATCTGGGGGAGTGGTCGGAGTTAACGAGATATTGTTCCAATCCATTACCTGGCCATTCAAGTTTGCATTGCCTAGCGTGTAGGCCCGTGAGAAATTGAGAGCATATAAATCACTAGATGCCTACAACTACGCAATCTGTGGTCATGTACAGTACATCAAATACCATGACATAGATTCTAAATAAGAACAATATTCCATTTGCTTACAGATTCCGGGGTGGTGTTATTTGCCGATGTCCGTGTGAGTCGTCCGCGAATACATGCGTCTTCCTGTTTGCTGGATTATTTGTTCATTTGCTTTAATGAAATGACAATAATTAAACAAGTCCTGAGCAGGGCGAACGCAGGTGTAAACATTAGAACAGTCTATCTATTTCCTCTTCCGGTGCGTGCACGGCACGTGCTACCCCAGGCCACCCCCTGGACACGCCCATGGCTGCACTTGCATTAATTAGTTAGGCCACATCATTAGTTAGGCCACATCATTTTGAGATACAACCAACGGAGAACAGATTTTAATAGGCCACATTTTGAGATACAACCAACGGAGAACAGATTTTAATAGGCCACATTTTGAGATACAACCAACGGAGAACAGATTTTAATAACAACAGCAGAAACAATTGTCATCTTCACTGTTTTATTCGCTGTCAATAGGCCTATCAAACTAGGCTATTTTACAACCCGACGGCAGTGCGCTTCAACGTTCATTCATTTGGAACTGCGAGAATGAGTAACGTTAGCCCGATTGCACTTGCATTAATTATAGGCTACATTTTGAGACCGGTCGGATCTATTCATACAACAAGGGACACAGCACTTTGCCGTTTTCCCCATATTGTCAGGGTATTTGAGCCTCGGAAAAGCGCTATATAAATATAATTTATTTATCAAAGTGGGTGTGGCTTAGACAGTTAGGGGGAGTGGCTTGTATCAAAGTGGGTGTGGCCTGTCGGTGGGGCCGAGCCGAGTCGGAAAATATCTGAACCGTGTCTGTGGCACCTACGGTTGCGACGCTAAAGTCCTTTAACCTTTAATGTCACACTAGACTAGGCCCAAAAGCCTGAATTAAAGTGCTGGGGTACGTTTGGGCCCAGGGAACGGGCTGCGAAAGAGTCACACTCACCAAACTTGACACACTCCTTCCCCTTCATGGGACATTGTAGGCCTCTATTTTAGCCCTACCCCTCTGTGTTGTGCGTTAGGCATGTGTAGGGCAGGTTGTATCCCAGTTCTTGTTCTCATGTAGGGGGTAGGGCCAAGTGGTAGGGCTACATAGCCCTCCAAACAGATGTTTTTTCCAGCCTGATGACCTGAGGTCAGGGCCACACGTGTGTCATCAATCCCGGAGGGACGGTCGCCAACAGGGCGCCCTCTACTCTCTGGGTTTGGCTGTTGTCGTCCATGACAAGTGCCACCCACCATGTTGTTGTCAGTAATGGTCTTGGGGACGTTTTCCCAGCTCACCTGTGCATATAGGGTTAGGGTTAGATTTAGGTGTGGGCTGTTGACAGTGGTCCTCATCATTTATCTCGACCGACCCTTTGGAAACTGATGGACTTCTAAGGTCATGTTCTCACATGAAGGTCTGAATCATGACCCGGAGCAAGTGGATGAGATTGCAACATTGTTGCATAAATGATTTCTCTGATTTGCGTTCTCACAGCCCTTTATGTAAACGAAGTAACATACGCAATCGAAGCAACAGACGTGGTAGTTGATTGGTCAGAAAACCCGCTCTTATCCAGATCCAAACGCATGCGCTGTTGTTTTCCTGTGGATAGCCTCGATGCGTCGTTTCTAATCAGAGCGAAACCACCCTTTTCAAGCAGAGCATGCGTCAGTTTTTTGCTCCGGGACTGTCTTCGAATGCACGTTCTCACAGCTCCAAACGACGCAGAGCAAAGCTAATTTTATCCTAAACTCCGATTCCAAGTGAAGCAAATGTTCTAGTGAGAACACACCCGTAGAGCAGGTCTGGTACTCGGGCGGTAAGGAGGCCTACCTCTCATAGCCAGCATGACAAGACACACAAAGAGACACACAGTGTGAGAGAGACACACAAAGAGTGAGAGAGAGACATACACAGTGAGAGAGACAGACAGACACAGAGTGAGAGAGAGAGACAACACAGAGAGAGACACACAAAGGGTGAGAGAGACACACTCACAGAGAGAGACACACAGAGTGTGTGAGAGAGACACATACATAGAGAGAGACACACAGAGTGAGAGAGAGAGACAGAGAGAGACACACAGAGTGAGAGAGACAGACAGAGAGTGAGAGAGACACAGAGGCAGAGAGTCACACAGAGAGAGAGAGAGAGAGAGAAAGAGAGAGACACACACACACACAGAGTGAGAGAGACAGAGAGAGACAGAGTGAGAGACTAGACACACACAGAGACAGAGACACACACACACAAAGAGAGACACAGAGTGAGAGACTTGAGAGACAGAGGCAGAGAGTCAAACAGAGAGAGACAAGACACACAAAGAGACACAGAGAAAGAGACACAGAGTCAGCGAGAGAGAGACACACACAGAGAGACACACACACACACACACACACACACAGTTAAAGACAGACACAGAGTGAGAGAGAGACTAGACTAGACACACATACAGAGAGAGAGAGACTAGACAGACACAGAATGAGAGACACCAAGAGACAGAGAGAGAGACACCAAGAGACAGAGAGAGAGACACACAGAGTGAGAGACAGAGAGAGACACACACACAGACACAGAGTCAGAGAGAGAGACACACACAGTGAGAGAGACAGACACAGAGTGAGAGAGAGACTAGACAGAGAGACACACACAGACACAGAGTGAGAGAGAGAGACACACAGAGAGAGACAGAGACAGAGAGACACACACAGACAGAGAGACACACGGTGAGAGAGACAGACACAGAGTGAGAGAGAGTGAGAGACAGAGAGACACATACAGAGAGAGAAAGACACACACAGTCACAGAGAGACACACAGAGCCAGAGAGAGAGACACACAGAGAGACATACAGTGAGAGAGACAGAGAGACACATACAGACACAGTCAGAGAGAGAGACAAACACAGAGAGACACACACAGAGAGACAGAGAGAGAGAGACACAGAGTGAGGGAGACGAGACACAGAGAGAGAGACACACAGAGTGAGAGAGACAGAGGGACACATACAGAGAGAGAAAGACACAGACAGAGTCACAGAGAGAGACACACACACACACAGAGTGAGAGACAGAGAGAGAGACGAGACACATACAGACACAGTCAGAGAGAGACACACACAGAGATACAGAGAGACACACACACACACACACACACACACACACACACACACTCATAGAGTGAGAGAGACACACAGAGAGAGAGAGAGACTAGAGACACACAGAGAGACACAGGCACAGAGTGAGAGACACACACACAGAGAAACAGAGAGACACACACAGAGAGACACAGACAACAGAGAGAGAGAGACACAGAGAGTGAGTGATTAGCAGTGTTCAAGTGAGATCACTATGAAAATAAGAGTGTCAGGTCACTTTTAGTCAAAAGTGCTAATTTTTCCCATTGAATTTTAAAAATATATTTATTTACATACATACATAGTAATATGTTTTCGCAAACCTTCAATTCGATGTAATAGTGTGAAGAAGTCGTGGCTCAATGGTTAAGACCTTCATCCCCAATATCTGGGGTTCAAGCCCAGCTGGGGCCAGAGAGGTAAGTGGTTGAAATGTGAAATGTAATGTGTGAGTGACATGTAAGGTGAGACAGAGAGAGACACACACACACACACACACACACACACACACACACACACAGAGAGAGAGAGAGTAGACACACACAGAGACAGAGAGAGAGACACACACAGAGAGAGAGAAAGACAGAGGCAAACACACACAGAGTGAGACACAGAGAGACACCCAGAGAGAGAGAGAGAGAGAGAGAGACTGTTACGCCCCCTGGTGACTAGGGGTAGCAGAGCGCAACATAAAGCCACAAAACAGCCAAGTGAGGGTGCAGTCACACAAAACCCAGACTCAAAATGCAATAAATGAATATTTATTAATAAAGCAACACAGGGAACAGAGAGGACTAACAGTGGCACCAAATAAAAGCGATAATCCAAAAAATATCCCACCCCCCCCTTGCAGGTGCTAAGCACCTCAAAGTACAGTGGGTGGTGCTCACTCTAAACTGGGGTGCTAGACAGCAGGTAAATCCTACGTGTATGTAAGATGTAAACCCAGGGTCTCAACTAGTCATCTGCCCCTGTGTGCACAAATAAACACAAAAGGTTAACAAACAGAATACAAAACATGACTTGAAATATCATCAGATCATAAAGTACAAAAGTAATATAATCAGTGGAAGCTTTCACGTGTTAATTATACACATCTTACTTAACAAAACTAACAAGAAAGAAACCAACGAAAACAAATGCTCTACCCACCAGAGCCCTGCCACAGCTCAAATAGATGAGAACAAGAACCAAGAACACAGAAGTATTTATGGTGAGGAACAGGTTGATTAATGACCAGGAACAGGTGTGAATGATGGGACCAAGCATGCATCTGAGAATATAGGAGAATGACAACAGCAGGGGGAGACAAAAACACAACACGCAACACAATACACAGAACACCAACACTGTACGTAACAGAGACACACAGACAGAGTCAGAGAGAGACACACAGAGAGAGACACAGACACAGAGAGAGAGTGTGACAGAGACACACACACAGACATAGAGAGACACAGACACAGAGAGAGTGACACAGACTCAGAGACAGAGGCAGAGAGACACACACAGAGTGAGAGAGAGAGACACACACAGAGTCAGAGAGAGACACAAAGAGAGTGACCCCCACACACACACACACACACACACACACACACAGAGACACAGACAGAGTGAGAGAGAGAGAGACAGAGAGAGAGAGACACACACACACACACACACACACACACACACACAGCAGTGTCCAAGTGAGATCACTATGAAAACAAGAGTGTCAGGTTAGTTTTAGTTTGAGTCAAAAGAGAGAGAGATTTTTTCTGAAGGCAACGACTACAGCTAACCGTCGGCCTTGGGCTCCCAGCGTGCTGGTTCTAGCGCACCACAAATGGACACATGACAAATGAGTGTATTTAACAGAGGAAACGACTATCAATTTTTCCAAATAACCTCAGTTTGTTTTTGGAGCTGTAAAAACATACTTAGAACCCCCCGAGTCATTTTACCTTGGTGACCACAGAGAGTCTCAGCACAGCATAGTTAGAGTCGGTGGCACCGGGGGACTTTGCCTCGATGGTTCAGGGTAACTTTAACTAACTTTGCCTTTTAGCAGACGCTTTTAATCCAAAGCGATTTACAATTACGAATTACAGGGACATTCCCCCTGGAGTAACTGAGGGCTAAGTGCCTTACTCAAGGGCACACTCGTAGTGGTGTGGTTTCAGGCGGGATTTGAACTCACAACCTTCCGATCACAAGTCCAACTCACTATCCACTAGACTAGACCACCACTACCCCAGGGTGACGTCCGTGCCTGAGGGGGGGTTGGCATGCACATGTACAAAAGCGAAAACAATCACACAGCAGAGCAGGTTTGAACCCTCAACCTTCTGTCTACAAGTCAAACATCTTACTGAAGAGCCACAGCTACTAAATTTAAATTGTATTCTATTTATGTTTTAGATATTGAGAGATGACGATTAAGAGGAGTGCTGGAGGTCTGGTTCACGCTTTAGATTTAAAATAGGTTAGGCTTTATGGGGAATACAGAATAACATGTCACAATTGTCTCTATCTCTACCTTTGGGATGATATTACTGTAGATTACTTTCTAGCTGGCCACTGGCCAGTGTTGACTGAACCCGACCAATGGATTGTAGGTGTTTGAAAATCAAGAACAGGTGTGTATGTGATAATGAAACTATTCATTATCAGGTGTGTTTGCTTGCCTCCATTGCTCCCAACCTATCCAGATTAATCCAACCTACTGCTACATTCACCAGGATAGAAACAGTTAGCCAGATGAGTTCTATGATAGTTCTATGAAATTCAACCGTTCTTCCTGTTCTAAAATGCTAATTGTATTCCTGCTATATTCATGGAACAAAACTTATGTCACCCCATTATTCTATCCAGATTGTTTGAGAGGTCTAGTTTCCTCCTTGTAGCTACAGTATCAGTGTACCCAGGTGGCAGGTTGCAGGTCATAATGTTGTCCAGAAGAGGGCGCTAATGATCCCACTGCTTTGGAGTGGAATGTTACTGTGCTGCTACACAGCTGGATAAATTCATCAATAATAGGAGGCCTTTCAGATACATTCCTCACTCTCTCATCCAGCAAGGACACGGTCATCCAGTAAGAGATAAGCACCTCTGCTATTCCTACACGGATTACTGCTAGACAAAACAATTACAACTATCCCTCAGCACATCCTGTACGTAAATCAAGGCTAATAACTGTTACCTGTGAGACAACTGTGTATCCAAACTGTGATGCAAAGTTCATGCAGCTGAAATTAGCTCTTTTTAATGTCAGGGCTTTGAAAAAGAAATCATTCTTCACATTTTTAAATTTTCTTGTTAGTCAGTGTGCCAACCACAATATCAATATTAATTATGACTCGACATCAAACCAAACCAAACAGACCAACAGATCTGCAATTTTATTCCACAACATGAACAACAATTTTCAGCAAAGAGCTATGTATGCAAAGCCATGTATGCTAAATAAACCTAAAAATGTAACTAACTGAAACTTGAACAAAATTACCAACATAACATCTAAGACAACTAAACTTTGTGATGCGTAGCACAACTTTAAGCAAATTGGAGCGCTCAATTTCTACCAAAGTTGCTAACTGCGCTCCCTATGGTTATCATTTTAATAAGTAGGCCTAACTGGAGGGTGATTATACAAGGGTCTTACTTGTATGAATTATAATTTATATTTATATAATTATTTGGTTGTTACTTACATTTTATTCTTTTATTCCAACCACAACAAACATATTTTTTTGGGGGGTTGCAAAGAGCTATGTATGCAAAGCCATGTAAACAGTCCTAACAATCAATGTCGTGATCCCTGGCCCTGTTTTCCTTTGCTCAACTCCATTATCTGGGGGTGGTACTTGGTCACTTTAAGTTGCACACAATTAATGCAACCGCTCCCCTCTGTTTCCCGACCATGGCAGGGGCACCATCTGTTGTCACTGCAAAAATCCTGCTAATGTCAATCCCTCGCTCCACAAAATGCTCGATAAGAACTTTAGCGATGTCCTCACCTTTTGTTGTTTCTGGCATTGGTTTTAGGCAGCAGAGCACCTCCCTTACAGCAGAATCACAGTATCTTGCTATGACAGCCAGACGTGGCATGTCATTCACATCTACGCTCTCATCAAGTGCGAGGCTAAACACCGTCGCATCTTTCAAACCAGCGGTCTGCTGCGCTTTCACGTTTTCTGCCATTTCTCCTATTCTTCGTTCCACACTTCTGTCTGACACTGGGATGTCTTTTATTCTTGATTTTATTGTGTCTTTGTTTGATAAGCCTTCAAACAAAACATCTGAGCTACAGAGGAAAGCCTCCTTAATATATTCTCCATCAGTGAATGGCTTTCCACGTTTCGCAATGCAATGAGCAATGCGAAAGCTTGCTTCAGTTGCGTGATTTTTAGCAGTGGCAAATGCTTTAAAGGTGCTGGCCTGCTTCCCATACCTTGACACAGCACGTCTTATTGATTCGGCCTTGTCTGCTTCATCCTTGAACGACTTGAGTTATATTGATACAAGTATCGAATCGAATTCAGAATTTTACTTTGAAAATTGGCGCCAGAATACGGCTCTCGTGGAGTGGATGAGACTAGGGCTGCATTCGTAAATTCGCCCTGAGAGCGCCGGAGCGTCCCCGAGACTGCCTCTAGTCCAGTCATGTCAAAGTCAAATACACAGGGGGCCAACATTTAAAAATGGTACAAGTGGAGGGCCGGGCTGGTTCAATGTTTATTAAAACTCGCAATTATTGCACATATTGAACCAATACCAATAACACAGCCTATATTGCACTTAACATTAATCATTACATTAAATTAAGTAAAACATAAATAAAATCAGTTGCAATATTTTCTCAAGGCTCTTTCAGTAATACATTGAAAACGTTTTATTTTTTATTTTTTTTAACAGGTAAACAGCTAAATGTAATTTTCATTCAAAGCTCAATGGCAAGATAAATGCAAAAATGAAACAGCATGCATTAAAAACAAATCAGTGTGCTGCTCCGATCCTCACCAATGACTGTCTTCTATAATAAAATTAGAAAAGTTAGTGCAAACTTGCAAAAGTGCAAAACAGTTGCATTAATTTCTTAGGCAACATGTCCCTGGGTCCATTCAACTGGAGAAAAAAATAATAATTCCCTTCAAAGAAATATCAAGTCCAAGTCCTTTCTGCTCACTTGTCTGAGGCTGAGCCCGATACTTGGTGTCTCATCTTGAGTACAAGTTCATTAATGTTTGGGGTCAGGCTCTGAGCTGAGGAAATCCTCAGGATTGAGTTCAGATGTTCATCACTAAGACGACTCCTATGTGATGTTTTGTTTAGTTTCATCAACGAAAACAGTAGTTCACACACGTATGTGCTGCCAAACATAGACGGCGTGCGAGCAACTTGGGTGCGCAGCTCAGGCATTGTGTCGGGGATGAAACGCGCAAACTCAGCAGCGCCACGGACTCATATTTTGCCTTCAATGTGTCATTACACTGGAGCTCAATCAGCGCTGTTACGAGAGTTGACCTGCAGGTGGCACCACCTGCAGTGAGTGTTACTTACCAGTGAGCTTGTTGAGCTTGTTGATTCATTCATTACTATGCTAGCACAGACATAAGATGTACGTTCTGTATTGTCCTTGAACTGAGAGTAAAGACGTTGATTATAACCGTATCCGCATGATCATTTTAACATGGTGTCAGAACTGGACTCAGCGGCAAACGACAGAAGAAGGGAATAACATACCCAAAGACGAAAAAACATTCTGATAACTATCGTTACTGCTGAGACGGACCGCGCTAGCTATCACGAACGCAATGGCTGAAGCTAAAGCTATTTACCCGGCGATTCCAGTGCCGGAACGGATGGACATGAAAGGGGATGCATATAGCAACTGGACATTCTTTAGAGCACAGTGGGAAAACTACGAGATTGCAACTGGGCTGGATAAAAAGGATGACAAGATCCGCATAGCTACCCTACTAACCATAATAGGTAAGGAATGCCACATGCTGCAACGGCACCTTCACATGACAGAAGCAGACAGACTCAAACCTGACAAGATTCTAGATGCACTTGAACAGCATTTCGAACCATCCAGGAATGTGATTTATGAACGGTATATATTCAATAGCACCCAACAGAGCCAGAGTGAGTCAGTAGACCAATATGTTGCAAACTTAACACTGGAGGCGCGACGTTTTTTTACCTACTAAAGCGCGACGAGGTGTGGAATGACCACTAATCACAATGGGGGTGTGTGTACTGACCCACAAAAATCGCTGGATGGCGATGTCACGCAAGAAGCGTGAACACGCAACAGCAACACACCACGGGGGAAACCCGATCTCTTTGTTCATTGATCGGAGAGCCATCAAGTCAAGTCAAGTCAACTTTATTTGTATAGCACCTTACGTACAGCAATGCTGAGCCAAAGTGCTTCACAGTAAAAATAGATAAAATGCAGGAAACAAGCAAGCACAATGCACACAACACAATGCAACACAAAACATGGCAAAATCAAACGAGAAGACAAAAAGGACCAAAACAATAAAACAATAAGTTTTACACAAAGTCTGTTTATTTGTCGTGAACTTCACGCCGGCCCTAACATCAGCAGACAATCGAGCTGTGTGGACCAGGTATCTGTATTTTCACACAATGACAAACATGTGATGCGTTTTATATTATATTCTTTGAACAACAGAACGGGACAGCCGCCAGAAACTGCCATAATATACCATACATATATCTGCCATATATTGTACCTCCGTTTTATATTGAGAAATATGATGATAAATACATATAGGGCGGAGCTATGATATGTGGTGTGTGGTTAGATATTTTCATGTAGCACTGTGACTGTGCCTATCTGTGGATTATTATTTATAAATAGTGGTCTCCTGAGAGGAGCGACTTGAAGGAGGAGAAAATGGTTACAGAAACACACCGTTGGGACGTGGTGGAGCGGGGGAAACCCGATGTCTTTGTTCATTGATCGGAAACGATCGAGAGCTATCAACCCTCCCCATCAACATCAAGTGATTGTAACTCAGAAGTTTTGTAACTTAGAAACGAGTTGTCGAGCGGACATGCCACATATCATCCCCGTACCTCCATCCCACATGTATTCATCATCATATTTTTCAATATATGTTGTATTGTCTGAACGAACATTTATTTCACCATATTACGTGACTTATGCACCTTAGGTTTTTGTGAACGGGACGATCGGAAAGAGATTAGTTTACCACGAAACAAGGAATGCAAAATCAAAAAAACAACGCATTACATTGGCCGTCCTATTGAGATGATAACTGTTTACAGATTGAACTCATTATCACTATTAGGCTACCGAGTCTCGATCTCAAATGGCATTCAATTGTCAGGATTCATCTTTGATAAACAATGGCCTACTAATCAATCGTTGATGATTACATAATCAAATGTAGCCCGCAGCGCAGAGCGATTGAGTACACATTTCACGGCAAGAGAATTCCGATTTGTGGCAAACACCCAACAATTGTTCGTTCACTAAACATTATAACATGAACACAGTGAGGATTCAAACAAACAAAATAATTAATACACATCATTTCATTTATAATGTGCAGTAAACAAACAAAATAATGTATACTCTCTGCAATTGGCTAATGGTGCCAAAATCAACTATCCAAATATGAATCTGCGTATATCTATGTACAACCTTGTTGTAGCCTATTATTATCATGGTCGACATGAGAATTGTTGGCTACTTCATATCACAACTGAACATTCATATAGCCTATTGCATTATTTGAAAATTGACAGCGCTGTACATAGTGTCATTCAATGCACAAGCACGTAATTTCAAACGATTTTGGTCGACAGCGAAATACATGATCAATATCTTATTATCAATTGTCAATATACTCTCTCCCTTCTTCTCCTTACTTTCCTGTCTGTTTTCACTATATCTGGGACTGCCCCACTCAGAAATATCCGTTCGTTATATCGTTGATTCTGGTGGGGGATGGTTTGAAGGGCTTGTTGGAGGCATCCTTTGTGTGGTGATCGGAAACGATCAGAAAGAGATCATTGAGAATAAGATGACCCTCCCCCATGCATCAACCATCAATTGTCAGGATTCATCTGTGATAAACAATTGCCTACTAAACCAAGTCTTGCATGGCATTGTTGCATCCTCTCAAATACAGTGCATAGGCCTGTAGTGACTTTCCATCTTCAGCCTTTATGCTTGGCCAGTTCAAGGCTTTTTCCATGTAGGCACTGGTTATCTTGATTTCATTTCCAAAGTTCTTTTCAAGTAGCTTCTTAGCTTCAGCATAGCCTCTGTCTGGTTGCATATGCATGCAGCTACGCACCAAGTCTCGTGACTGTCCAGTGGTGTACTGTTCCAGGAAATAAAGCCTGTCTGGATTGCTACTTGTCTTGTCCTACAATGTTCAAAAGCACGCATAAAGGGTAGGAAATTCATTGGGTCTCCATCAAATGTATTCATTTCCCTCACAGGAAGTAAAGCAAGTTTCTGCTGAGTAAGAAGGATATCAGCGATGTCATGTTTTTGCTCTACATTGGACATGGTGTCTTGATTGATAAGATTATCCATTGTTGACTGATTATTCATTGTTGACATTTGATCATGTTCTCTTTTACTGTGCAATGTGTTAGTAGGCTTTGGATGCTGCCTTTGAATAACAACCTTTTGAAGTGGGGTTTTAGGCACTGTTCCTATATTAGCATATTCAACCGGTGATTGTTCAAGATTCATAGACACAGATTGTCCCTTTTGCATATCATCATAATAGGCATTCGTGTCATCATGTTCTTTACACATTACATAACCAAGATTTATTTTGCAATCACAACAATGTCAACACAATCACAACAGAATCTTATTTAATCCAATCAGGTTGTATATATAATCTATATATATAATCTATATATTGGTTTCAATATACCTCCATAGCAGTCTACGGTCTAATTTAGCTATATCTATAATTACATTATGAGAACATCAGTATTTTTACGCCTTTGGTTGTATTGTCTGAACGAACATTGATTGGGAGACATACTGTACAGTTTATCATTTTCATAACTGTCTGCACATATACATATCTTATTTTGATTGTTATTGTAGCCTATATATAAACACAAATATCAGTCTTATGCACTGTGTCTCATTCAGCACTGAAGCCTGAATTTGAGCACAGTGTGTGCCCCCTTGCTACCTCTGCTGATATAAAAGAGAATTGCAGGCTTGGAGAAAAAGATAGCAGCCACAAATACACAGACACACACAGAAATACTGCTAAAATGCTTTATACTAACTCGATTTTGAAAATGTAAAAATGCTGGGTGGTAGAACGCACATATCTAGGAAAAGTCATGAAAGGAGGGTCCTGAAATGTGATCGAGTGCAAAGGTAGAATTTTTTTTGTACTCACTGGTGCTGTTTAACACCTCACGGCTGATTAAGTGTTGGAAGCTAGCACATACATGTAACTTTGGCGAGCTGAATGAAGAAATGATACGTGACAGGCTTGTCATTGGGACAAAAGACATTAGCGCACGCACGCGCATGCTGAGAGAAGCTAAACTCACCCTAGCGGCAGCCGTAGACACGTGCAGGGCAAGCGAACAAGCACAGATACAAAACAAAAGAATGAGCGGAGGTGAGCAGGAGACTGTGAGTTATGCTTCAAGAGAAAGACGTTCAGAGGGGCGTGGCTTCACTCGACACAAGCCGACAGAACCTCCAAGCACCACAAGTAGAGAAAGGAAACCAGGAGTCACATGCCACTACTGTGGGTCTACACATGAACGTCTGAAATGCCCAGCATATGGAACCATTTGCAAAACCTGTGGCAAGAAAAACCATTTTGCTAAGGTATGCAAACAAGCACAAAACAAACGTCATGTTAACGTAATGCAGGATGCATACAATGAGCCAGATAGTGAATCACCAGATGAAATGTGGTACATTTCACATGTACTCGGGAACACTCGGGAACACTCGGGAATTGACGGCGATGTTTCGGCCTCCACTGTGACTGTGCTGCTGCTGCTCATGACGAGTACTGAAGTGAAGAGAAGACGCGGGGTCGCGCTCGCTCGCGGGCACTCGGTACGCGCCAATGCATCTTGGGACTTGTAGTATTATGGTGCTGCGGGCACATAATACTGCGGGCCGGTTTTAATAGTAATTAAATATCATCCCGCGGGCAAGAGAGAACTCATTCACGGGCCTGATCCTACTTGGTCCCATTGTGACATTGAACCCAGTGTGCGCGAATTTACGAACGCGGCCAACATAAAAAAACAAAAAAAACATTCTCCCATTCTCGCACTTATTGATTAGCTGTCGCGTGCCACTGCTGGCACGCGTGCCATAGGTTGCCGACCCCTGCCCTAGAGTGTTATTCTCTACTATTGACAAGCTCATCAACACTACCCCCCCCCCCCCCTCCGCAGCCATCAGCAACAAAATGTGAAGAGCTTGTGTGACGGGGTGTATCTTTGCATGAATCACTCTCAGCTGGATGGCTCACGTTCATTTATTCTGTAGAAAACAGTGCATCAAATTCTGGACACGGGACTTGCAGGGTCATCGAGCTAAATTTCATCAGTGGTTAAGAATGAACTGAGACATATAGTAGTCACTCACACTACACAAATTATAACAATAATATAAAACAAAAATACAAAATGTGTAGACTACATAAATCTTCACTTGTGTGATCATATAGTGGTATTCATTTAACAACAACAACAAGAAATCATAACATCCAAATGCATGGAAAAACCACGCACTTGGGATACGCATGCGCACCACGTGCAACAATGGCTGCAACCTGACTGCTAGGTAAGCCGCGAGCGTGGTGCAAACTAGCGAGGTGGAAGACCCAACCTCATACAATACGGTCTACTAACAGAACAACAGACATATAATAACACAACAATAATAATATTACCTGTAGAAAACAGTGCATCAATTTCTGGACACGGGACTTGCAGGGTCATCAAGCTAAATTCTAAAATGATGTTACACGAACATTCACGTTAGCGCCATCAATGTTAACAACTTAAAACTCACATTACTAACTTGTGATATGTTCCAAACTAAAATACTATAAACAGGGAAACTCAAAACAGCTATCTTGATCATTAAACATTCCAATAAAATATAGGCACATTAATAATCTCTTAAAATATATACGATCTCAGACCCTGCAGAAAACATGACCTTACCGCATCAGTGGTTAAGAATGAACTGAGGGAGATCACGTTACATCCCGTGCTATTGCACTGTCCAGCTGTATTTACACGGCATCCGGGTCACGGATACACCCCGGATATACCCCTACGGATACACCACGTCATTAAACCCCTAGAGGGCGCAGTTTAGCTCTATTTTAGCTATAATTGAACTTTGAACCTTCTACTCCGTTACATATGCACTGTTCTTTAATAATAAAATAACATATATTAGAGCCAGCATCACCCCTGATGCAAACATAGTCGACCTCAGGAAAACAAAAGCAGCAACTATGAGTGAATTCACCTGTATTACACTACTGGACCTCTGTAACACTGTTTCTAAATCTAATTCCTCCACCTCCTGCCTTGACCCTATACCAACAGCATTCTTCAAGTGGGTGTTTGATAGTGTCTCAAATCATGTGCTGAAGATCATAAATACGTCACTTCAAACAGGCATCTTCCCAGATGCCTACAAAACAGCTGTTGTAAGACCGCTATTAAAGAAACCCAACCTCGACGCCGATGCACTGAAAAACTACAGACCGATATCCAACCTCACATTCATTAGTAAGATACTTGAGAAGGAAGTTTCACTACAAATAAACTCCTTTCTCAAAGAAAATAATGTCATGGAGGAATTTCAATCAGGTTTTAGAACATATCACAGCACTGAAACTGCTCTTACTATAATAGTGAGTGATCTCAGACTAAACTCTGATGCTAATAAGGTCTCAATTCTCGTCTAAGTGCAGCGTTCGATACGATCGACCATGATATCCTAATCAATCGTCTTGAAGAGTTAGTTGGTATTTCTGGCAGCGTGTTAAATTGGTTCAGAACATACATTACAGGGAGAAAGTACTATGTCAAGCTTGGAGATCATGGGCCCTATTATGCACTTCTTAACTTGCCGTCTTAAGTCTTAATTAAGACGCACCGCCAGGTTAAGACCTACCGCCACCCGCTTCATACGCGCTACTGCTATTATGCAGGTGTCGATAGGCGCCCACACATAAGACGTAAAACTCCCGTGCATATATTGCTCATTGTGGGAGTGTTCATATGTTAATGAAGTGCACTAGGCGCCCCTGCTATTATGCGATCTGACTTTGCTCCTAGCGCTAAGAAGTGGTTTGAAAAGTTCTTAAGTTTAGACTTCATGCACGTTTTGAAACACGAGCGCGCCTCCGCGGTTTGCGCATGCATGTGGGCACACATGAACACGCACGTGGCTCCACGGCAAGACGTCAATTACGGTCACAGTATAAATGCTTTATTTCAGAAGGGAGAGGCCAGCGCTGTACAGTATGTTGCCTCCGCATACTGTGCACATACAGTACGAGCATGCCGTGCGTAATATAATGACATCAACATCTGTCATTCCTGCAGTCTTCCAGCGACCCCTCTGTAATACTTCTCAACTCACAAGCGGAGGTATTGCCGTGTTTATTCAGAAAATAATCATGCACGAGCTTGTTACTTTCTTCTGCAGAGAAGCGCGCTGACCTCCTTCTTAGGACTTCCATAATAGCATAGCGCTAATGACTCAACGCAGCCGGTTCTTAAAGGGAATGGCACCTGGCACGCTGATTGGGTTGATTGAGAAGACGCCCAAAACACACCCATGACTAATTTCTTTGCTTAGCGCCGGGTTTTAGGCGCCCACTACCGCACGCATAATAGCAAAGCTATAAAACGCACTTCTAAAAGCTAAAAACGCACTTCTTCAATATAGCCTTCAACTAGCTTATCTGCACCTGCCCACTGCTCATTTGCCAGCTACTGCACTTTAAATGCCCTTTTTAAAATTAATTGTTATTGTATTTTCTTTACCTTTTCTTTTTACTGTTTTTCCCTGCTCTTATATTCACGTACACAGACTGACTAGTTGAAAGAGGTGTGCAAAAGAAAGAAACTGTAATGTTGATACTGCTTCCTTTGTCAATACAACTGGTGATTGACTAGTGGTTGACTAGTGATTGACTGGTGAGTGACTGGTGATTGACTGGTGATTGACTGGTGATTGACTGGTGATTGGCTAGTGATTGACATGTGATTGACATGTGATTGACTAGTGATTGACATGTGATTGACAGGTGATTGACTGGTGATTGGCTAGTGATTGACATGTGATTGACTAGTGATTGACTAGTGATTGGCTGGTGATTGACTGGTGATTGACTAGTGATTGACTAGTGATTGACTAGTGGTTGACTAGTGGTTGACATGTGATTGACTAGTGAGTAGTTGGATTTTTGGTGCAAGGTCTAGCAGAGACTGAGAACGTACACAGAGACTGGGAACGTACACAGAGACTGAGAACGTACACAGAGACTGAGAACGTACACAGAGACTGAGAATGTATACAGAGACTGAGAACGTCTGAGAACGTACACAGAGACTGAGAACGTATACAGAGACTGAGAACGTGCACAGAGACTGAGAACGTCCACAGAGACTGAGAACGTACACAGAGACTGAGACAGACCTTTTCCAAAAAACTGTTTGTGGTGCTGGTGGAAAGCCAGTGGGAAGTACAGAAAGACTGTGTAAGGTAGGGAGATGAAAGGGATATGGAAAGTTAGATCTTTACCTTTTCTTTTGAGTGTTTCCCCCTGCTTTTATATTCATTCTATGCATGTATATGTTTTTATATATGTTTTTATATTCACTTTATGTTCTTATTCCTGTTGTAAAGCACTTTGAACTGCATTTCTTGTATGAAAGGTGCTATATAAATAAAGCTTTACTTACTTACTTACTTACTTACAAATCCCAAAAGACATAAATAAACTACAACACCTTGATTTGAAGACTTTTATTGCAGTTGCAGTTCTCTGATGTATTCCTAGTACAAGATGAAAGAACAGTAAAAGAGCAGCCCAAACTGAAACGTTGGCCCAAGCTTAACATACAGGTTGTTAATCCCGCCAATGTCCTGTCACACAGAGGGTCAAACATCAGAAGGTGTTGTCAGTCTAGTGTGCTGCTATTGGTCAATTATATACACTGCTTTGGGTTACTAAGCAGGTGATTATGTCACTGCAGCCGGTAAGACTACTTTAGACTATTAAGACTGTTTTGTCCTGTTCTAAGTGTTATAACATGTCTCCCTCCTCTACACAGTTAACAATTAGAATCAATTAAACTGCTCTTCCTTGGGGAGTTGTCTGATGTGGTGTGGGCCAGTGTTTCCTCTCACATTGAATAGGCGGGGCAGCCCCACCACCAAGCGCCCCCCCCCTCTCCCGTTGTTGTTGTGTTGAGCTCATGTGTATCACTCACCCATAGAAGAGCAGCAGGAGAGCCGCACAGGCAGGTTAGTGGAAGACACGTAGGCGTCTTGTTGGGAGCAGACGTAGATGACGATGACCGAGGTCGCAGGGACGATGTAGTGACACCGTGGAAACAGACTACAGAGTCGTTGCCCATCTTCCGCCGTTGGTTGAAGGCTCATCTCTACAGGCTACATCTGGACCGTCCCTCCTAAAGACCTCAAACATTTATTTTATGTTTAAGTAATCTGTCCTTCTTCCAGCATTGTGACTGCCAACGGCCCCTTATCCTTCCATAGGTTATTCCGATACTTCCCCAAAGAGTGAAGGACAGTAAAAGAAGAGATCTGTGGCTTCAATCCAGCACATTTAAAAGCATTGGAGTGCAGTTCAAGCATGGCTAGAGAGAGAGAGTGTCCACCATATTCAGTATTTTCTCTCTCTCTCTCTCTCTCTCTCTCTCTCTCTCTCTCTCTCTCTCTCTCTCTCTCTCTCTCTCTCTCTCTCTCTCTCTCTCCAAAACCAGACTGCCAGCCACAGGATCCAGCTCCAATGGGTGCCGTATGGAGATAATCATATCAATAATTATGGATGTACATTGGTGTTCATTTCTAAAATAAAACAAATAAAAACACTGTATCCAAGCAAGATGTTTCACTCATAGTGATTCTGATTCGTTCAACCGAGTTGTATTCAGTTCAGTCTACCTTTTAAAGGTCCAGCATGTAACATTACAGTATACACATTTCAAAAAGTTTCACGATGGTTATATTAACTATGTTTTATTGGTTCTTCTTCTTCTTCTTCTTCGTCGTATGGGTTGTTGTTTTTCTCTCCACTCCGCCAGGCTCTGGGCCGAGGCGCTACCCTTTTACCACCCCGAGACCTGGTTGAGGGGCTCACCCGGGCTATATTTCTGGTCACCCCTCCAGAAGCCACGTCATCGTCTCGTCATCTAATATCGATAGACCATGCATCCCGTTGGGTGGGTGGTACACCGGGCAGTCCAGGATAACATGGTCTGCGGTTTGGTCCTCTGCGCCACACTCGCACGACGCATTTGGGGCCAAGCCCCATCTGTGCATTGAT